>NC_135310.1:60082194-60401836 GCF_048772815.1 Callospermophilus lateralis | reverse complement strand
ACCAACTGAGCTATATCCCAAGCCTCTGAGGCTAGATATTTTAATTATTCTTAGTTTGTTTGCTCTCTCTCAGATCTTCAAAGCATGATCTTCACTTCTCTTTTACTAAATGACTTGGAATTTTGTGATGTAACAAACCAAAATTAAAGTTGATTTTTAAATTTCTTCTTTAGACATTTATAACTAAATCATTAACTGTATCAAAGTATAATTTCACCAAATATTCATTTCTACTGTTAGATTTTTCTTCTTTATGACTTAAATGATGAACAAAAGATAAACTAAGTCTAAAACTTAAAGGTTTTCTAATATTTTTTATAAATATATTTCCTCTTTGATTTCAACATATGAAACTATTTAAAATATTCACCTTTCACATATGCTGAATAGATAATATCTGATAACTGCAGAATGAATAAAATACAAGAATAGCCTTCAGAACTCAAACTGGAGACTTTTGACAAGACAATAGAGAAGCAAAACCTACCATGCTTTTTTCTTATAAAGAAAACACTTTCTAGTTCAAGAATTGATGTGGCTGATGTAAGAAGTCATATTATTCAAGTAGGAAAGGTTAATGGATTATCAAAGAAAAGTTGATATTTTGTAGAGATAATTCATAAGCATGATAAAATAAAAGCAATTGTATTTATAGGCCTATATTACATAAATAACTACCTCTTTTTGCTAATCTATTAACCTTCTTGTTTGAATAATATTGTATCACAGGATGAAAGAATAAAAAAAAAACCTGAAACATAAAGGAGACATTAATCTTGATATAAATTTTGCTCTGTAAACTTATTGAAGACATAAAGGATTTCACTAACTTGGAAAAGTCTTAAAATAATAATATCACTTATAAGGAAAGAGAAAGATCTACAACAATTTGTTGCTTAGGGAAGTGGAAAACATCAGTTCCTCACTTGGATGAGAAGAACGATGATTAGCTAGGGTATCTAAAAACATGTGGATCCAAAGAGACAATAAAGAAGAAGCAACATCAAACTTGGTTTTTTTTGAAGCATGCTAACAAACTTTCCAAGAGCTTTGAAAACTTTACTTTCTTCCTATCTGATTATATTATGGAAGAGTTGCAAGTAAACTGTCACCAACAGATTTATTTGATATATCTAAGATCATGTAGAAAAGTATATATTCTAGGATTAAAGGTATAAATATTGAGATTGATTAATTCAATATTTTGATGACTTGAATTGATTTTTAAAATGTTTTTCTTTCAAGAGTGCTTAACTATAGAGTTTTAGCATACCTGGATTTTAAAAGAAAAGAAATAACCACGGAATTTGAATGATGATTTATCCAAAAGAAGTTTTCACCTGTGTTTCCAATATTAAAATTGGATGCTATGTAGAGAGATTATTGATATAAATAGGAAACTACTTTAATGATTTTTTTCTAAAAGGTATTCTGTTACTTTAATGATGCTTGACCAATAAGAGAGGAAAGCATACCAAGAAAAAATTATATCAATTAAACTGATCAATTAATAGCACAACTTTCTGATGATCAAGACAATTTAACACAGGATAAGTGAAAAGTTACAAATATGATAAGGCATTACTTGTAGGAGAATTTTACATTGCTATTCTAAATCGAATTTTATTTATATATTTCAGTGGACAAAGTTCTACAATGCCTCCAGGCAAGTGTACAATTTTACCAGTAAAGTGCTTATTACATTTCTGAAGATGTCAAGTAGTATTTCTGCTAGACGACTCCTGCTTCTATATTTCATAGTACTTTCAAAGAAAATTAAACAACTTTTGTTGTTGTTGCTGCTGCTGCTCCTGTTATTTATAACCTACCTTGAAATAAGGAGGGCCATCATTTCTCACTGATTTAAGTAATTTAAACTATATTATATCTTGAACATTTCCTCCAAAGTTGCTTCTTTCAGAGACATAAGTATTCCTGTTATCTCTTTCCAGTTAGTCAATATTTCCCTCAATTCACCCAAACTTTCTCAGCATAGGTGACCCAAATTGAAACCATACCCTTAAAATCATAGTCTTAGTAAGCTTTCTCATCACTGTGACCAAAGACCTGACAAGAACAACATAGAAAAGGAACAGTTTATTTTAGCTAATGACTTCAGAAGTTAAGTCCATGGTTGGCCAACTCTGTCACTCTGGGCCAGAGAGGAAGCAGAGCACCATAATAGAAAAGTGTGAAGGAGGAAAGCTGCTAAGAACATGGAAACAGGGAAGCAGAGAGAGAGCTGTGCTCACCAGGACCGCAAAGACATGCCCCCCAGGGACCCATCTCCTCCATGCATACCCTACCCGCCTATAGTTACCATCCAGTTAGTTACTATTAGGGGATTGATGCACTGATTAGGTTAAACCTCCAATATCCCACTCATTTCAACCCTGAACCTTTTTGCCCTCTCTCACAAATGAGCTATTAGGGGACACTTCATATCTAAACTATAAAACATACAGAGAATGGTCTAAACCTGTAGGTTTTATCATATTCAATTTATATATAAGCATAAGATGCATTTACCGACCTCTGAAATTGAAAGCTTATTTTTAATTTGTATCAACCATTATTCATCAAGACTCCGAGTCACTATTGCTTTCCAAGTTTCTTTCTCCTATCAAATTACTAGGATTTTATCATATTTTCCAGATGGATTCATTTGCATTTTTAAGAAATAAATCTCACAGTGTAATTTATTGCTTATATTTTGTAATCTAAAGATGTTCATACAGCTTGAACTCATCTTTGCATGTGTGGATTCATAATTTGTTTTAAACACAACTGCCGATAAATTTTATAATGCTGTTGAGTAGCTTATATAAATGTTAAAACTACACAACTTCAACATCTAGAATGAGTTTACATAATTGATGCTTTGCAATCTCACTTTATGTTTGACCAAAATTAAAGGTCTTGAAAAGCCATATCAAGTTAATTTTAATTGAAACTACCAGTATGTTTCCTAGGTCCTGATAAAAGAACATAGAAGGGGTGCTGGTGATTTTAAAAACTAACACCAAATATTTCAAGATAATATTTATATTGGCACTTTCCTCAGAAAATTAGAGGGGAAATTCCCTTCATTACTTTGTCTTCTTCTTTCTGGTGGTACAGAGGCTCCGCTCTCAAGACCAACAGATTAATGCCATTAGTGTTTATGTTGTAGAGTACTACCACTAACTCTGCAACCACAACTTACTTTTTAGTGGATTTATTTATTATTTATTAAGCACTGACTGAATGCTATGTATAACATCTTTAATGAATTTTAAAAAGAACATAATTTATGATCTTAAGTAGTCAATTTTCTAAAGGAAAAAAGCTGACTTCTAAACCAGAAAATTCCAATACTAAATACATGCAAAATACATAGAACTTAACTCCATCTGAAACTGGTCCTGAACTCCAAACAGTTGGTGTATGAACAATCCATTGGGAACATAGTAAGTCAGGAATCAGGTATTAATTAGCTCTCTAAACTAACCACAGTGTTACATATGACAAATAATTATGCAACCTAAAATGAAGAATATGGATACCTCAAAATTATTAAACAAAGACTAATAACAAACACTTGCTAGGTCTACTTATGACCCCTCACAGGGAATTTGGATTTAAATATGAAAAATTAAACTTTAAAATATTCAGTTCCTTTTGATTACAAAATAGAGAAAAGAACAGTAGAAGAAATAGTTTTAACCAAAAAGTTAACAGTTAAAGATCAATGTTTTATCCCTGCAGTTGGCTAATTTTGACTTCCCAGTTTCTCAAAGACCTTTATTCTGCACACTCTCATGGTTATTTTTCATCATTCTCACCTCATATGCATTCTCAGCCCTGACTAAGGATGTGAACTGTCATTATTTTTAAGCATTTTAGTGAAAAGATTGTAGCTTCCCTGAGGCATCATGCTGTATCAACAGTTCAATAAATCTGCCAAATGTTTTACTTACTTTGAAGGGAAAACAAGTTTAGAAAATATTAAGCACTTAATATTTTTGGACTTATATGAAGTGACTCTCCAGTAGGAATAAATGTCAAAAGCAGAGTTTTTCTCACAATATCAAGTTCAGCCAGGTACGGTGTTTGTTGTAGGCCAAATGAATGCAAAGATATATGCCATTAATCCTCAGATTACATTTTATTTCTATTTTATCATAAGTGATTTTTCTCTAATTTGTTGGCAAAATACAATGGAAGTGAAACTGTCTGAAAAGTAGATACAGAAACAGAAGAAGCACAAAATGATACAGGTCTGTACAGATATACTGTTTAAGAGGCAGAGTTACTGAAGTCCTCTACTGATTTATTTAGAAATATAAATTTAATAGTTTTAAAACAATATATATATATATATATATATAAAAAACAAGGTTATTCAGTTTCCTGAATGGAAATCACATGTGAGAAATGAACTTCTAAAGATATACTAAACTATTAATTCAGTAGCATATTTCTTTCCAAAATTCCTCTCACAACTTACTTTAAGTATACTGAGTTCAATTTAACTGAAGATCTGAGTTAAATTCCAAAGTGAGAACATGTGTTAGCTTTGTGTCACTGTGACCAAAATACCTGACCAGTGCAACTTAGTTTATTTGACTCATAACTTTAGAGGTCTCAGTCCATTGTTCTGGGCCTGAGGTCAGGCAGAACATCATGACAGAAGGGTGTATCACAGGAAAGTTGTTCATCTCATGGCAGCCTGGAAACAGAAAGAGAGAGAAAAGGGGATCTGGGAGAAGATATATTCTCTAGGGTATGTCCCAGTGATCTGTTTCCTCCACCAGGTCCCACTTTTCTGTAGTCCATGCAGCTATATGGATTAATCCAGAGCTGGGATTAGAGCCATTATGATCCAATCATTGCCTAGAAGACCAATCTTTCAACCTTGCTGCTCTGGGGATCATGCTTCTAACACATGAGCCTTTTGGGAGAATAGTCTAGATCTGAACCATAACAGAGCAGATGCCATTGCCGTAGGCCACTAGGAAAAACACAATCACATTGAAAAATTATCCCTAGGATTCACCAAAATGTCTGTGATATACATATCCTTACTTATAAATAATTCAGAAAGAAATTCAAAAGTAGATAATTATTAACATTCAGGAATAATATTTTCAGTCATAATCTATACATTTAAAGCTACATTTTAAAATAAATGCATTATATCATATTTTGCATCTATGGAAGTTTTAAAGGAAAATAGCTTATAATTTACTTATCATGTTCTCCTTTCTAAAAATGTTAATATAATTCATTTCACAAAACCATTCTGTGACTTCATAAACTGTATTGATTATATTCTTATTCCTTCCAGAGAGATAAAACAGTGAAGAACTATAGAAAAGTTGGGAAAAAAATTGGAAAAAGTAGCCGGTGTTACTTTTCTCCAAGAGATATCATCCAGTTCAGAAGAGGCAGGTGAGAGACTGAGGAGCTCAGCAGAACCTTCATTTGATTCTTAGTTGAGATTTCAGCAGACTTCAGTGCTAGGTGGACAAAACACTGGAGTTTAGTCAATGATTTTAATGTGAACAATGAACACCAATAGGTACACACACACAAACACACACTTTTAGGCACACAATAGTGAGATCACTGAAAAGCAAAAACTAAAATTTTCAAAACAGCCACAGGGGGAAATAAAAGAAATACTATCTGCAATAGATATTCAACTAAACTTAGAGCTGAGTTTTCAATGAATACAGTGGAAGCTAGAACATAATGAAATGTTAAATTCAAGGTGCTAAAAGAAAATAAATGCAAAACTTAATTCTATACCAAGAAAAACAGCTTTTAAAAATTAAAACTAAAAATTGACATAGTTAGACAAAGAAATCCTGACAGTTTATTATCTATTAAAAGAAAAATACAGCCAATTCTTCAAAAAAATTAAAATACACTCGAGGAAGAGGTGAAGGCTCTTTTTATATTAGGCATTGATAAATCAAAGAGTTTTTTGTATTGGAGCAACCACAATAACAGTTGTAAAGTAGCACAATAACACTAAGCTAATTAAAATGGGGGAGTAAAATAGAATAAGAAAAGACATACCTAAAATAAAATTTTCTCAAAAGTTGAAAATAAAAAATTGGGTAAAAGATACAGATTTGTTAAGCAGCACATGCTGGACACTAACAATAATGAAAAGAATTGGTAAAATGCATTACAATAAAAGTAAGAATATCTTTTCATTAAAAAAAATTATGAGAAAAAAAGGCAAATCCCAGAGTAGTGAAAGTTATTTGTGAAACCTATCACTGATAAAAGGATCATTTTTGTGACATTAAATAAGACTTAGAAACCAATGGGGAGTCTTATTAAGGAAGTTGGGGCCCAATCCCCATGATGGAAATTATGGCCTACTTTTTCTTCTAATAGATGCAGGGTTCTCTGGTGTTATTTCTAGGTCCATGATCCATTTTGAGTTGAGTTTTGTGCATCGTGAGAGATAGGGGTTTAATTTCATTTGGTTGCATATGGATTTCCAGGTTTCCCAGCACCATTTGTTGAAGAGACTATCTTTTCTCCAATGCATATTTTTGGTGCCTTTGTATAATATAAGATAACTGTAATTATGTGGGTTAGTTTCTGTGTCCTCTATTCTGTACCACTGATCTACCAGTCTGTTTTGGTGCCAATATCAGGCTGTTTACTATTGCTCTATAGTATAGTTTAAGGTCTGGAATAGTGATGCCACCTGATTCACTCTTCCTGCTAAAGATTGCCTTAGCTATTCTGGGTCTCTTATTTTTCCATATAAATTTTATGACTGCTTTTTCTATTTCTATGAGGAATGTCATTGGTATTTTGATCTGAATTGCATTAAATCTATATAGTGCTTTTGGTAGTATGGTCATTTTTATAATATTAATTCTGCCTATCCAAGAGCAAGGTAGATCTTTCCATCTTCTAAGATCTTCTTTGATTTCTTTCTGTAGGGTTCTATAAGTTTCATTACATAGAACTTTACCTCTTTTGTTGATTCCTAAGTATTTTATTTTTTAGAGGCTATTGCAAATGAAGTAGTTTTCCACATTTTCCTTTCTGAGGATTTGTCACTGATATACAGAAATACATTAAAATCAAGAATCAATAAATGAGATGGACTCACCCTAACAAGTTTCTTCTCAGCAAAAGAAACAATCTGTGAGGTGAATAAAGAGCTTACATCTTGGGAGCAAATATTTACCCCTCACACATCATATAGAGACTAATCTCTAGGGTATATAAAGAACTCAAAAAGCTAAATACCAAAAAACAAATAACCCAATCAGTAAATGGGCCAAAGACCTGAACAGACACTTCTCAGAAAAGGATATACAATCAATCAACAAATATATGAAACTGTTCATCATCCCTAACAATTAGAGAAATGCAGATCAAAACTACTCTAAGATTTCATCTCCCTCCTTTCAGAATGGCAGCTATTATGAATACAAACAACAATAAATGTTGACGAGGATGTGGGGGGAAAGGTACACTCATACACTGCTGGTGAGACTGCAAATTGGTGCAGCCAATATGGAAAGCAGTATGGAGATTCCTTGGAAATCTGGGAATGGAACCACCATTTGACCCAGCTATCCCTCTCCTTGGTCTATACCCAAAGGACTTAAAAACAGCATACTACAGGGTCACAGCCACATCAATTATTATAGCAGCACAATTCACAATAGCTAAACTGTGGAACCAACCTAGATGCCCTTCAATAGATGAATGGATATAAAAAAAATGTGGCATATATACACAATGGAATATTACTCAGGAATCCAAGAGAATAAACTCATGGCATTTGCAGGTAAATGGATGGAGTTAGAGAAGATAATGCTAAGTGAAGTAAGCCAATCCCAAAAACCCAAATGCCAAACGTTTTCTCTGATATAAGGAGGCCAATTCATAGTGGGATAGGGAAGGGAAGCATGGGAGGAATAGATGAACTCTAGATAGGGCAGAGGGTTGGGAGTGGAAAGGAGCGGGCATCGGGTTAGAAATGATGGTGGAAGGTGATGGACATTATTATCCAAAGGACATGTATGAAGATAGAAATTGGTGTGAATATACTTTGTATACAACCAGAGATATGAAAATTGTGCCCTATATGTGTAACAAAACTTTTAATGCATTCCACTGTCATATATAAATTTTAAAAAATTAATTAAAAAATAAAAAATAGAAAAAAATCACATAATTTAAAAAAAGAGGACTAGTTAAAAAAAAGAAAGGAAGGAAGAAACCAATGGGGAAATGGGCAAGATAATTCAAGAGACACAGCACAAAATACAATATTCACTTACCTATTAGACACAGGAAAACATGTTTGTGATTTATTGTCTATTGTCAACTCAGCATCCTTTGCTCCTCTTTTCACTTCTTTTCTGCACCACAAAAGAAGCAACCAAGGACTATTTTCTGGAATCCCTGTGTCCTCTGTTTCTTGCTTAGAGTTTAGTAATCAAAGACAACTGGCATTGGAATTGAAAAGTGCAAGAGAAAGCCAGTGGAACAGGAAAGTGGGATGATAAGATAGGGAAAATCTGACCATTACAAATGTATTGCTTTTTTTCCATATTTTTATTTGTTCTTTTTAGATATATATAACAGTACAGTGTGTTTTGACATATTACACATACATAACTTATTCTAATTAGAATCCCATTCTTGTGGTTGTACATAATGTGGAGTTATACTGATAGTGTATTCATATATGGGCATAGGAAAATTATGTCTGATTAATTCTACTATCTTTCCTAATCCCATCCCCTTCCCTTTCTTTCATTCTCCTTTGTCTATGAACTTCTATTCTTCCTTTGTCTAATCCTATGAACTTCTATTCTTACACTTACCCCTTATTGTGTTTTAGCATTCACATATCAGAGAGAACATTTGGCCTTTGATTTTTGGAGACTGGCTTATTCCACTTAGCATGATATTCTCCAAGTTCCATCCATTTACCAGCAAATGCCAAATTTTATTCTTCTTTATGAATGATACACACAAACACGCACATACACACAAATTTATTTTCTTTATCCATTCATCTGTTGAATGGCATCTAGGATGATTCCATAGCTTTGCTATTGTGAATTGAGTTGCTGTAAATATTGATGTGGCTGTGCCACTGTAGTACACTGATTTTAAGCCCTTTGGGTATATAATATGAGTGGGATAACTAGGTCAAATGGTGGTTCCATTCCAAGTTTTCTGAGGATTCACCATTCTGCTTTCCAGAGTGGTGGCAATTTACAGTTTCACCAATAATATATGAGTGTACTTTTCCCCCTACATCCTTGCCAACATTTATAGTTACTTGTATTCTTTTTTCTTTTTTTTCTTTTCTATTTCTTATTTTTTTTTATTCTTTTTTATTATTAGTTGTTCAAAACATTACAAAGCTCTTGACATATCATATTTCATACATTTGAATCAAGCAGATTATGAACTCCCATTTTCTGACTGGAATGAGATGGAGTCTAGGTTTGGTTTTAATTTTTATTTCTTTAATTGCTAGAGAGGTTGAAAGTTTTTTCATTTATTTGTTGACCATTTGTATTTCTTGTTCTGTGAAGTGTCAGTTCAGTTCTTTTGCCCATTTATTGATTGGATTATTTGTTTTTTGGTGTTAGATTTTTTGAGTTCTTTGTATATCGTAGAGATTAATGCAGCTACTCATGAGAAGACTTGATAGAGTTATCACAGTAAAGTAGCCCTACAATGGGACAACCCAGGGGACAAGATGATGCTATGCATTTGCTGCATCTGAATATTGAAAGCACCTCTGACCAATGTAACCACTGAGACAAATGTGATTTTTGGTTCCATTTTCTTTTTAACAAGGAAAACATGCATGCTCCAGTAGTCAATGTCACAATTTCCACATCTCCAGGGGTAAGATGATCAATTTCTCAGGTTACAGGGATGAATGTGGGTAAAAATAGGAATGGTGAAGAGCCAGCAGCAGCAGTTTAATTTATTCTTCTCTTGGGTCGGTTGGATCCCTGCTGCCTACAGAGATAACTGACTACAGAATGAACTCTACTTGGCAGTTTTACTAAAAATGCTCTTTACCTTCTGGCTCCAAAATGCTTCTGGGCCTTATCTCTATGCCACTTCCTCCACTATTACCTCCTTTTTGTTTTGATATGGGCCTCTGCAGTTGCATCCTAATCTGTATCCCCGCTTCAAATCTTGCTCTTTTCATAGTAAGTACACAAAACAAGGGTTACCCTTTGAAAGCATAAACCTTAGAAGAAGACAGCCTTATTCAAAGCCTTATAAAAATTCCCAGGATTCTTGAGACAGAACTCAGAACCTCTTCCAAGCACTACAAGCACTACAGTCTCCGAAAGCACTACATTATTTATCTCTTGGATTCATCTCTGACATCATCCCTCACACATATCCTCTAACCATTGTTGGACAACACCAAGCACACTCCTACCTCAAGATCTGTGCACTTGCTGCCCCTCTGCATCAATTGCTCTTATATCAACTATCCCTTTAGTTTTCTCCCTCATTTATCTTCGTAGATATTTTTCTTATTCCGCCTCTCTAAAAAAAACATCCCTCATCAAATCTGCACCCCACTTTAATTTAGCCTTTGCACTTATCACTCTCCAGTATTATATAATCTATTTAGCATGTTAATATAGCCTTTCCTTCCTTTATAGGTTGTTGCCAAGAATCATTGCTACTGTGGTTTACTACCACATATCATGAACCCAGAATAGTGCATAGCAAAAAGGAGGCACTCAATAAATTTTAAGTGAATGCATGAATAATAAATAATAAATACATGAATGAAGCTTATGACTCACCTACTTAAAATGCCAATTGTCTTTAGACAAAGGTATCCTAAGTACCACACAAGGATATTTCAACTACTCTTTAATATCCCCAATTAATGTCTTTGCAAAATCAATGCCTTCTAACTGAAAACTATGGGCTATTCTGGATTGGTTGTTATTTCTTAAGATTTTTCAAGATGTCATGTCTATACCTTTCATTAGAATTACTCCACTCCTTAGAAACCCTCTTTGATACTTAATAAAATTCTTCTCATCCATCAAGATTTATCTCAATTATCATCTTCTCTGTAATGTCCCCCTAGCAAAACTTTATCTTCAGTCACTAACAAATATGATTTGAGTTGCATAATACCTGGATGTACAAAAATATCTCATTAATTTCTTTTTAATTATATTTAATTTAGTTTAAGTCCACCTTTAGCCAGGGTAGTTGGACTTTAATTCTCAATCATTACTGGGGTTTTCTCAAGATCGTAAATAAAAATCTTGGAAACTTAAAGTTCAGGTCATTTGTGAAAGTGCTTTGTAGACTTCAGACTGTGCTCATCTCTGCCACCATGCTCTTCTTCTAAGCCTGCTTTTTCCTGAAAGGGCTTTGATGCTGAACTCAGGCCCACACTTGCTTTTCTGGACTAGGTAATCTTCCATATCTCCAACTTGGAGAGAAATTCCCTGGCTAATAACCTGAATGTAAGTGGGACCTAGTTGTCTACAATGGGTAGATTATCAACCCTAGAAACCCATCACACTCTTGTTTTCTATCACTTATCACTATCCAAAATTATAAGAATATTATCCTTATGTTAGTCTTAGTAATTTTTCAGATATTTCATTTTTATTCGAGTTTAACCCTAAAACTAATACCTACTTCTGTCCTTTCCTCTATCTGAATCAACCAAATACATTCCTATGAATTAGCCAAGTCAAAGCCAATGGGAGGAATAACCAGAAAAGGGCCAGGATAACTTCTTAAGATGTGAGAACAAGGTAAAAGAGTGGGAACAAAATGCAAATTCAAAAAATTATCCATGCTACCCAGTAAAAAATAAAAGTGACATAAGAAACAATAGATCAATTGCTTCTAGCTCTTCAAGTAGAGAAAGGAATGCTACTTTGAAAAAAATGTTATTATTACAATATCATTTTACTTTAGGACAAAAATAAGGCAAATGGGAAGAACCATTCTTATTTACTGCTGCCCTTTCCTGTAACTTTGGCACGATTTCAGAATCATGAGAGCTCAATGGGGGATGGGTAAGAAAATCTGTACAAGAGACAAAGGGACTTACTGAGA
The DNA here is from genome assembly GCF_048772815.1 of Callospermophilus lateralis. Taxonomy (NCBI): domain Eukaryota; kingdom Metazoa; phylum Chordata; class Mammalia; order Rodentia; family Sciuridae; genus Callospermophilus; species Callospermophilus lateralis. The sequence goes on along the minus strand of NC_135310.1, from coordinate 60,389,722 downwards.
GGGAAGTACCAGAGACTTTAGTCATTTCTCCAGAAAATTCACACTCATGAACATTTTAATTGGATGAACCTGACCAATTTCTGCTGCCAGGTTAGCATTCAAATTTCTCATGGGACAATCACAATGGAAAAAAAGAGCCCTAATGATTAGGGCTCAGCAAAATAGCCAAGCAATTCTCATAAGAAGTACAGTTCCAAAAGCACATCGAGTATCTGTTCAGTTGGGAAATAGTGGATGAGCTTGAGGATGAACGAAGTGATCTTGTCTTGAATTTCAACCATGAGAACATTGTTGAAGGCTTCACCACACATCACCAGGTTTATCATGCCTAATGAAAGGGAAGACAGTAAAACACAGGGTCCCTGAATGCCAGGATAAGGAACAATGAGAGCAACCCTAGGCCAGAAAGTCCAGATACACATTATCTTGAAGGACACTGACTCTCTCCTATGCCAAAACACTAGGGCTATTTAGTTTTATCTGTAGAAAGCCTCTTTTTTGCAAGTACACCAGGACAGTTGCTCCTTGGGATGCTGGTGAGACAAGCAGACCAAGCAAGATAATACTGATGATGTCACTGCTTCTACAGACTAACTCATAAAACCCCATCTCTCAGTGGTGATTAGCATAGAACTGAGGACAAGGTGGAAAGCATACATGTCACTAGTCCAGTCAGCCACCACTGGACAAAATGCCATGAAGGTGAGGAGGTGCTTTTTGGAAAAGCACCTTAAGGGTTGCTATTTTTAGTTTATCACACTGAACTCTTCTTGGAACAGTCATAGATCCATTGTAAGAGTTCCCCAATTGATCACATGGCTCACATGCTTTCTCTGGGCTTTAGTTTTTCTTTACTTTGCCTGTAACCTACACCACTGCCCTAGCACAACTGGATTATGGACATGATACCTAAAGATAGACAAATATTCATCATCCTCTGAAGGAACAATTTTTACCCATGACATAATGCTTTAGCAACAAGAAAGAGTAATCAAACTTAATAACTCAGACATACCCTTTTGTCCTACATAAACTTCAGGATGTTTAAAAAAATCAAAAAGAATAAAGGTACATGAGGACTTGCATAATTAATTGTAAAAATTACAGGCATGTAACCATGTTTGCTCTTCAACATAGTAAAGCAGATGACAGGCATATTTGCATGTCCAAGTACACTGAACCCCTTTTGAACCTAGATTGCATCTTATTTTTCTTTGCAATCCCAGTATGAAGAATAGCATTAAATAACTTTTGTTGAAATAATAGTTTAATATTTTCATAAGAATATCCTAAGGGAGATGGAATATTAACATAACCTTGGGTTATTTGTTATTTGATGCTCTATCATTCACTGTTGAGGGTTTTTAAAACCTAATCATCCCAGTAACTGGATCCTAGATGCACTATTAATTTTACTTTTCTCCTGTTTCTTACACTTTGCTTCTTTGAATTCTAAAAAACCTCAATACGACTCAGGAAAAGACAATAAATTGTACATCTAGTGTGAGGATTTTTAGTTCATCATTTTAGTATATCACATTTTATTGTCTGAGTTTCACTAAAATATTCAATGAGAACTAATGGAGTTTTCTCCTAAATGTTCAGAAAAAAAGGTATCCTATGTTTTACCTAAATAATGTTGATAATTAAAGAAGGAAAACATAGCTTGTCATAGAAGAGTTCTCTGAATTGGTTCCCAGTTCTGTTCTCCTCTGGCATGAGTTAAAGCAGATTTGGGAGAAACCAAATCCCCAGAGACATTGCTCATCCATGGGCTACTGGAGGCACTCATTTGTGTTCTGCTTTGATTTTGAGGGATTGTTTATGAGCAGCCTACTCAGAGCAAAGAATCAGTCTTCTCTCACTGCCTCAGATGCATTGATCTTTGGGGAGAAAGTGACACAATTGTGAACACAAGGTAAGCAGGCTCTAAAGTGGAAATACATCACTCCCATGAAACACAGAGAAACACAGAAGCTCCATGTGGGATCTCTATAAATCACAAAGGAAATTCTTTACAAGCCTCTTCCTACCTGTCAATATCCATCACCCAAAGAACCAGGAAAGCCTTAGGCAAGCAACAATTACTTCAGACTCAGCAGGCTGGCAGGTTCACTGACACCCACCACTGGAACTGATCCCATCTGAATATTATGAATGTCTTCCTTCCAAGTTACCTGATATAACTGTCTTGTCTCTCCCCATCTCTCTGCTTAGATACAGAATGAAAAATGGTCTAAATGCTAAGCTACTTTTCGGAAAGAATAAGTCTGTTTTAAGATCCTCTAAAAGGAAGGACTGGCCTGAGGTCCAATGGTTTAGCCTGACTTACAATTTCACAAATAGTGAGAATGTGAACCTAGAATCAGTAAACTCACCTGCTCTACCTGAGATAAAAAAAATGTCAGAAGTTTTTCTTCAGGTCTCACAATTTCTGTTTCCAGTGAATCTGTTGACTTTCACCAAACCCCTTTTAGCCCAATAATTTGGGAGACATTTGGATGTACCTTATTATCTAGTATGGCTTTCAAAGAAATAGAGCCTTAAAATTTGATTTTTGTCTCCTGATAAACAAACATGTTTGCTGCTTTCATGTTTTCTGAAGGAATCTCCTGCATTTTAGTACTTTGACTTACACGTAATTTCCTCTTCTGAAACTACCTCATTTACAATTGATGTTAAAGAAGAAACTTACATTTTACTACAGCACAAGCACCACATATAGGCTTTTATAGGAGGGAAACACAATTATCTCTCTACTTTGAGAATCATGTTCATACCCTTGCCTTTTCCCATCCATTAAAAAAAAATGAGGCTTCCATCTACAGATTCCACCCTCTTCAGAGTGTCTACTTGATTGATTGCTATTTCACTTTATCAAGGACATAGACACTGACTCAGAGACCTATTCCCCCTGCTATAATTCTAGGGGATATTAATGTCCTATGCCCATAATTTATTTAATGTCTTAGTAGTTCCTTGGTCTCCTACACTCCAGTGACATTCTTCACAGTCCATCTGAGTCATTCCCTCAAAAGGTCTCAGAACCTGGACATTTTTCCTTATCTCACTCACTTATCTCTTAAATTTGAAACTGAACATTTTGCCTTCCAACCATAAATTGGCAAGAGCTAAGGCAAACAGGGAAGTGGAATATTTAGTCTACCTTGGAGAATACAGGAATAGGTAGTCTGCAAGAAATGGTCTCTGAAATTAGTATTTAAGGAAGAGTAGGTAAAGCCTGGTCTGTCAGATGAAAGAGATAAAACAGGATGTGAGATGACAGTAAGGAAGAGGGAATTCTAGTCAATGCAGACCCCATGAATAATAGGAAGGAGGTGAGAAAGAAAATGGCTGTGGATTAACTATAAGATGGGAAATATAGGATGGCTGGGAATGACAAGAAATGAATCAAATGAGAGAGTAGGTATCTTATCTGTCTAAACAATATTAATCTTATTTTTGAGTAGCACTGAGTAGAAAACCTGTTTCTGTTCTTGGGATGTATTTCAGTCAACAAATACATAGGTTTTCCACAAGAAGTAATTCTTCACTTCTCTGCAGATATCAACTGAGTGTCCTACAATTTGGTTCAATTCTGTCACTACCCATAGTTAGTGTGGTCTCCACAGGTTCAGTCCCACAAAACTGCCTCCAGTTCAAACATCAATGACAAGTAGTTGGCCCTCAGGTTTCCCACAAAATTCTGTTAATTTGAATAATATCAGGTGTTCCCACAACCCTATTCTCAGGTTTGGTAATTTATTATATGGCTCATGGAATTCGGAAAAATATTTTACTTGCTATTGTCAGCCTATTATAAAGGATACTATAAAAGATAGAAATGAATAGCCAGGAAAAGAGGTACTTAGGGTGCGGTCTGAAAGGGTCCTAACTGCAGGAGTTTCTGTTCCCATAGAATTGGAGTATGATTGAGTTCATCAACTCAAAGCTCTCTGAGCCCTGTTTAGAGGTTTAGAGGTTTATGCCCCATTATGTAGGCAGAGTTATCAAATCATTGGCCATTGTCGATTGAACTCATCTCTACCTGTTCCCTGGAGGCCCTCAGTTGGAGCTGAAAGTTCACACTTTTAATCACATGACTGGTTCCACTGGCAACCAGCCTCATCTTGAAGCTATTTAGGGTGTCTCTCACCCCATACAAGGGTCATTTAATCACACAAACTTGGGTAAGGAAGGTTGAAGGGGGCTTTTTACAAATAACAAAAGATGCTCCTCTTATCTCTGTAACTTACAAAATTATAAGAGCTTCAAAAACCCTATGCAAGGAACCAAAGACAGAGGTCAAATACATATTTCTTATGTTACAGGTATTAAGCAGACAAACAAAGTGATCGGATATTCTGGATAGGCAGTTTGCATGAGAGTATTTGTATTTTTCCTTCAGTTCTAAAAAATTTGGAGACTTGCCATCTTTAAAAATTTTATCCTCCCCAGTTTCTTTATTTTCTATTTTGTAGTTTTCTACTAGACATGTCTTAGAATTTTTTCTTCTGTAACTCTTAATTTTTTTTAACATTTTTCCATCTGCATCATATTTTTTCTGCTAACCTTGATTGACAACTTTAAATATATCTTTAAACTCACTATTTTTCCTTGTATCCAATCAGTTATTTAACCCATCTGTTAAATTCTAATTTCTCTGACTTTATTTTTCATTTTTAGGAATTTTTTTTGGTTACATATATAATATTCTATTATTGTTATGGAACTTGTATTACTTCTTGTTTGTCCTTAACAACCCAAATATGCTCATTTTTTGATTTCTCTAAATTTTGGGAGTACTAATGTGTAATTTTCTTGTCTGCTTTTCTTTTTTGTTCTGATTCTTTCTTCTGATATTAATTTTTTCAAGCCCCAATTCTGAATAAAATATCTTTTATGTATGTCGAGCAAGGGAATGGTCCTGCCATATGTAAGTAGATAAACCTTACTATGGGGTAGTTTGCTTTGTAACTTTCAATAGAGTCTTTTGGGGATCCATCTATCTAATTTTTTTTTATCTTCCAGTTTCATAATCCTAAGGATTAGGGAAGAATTTGAGACTGCTAAGTACAAATGATGCTATTTAGAAGCTCTAATATGTTACAATTAGGTGTTTTATAACCTGTGATGCTATTTAGAAGCTCTAATATATCACAATTAGGTGTTTTATAACCTGTGATGAGAATAAATGACCAACTTTGATGTTAACTTCATGAAAATCCTATGGTTTGAATGTATGTGTCCTTCCAAAATTTATATTTTGGAATCTAAAATCCAAAGGAATGGTATGAAGAGACTGGGCCTTTAAGAGCTAATTAGACCATGAGGTTCCACCCTGAAGAAGGGACAAGTGGGATTAAAGCTCTTATCAAAGAGTCATCATGAAGTTACCTGCCCCTTACATCTCTTCTATCATCTGAGGATCCAGAATTCTCCCCTTCTGCCATGTGAGCATGCAACAAGGTACCATTTTGGAAATAGGCAGAAACCCTCAACAGACATTAAACCTGCTAATGCCTTTATCTTGGAAATGCCAGCCTCCAGAACAATGAGGAATAAATTTTTGTTTTTAAAAATTACTTTGCATTGGCTATTTTTTTATAGTAGCAGGAATGGACTAAGGCAGCCATGGTTTTTGACTTCTAGGGATTAGTTCTAGTAAGTCTATCTCCTTTTGGACCTCATTATTCTGTATTCTTTATTTTTCTACCATAATTTCCAGATTTGTTTCAGTGTAGTGGCTCAATTTTTAAAACATTTGGACTTGTAGATAAGAAAGTTTAAGATAAGTGTAGCCAAATAATTTTATGCATCAAATTATTTAAATTATATTATATAATTAATTATTTCTAATTATAAGTCTTCTGAAAAGATAGTTATTTTATTGATTTAAAAAATTCTTCCTCAAGTTTAATTTTGTAAAAACAAAACAAAATAAACAAAAAACCACATAGCTCTAAAGTTTCCTATGAACTAGTTATTTATTCTTGAATATTTTGCAGTGGCATATTATCTACTATATAATATGTAAAAATATATATAATATTATATATTATATAAATAAATGCTTTATATAATATAAATTACATATATCTTTAGAATATATTTCAAAATAACCTGCATCAAGGAAAAGAAAAACTTCATTAACTTATTTAAGATCACATCAAAACAAAATTTCAGAAGAGATCCTAAGTCATGCTGTTTTATCCAATTTCTTCTCAACAAGAAAACCAAGTATATTGCCTGGCATTGGACTGATCTCCTCCGAGATTTTGATAGCATTGTTGATGTATTTCTCTTGATAAAGAAGCTTCCAGAACTCAAGGAGCCCTCATATAAATATTCTATAGCCACTTTGCATATGCTAAGTCCTATCCATCTCAAAAGGTATCTTAAGATCTCTGAAAATCAATCAAGAGAGAAGAAGCTAGTAACTATATAGTATGTCTCTCTAGAGCCAATATGATGGATAGGCCCAAGATATCCAAAGAAAATCATAGATCAGAATCTCACTGCAATTTTATGTAACAGTATTTTTACCACCCAAAACTATTCAATAAATCTTTCTGTAAAACATAGATTGAATATTCACCTACCTAGGCATTACTTCAAAAATTTATTTCTATTTTATTGACAAATTTTACATTTAGTTCATCTCATTTTATCCATGAAAAACAAGAAGACTAAAGATACAATTTTTGGACAACAAATTATTTTTATTTACTTTTGGGACAATTTCAAACAACAAAAGACACTTTTATAATGATCACGTATCTCCCAATAAGAGGAAGCATTTTTCTGGATGTAGAATAACAAATATTGGAGGAAAAAAGAAAATGAAAAAAAATCATTGCTTTGTGATTCCCAGTGAAATGATTGAATCAGCAAGGCTCATCAATGGATGTTAAAACTAATACATAAAAGATGTATAGGATGATTACAGAGTGTAAAACCCTCATCCCACAACCAGATTTTTGATAACTACAAAGAGGAAAAACAATCCCCAAAGTAAAGTCAGGTGATCACTATTTTCAGAAAGTAATTAAATATAGCATCAGTAAATAACTAGGATCACGTGACATTAGGTGACTTCTGATATGATTCAAAATGAAAATAGTTTTTGCTTTGAAGTGTTCTTGTGTAAAATATTTAAACTGAATTGAATAAAGCCTTAGATCTAATCTTCGATACTTAAAAATACATGGGGGATAGAATGACCTCATGGGGAAATAATAGGCCAATTCAGAATATGGAATGAAACTGGGCTTCTATCATCAAAAAGCCAGTGCCTTTACAGGAATTAAAAATTTAGAGGACTGTTCTAAATTAAAAGAGACTAAAGAGACATAACCAAATGCATATGTGAACCTTGACTGGAAACTTGATTGGTTGTAGAAAGCAACTATAAAAGATATATTGGGAATAATTAGGGAAATTTGAATGTATTCTGGGGAATAGATGAAGTGAGAGATTTATAATTATTTTTTTAAGTATGATAGTGGTTGTAAGATAATATCATTATTAGAAAACATATGCTAAACCTTTTAGTCACAAAAAGTCATGATTTGTATAGCTTATTTTCAAATACTCCATTTTCACTTCTTCCCCAAAAGCAACTAGATAAATAGAAAAAGTAAGCATGGCAAAAATATAAGAAATTATTGAGTTCAGATGGCGAGGATACAGGTGTTGTTTGTTGTATCCACCAGGGTTGGCTCCAAGATGTGGAACCACTATGAGTGACACAGAAAAGGAGAGAGGGTTCGTCCTTGTAGGGTTGCCATTGAAAGCTGGAGGGGCATTCTATGTGCGCAGTTGTCCTCCCCCTAGTACTGAGCCCAAAGTTACTATGGGTCAGCTCCACTGGCAGTTAAGAAGGGAAACTTGCTGAAGATTTTCTATCATGCTAAGTGAAATAAGCCAATCCCCTCAAACCAAAGGCTGAAATTTCTCTCTGATATGCAGATGCTAACACATAAGGAGAGCAGGGAAGAATAGAAGTTCATTGGATTAGACAAAAAGGAATGAAGAGAAGGGAGTGGGGATGGGAGTAGAAAAGACAGTAGAATGAATCTGACATAACTTTCTTATGCTCAAATATGAATACACTACCAGTGAAACTCCACATCATGTAAAACCACAAGAATGGGATCCTAATTAGAATATGTTGTATATTCCGAGTACGCATAATATGTCAAAATACACTCTGCTGTTATGTACATCTAAAAAGAACAAATAAAAAATAAATTTAAAAACAAGAAGGGAAGCTGGGTATGAATGAGAACAAGAATACAGAACATTCATCACAGAACTGAACATGTACTTGCCCAGGGATAGAAGTTGAAGGTGAAGCACCAGGAGACACAGAGGGAGGGGCAGGTCTAGAAGTTGTCACCTTTCCAAAAACTTAGCTGCCAATTCAGCAACACCATGCCTGGCATCCTATAAAAATTTCAAAGCATAAAAATTAGAGGTGTACATTATAAATATCATGTACAAAATATTTTTTGTGATCAAAGTGAACCAGAAACAGTATAGAAATAGGAATTCTGGACATTAAACTGATACAATGCAAGCCCACCTCGATTCTTTTGTCTTGTGCATCTATAAAAATTTTCAGAATAAAAATTGAAAACTCTCTCATTACCCTCATCATTCAGCATAAATCTACATAAGTTAATGTTTGCCATCTAAATACAAATGTAGGTTTTCCACACTGTGCACAATGACGTATACTTGTAGTTCCAACTATTTAGCAGCAAAGCTGAGGTGGGAGAAACACTTGAGCTCAGGAGTTTGAGATCAGCCTGGAAGAAAATACCAAAATCCCTTCTCAAAAAAAAAAAAATTACCTTCATAATACTGATAAATTAGAAGATAGGAACACCCCTACGACAAGTGAAGTTATTGTAAGCTTTAGTTATGTTCTTCCTACCATAAACAAAACTCAACCATGAACTGACACAGAAATTAGTTGGCATAGATTCATTCCTACCTGCCAAAACAAAGATCTAAATAAGAACCTTTCTTATTAGAAAACAGTATTTAATATAATTTACCTCATATAGTGAATTTGACCAATCTTCCTGAAGTATAAAAGGTTGGTCCTAAATAATTTCCTGCAACTGAATTCAATGACTAAAGCATTTAAACAAGTGATTAAAATAATAGGCAATTTGCTTGAAAATTAGAATCTCTACCAGGGGTTCTCAGTCTTGGGTTCATGTCAGAATCCCTGGAGAGAAGTGTGAGGCCAGCTGAGTGTGGTGGCACACACCTGTAATCCCTGTGGCCTGGGAGGCCGAGGCAGGAGGATCACAAGTTCAAAGCCAGCCTCAGCAAAAGCGAGGTGCTAAGCAACTCAACTCAGTGAGACCCTGTCTCTAAACAAAATACAAAAATAAGGCTGGGAATATTGCTCAGTGGTTGAGTGCTCATGAGCTCAATCCCTGATACCAAAAAAAAAAAAAAGAAGCAGAAGAAGTGTGAGGCCTGCCTCAAATGACCACCTGAAACACAATTCTCAGGGAGTTTACACCCTGACATCTGACATGAGGTTTAAGAACCTCCCTGGCTACTATAACATCCATAGAGGTAACAATCCCTGGAAATCAGGGTGGGAGAGTGATTTGAGAAGGTTTGAGAGGATATGTGCTGTAATAAGAGGTGAAGGCAAAAGTACTTGAAAATGGAAGAAATTAATCTTAAATGGATGGATCAAAGAAAAATTATGGAGGAGAAGAAATTTAACTGGACCTTCAAAAGGTCTCTAGTGAGGTTTCCTAATAAAAATAAATTTATCCAATGGTTTTGAAAGGGAAGAATGTGCATGGAAATAAGAACCTAAGCAAAAATATCTAGTAGAAAAGAACAGGAAATGTTGGAGAAGAGGTAATGTATTTAGCCAGAGTTCTCCAGAGAAATTCAACAAACAGGAAATTTAGAAATATATAGAAAAGATTTACTACAGGGAATTAGCTCCTGCACTCACAGACGCTGAGAAGTTTCTAGGGTCTGCCATTTACAAAGTAGAAAACCTAAAAATCCAGTGAAGTAGCTGCAGTCTAAGTCCAAAGACATGAGAACCAGAATAACCAGTTGTGTAAGCTCCCATCCAGGTGTGAAGGCCCAAGACCATGTCAAAGGGCAGGTATAAGCATAGTCTATTCATTCTAAGGATGATTTGGCTGTTCTCCCAAGGCTACACTGACATGGCTGGCCCACAGTCTGGTTGTCTTATCCACAATTGGATAAGACATATATATATATATATATATATATATATATATATATATATATATATATATATATATATATATCCCTGTGTCTATAAACATAGTATCATTTTGTAGGTGCCCATGACATGACATAGGTTTGGAAGCAGTGACCTACTCTACATAACCATCTTACTTGATATATTGGGCCAACTAACTGCCCTGTGATTCTTGCTCCTTCTGAAGCTTAAATATTAAAGAGAAAAGAGAAAATCAAAATGTTAGTACTAAGATGTCCAAATATATGAAAGGAAAATACAATAAGATATATGTAAGGGAAAAACATTCACTTTAATGAAATATAATTGATTAAGCAATAAATTTTAATCTTTCTTCCCCCAATTAAGTAACACATGCCTTAATAACAAAAGAAAAAAGAACAGGAAAGGGTAAATGTTGAAGAGAACACTTTCAATCAAATCTTCTGTCCTTCAGACACTCCGTTGTTTTTCCAGAAAAAAAAAATTGTCACTGATTATTTTTTTAATGTGACAGATATATTCTGTATATAAACTATTCAGAAAAAAAACTTAATAGCAGGCCTGTGACTGCATCCTTTGAAAGAAACACTTGCATTGGCTTGTGCTTAGAAACTTGAATTTGGGGAATATTCCTGCCATGCCTTCATTAATAAGAGTGGCTTCAATATGACCATATCATTTGGGTTCTACAATACATGCTGAATGGATTCCTTCTGGGATACTGGAATTTTGATGTATGCTATACTTAAATAACCAGTCCCCATGGAAAGCCAGGACATGGAGTCTCTAGTGAGGTTTCCTAAGAAGATAACTTTTCATGTGTGGTTACCACAATTTGTAGCTAGAGGAGGTAGGACCTCCTGAATGACTGCACAAAGAGAGGATTCACCAAGTTTCCTCCAGTCCTGGTCCCAGTGTGCTTTTCCCCTTTGCTGATTTTGCCATGTATCTTTTGTATCGATAAATCATAGACATGGGACATGACTAAACACTGAGTCCTGGAAGGCTTCCTAGAAAATTACTGAAGCTAAAATAGCCTTGTGGACCACCTCCTCTTAACACAAGAATTTATATGCCATATGTTTACAAAGTGATAGCAATTTTTTTCTGAATGTCAACATTTTTATATATTATGTCTTGAACATTTTTCTTTTTTGTTGTTTTTATTGGTACATTATAAAAACATTTTTATTTGTACCTATAGAGCCACTTTATCATTATTAACAACTAAATAATATTCTGTTATGTAGATGTAATTATTTCACAAGTACTTTATTTATTGGTATTATTGGTGTGTCATTCACTATTAGAAATAACTCTACAGTCAGTATCTTTGTAAATAGTTCACTTCTTCCTTGTGTGAGTAAATTCATGTTTGGAAAAAACAAAGAACTTCCAGGTCAAAGGTGACACGTTTTTAAAATTTTTGTTAATTTTTGACATCCATGTTTCCTAAAAATGTGCAGTTTTGCCTCTACAAAAAAAAAAAAAGAAAGAAAAAGAAAAAAGAAAAAGTCTGTTTCACTTGTAATTCACTAACACTATACTATGGTTTATCAAAAATGTTGATCTTTGCTAGTCTGAAAAATGGAAAACTACAAGGCAGTTTCAACTAATACTGCTGTTTTGTATTTTCTCTATTGAATATCTTATTGTTGGGTTCAACTTTCTGTGAGATACTTAGAACTCTTCTCAGTGATATGTACGAGTTCATCATACATTAAGAAAATTATCAGTTTCTATGTGATATAAGTTGCAAATATTTTCCCCCAGATTTTTGTTTATGTATTGCTTTTATTTATGATGAACTTTAAAGCAGATGTATTTTACGGTGATGTGAATTTTTGTGCTTCTTAGATTTGTGTCAGGAAGGGGATTTTTCCTTAGGTTTTAGTCTTTAAACAATATAAAGAATATGCGTTCCAATTTCCATGTAAAATATGGAAGTACCAAAGCAAAACAATACTAAAATTTGTAAAAGTATGTTTAAAAGAGAAAAATTTCTTAAATTATATTTTAAATATGGATAAATTGGCAACTTTGCATCACTTCTGTTTCACCCATTCCTAATATACCATTAAGAGCATTAACATCACACATGATACTTGCTAAGGACACCATATTTCAAGTTTTTGGCACTAGTACAGAAATAAATCTTAATTTCAGTCTCTAGTTGACATTTCAGCTGGCCATTATAAATTACTTGCATTCTTTTACAAGTGAATTTGATTTAAAAACCTCTAAAAAGAAGCTGATGGACAGGATGTGACAGTGACCAACCTCTATATTCACAGTAAATTTCAGAAATGCTTATCTGAAATCTCTCAATATTCATTTGATGTGCCTTACAGGAACTGCATATAAGAAAAGTAAAACTCAGGGCAGCTGCCATCCATTGATGCAATCTGTAACTTGACTTCAGGAATTCAAAATTAAAACACAAAATTACTCTGTTCTAATAAATGGACAATTTCTATCCTTCCACTCTCCTTCCTGCAGTCCTTCAGGCTTCTGCCTCTCTTTTCCTCTCTCCCCACTCTTTTTCTCTCTCCATTTTACCATCCAGTCCTTTCTTCTTATATTTAGTCAGTAATAACTAATGATAAGAGCACATTCAAACTCTGGGTTTATGTTGAGACTTGTGCTAAATGGTTTACATGCATGCCCTGTGAAGGCAAGAAACTATTAAATAATTAGATCAATATCACAAAAATGAAAACCAGCTGTGTCTAAATCCAGTCCAGATCCTTCACTACTGCTATGCTTTCCGGGACCTTTACGTGTAAAGCACCAGATTGTATTTCCCGTTTCATTCCTTTTGTTCATGTATTTACATTTTGACACTTTTATCACTACATGCAAGCAGAAACAAAGTAACCTAAGCATTTATAAAAATCAAAAGGGAATATTATCAATATTACCAACAAGCACTACATCTCTTGGGGAATGAGCCTTCAATTTGTTCTATGTTCCCCCCAAAACAGTCATAAGTTAATAAAATAACGTGGTCACAAAGAGTTTCCTATCTTCTTTACCACGGAAATATAATCCCCTCTGTAGCTCAGACAGGGTTAGATCCTTATTAGAGACTCATAAAGTTGATCTGGCTGGGATAAATTCCCAAGCATGATCACTTGAGCTTATAACACCAGCTAGAGGATTTTTAAATCATTGCTTGCTCTCTTTTGAAACATTTTATTTTTCCTTCTTCTCTCAGCAAAAATGAAGAAGGGAAAATCTTGTCTTCAACACTGCATTCTCAATTGCTTTTCCTTTGGTCTCTAACCTTGATAAACTAACTCATTCCCGGGCTTTTTTGAAGGGATTTTGCAACAGTCTGCATTTTTCCCTCTTCTCTCCTTACTTCATTTTTTGTTTAACACATTTTTGTGAAAATATCCAATTTCATTTAATTTTTTAATTTTGTTTTAGTTGGAGATGGGCCTTCATTTAATTAATTTACTTATTTATATGTGGTGCTGAGAATTGAACCTGGTGCCTCACACATGCTAGGTGAGTGCTCTACCACTGAACCACAACCCCAGCCAAATTTTATTTAATTTTATTTACACAAGTGTGATCCCAAATTCTAAAGCAAAAGTTTACCAAGTAGTCCCCCTGACACCCGGGGCTTATAGAGAAAGAAAACTCATACATTGATTCTTATTACACAATAGGCATTTTGTGGCCATTGCTACAAATAACCTTAAGAGAAGTACCTAAAACTGAAACTCAGACATTCCAAGAGTGTATCCATTCTTATGAAGCTAAAATGCTGCTGAAAAGCTTGAACTCAGGTATTGCCAAAGTCATTCTTTTTTTACTTCACTACCCAGTATTAAGATCTTGTGTGGCCATTTGGTCACTTATTTGAATTAATTCTTAGATTCTTAAAAACTCAAAATACTTAATTTCTTTCTTGCCCTTCATTTTTGTTCTTGTTGTTGTTCATATTTGAACAAAGCTGGTTGTGGGCAATTTGATTGATTTGTTTAACATTGTCTTTGGGTTTCATTCAGGATGTTCTTATGTCTTAGAGTAGTGTCTCAGACTATAAAGTTATTGCTCCTTGTATTTGTAACAGATATATAACATACTAAAATTCCCATTTCATCTTTATCATATTATCAGGGTGCACCCTCCATTCATTCAAAGTTGGCACGCATTAAGGTTTGTTAATGAAGTAGCTCATTCATGATTTTCAACTTCCCAGTGTTATTAAGTAATACTTCATATCCTATAATTGACCCACACAGTTGCAACAAATAAGAAGCAATGTTGAAATGTTATACTAAAGCAAATTCTTAAAAGTCCCGTTAATTAAAATTCACTGACATTTTAGTGATAATTTTTATAACACCACTAAATCTAAAAATAATATATATTAAAAATATTTCAATTCATACCCATATTAAAAGCTCGATATTTCTAAAAGTAAAAATCCTTAATATGCAAATAAAATGATCCATCATCCATACCTCAAAATATCTTAAAAATCCCCAAATAAATCTCACTTAATAAAAGTCAGATGCTTAATGTAATAACCACACCATCCAACACAATTAACATTGCCCTTCAGAAAGCATTATGATCAGTGATTTAACCTGAGAAGAGAAGTGTTACTTCTGGGAAGTGGGTGCCAACCTCCTCCTCCATAGTATTTGGCAAGTGTCTTAAGTCATCACCACACCTCGACCACAGATAACATGATTTTCATTTAAATGAATGCAGTCTTAATGACATTTTCTCTTTTAATTCAAAGCACCTCACTTTTTATCAGTAGGCTTCTTTGGACAGGGGTGTGCTTGGTCTTACCATCTAATAGCTATAGGGATGTGAAACAATTGAATCATCAAACAAATGCTCTAGAGATTCATCTTTACACTTTTCATAATTTTTATTTTAACTCACTCATCTATAAAATGAATCTATGGACTAGATGATTTCCAAACTCCTTCCAGCTTGAACATTCCATGTGCTTCAAATTGATGGAAAGCTGTATACTGCCCAAGCATAGAAAACAATTTTCAGGCTCAAATACATACTTCAAAATTTCAAGCCCAACAGTTACTGCCTTAAAATTTTTGCGCAGAGTTTTCTATCTTGTCTCACTTGAGTAATAGCACTTCCATTTCAAAGTCTAACAAATTATCATGCAAATGGATTTTTACATATATGCAGTTATGTACGGAGAGGTAGGATATCAATGTTATACAAGAGTCTAACCAAGAGTTAAAATTTAAGACAGCTTAAAAGCAGTTGTTTGCCTTACACTCATCACACATCTGCTTTTCAATCTTTCTTGACAGTTACCTTTCCTTCCCCTTACTTCGAATCTCACACTGCAGTAATATGTCATTTATCGCAAGAGAAAACTCCTACGGGTGTTTCACAAGAATTTCAGTCAGGGTTTACAGCTCACTCCTTTTGTTTACTACATTCTTTAATGTATTCCTTGGCAGATGGTAAAAGCGGAGTAATTAAGGAATACAGCTTTATTACTGATTATGGACTTGATATTTATGACCAGAAGGTAATTTATAATCTTTGATTCTAAATGCCATTATCCAAAGCAAATGTTTTATTTACACATTCAAAGCACAGTAACAGGATATTAAGGTGCACTGACGAAAAATATAGACTTGTAAAATTTTGACATTTGTCCTTAAATTTTCATATTTCTGAGTTCTTAAATAAAAAATTTAAAGCCAGGAGACTTTTCATTTCCTTTGTTTCAAGAGCCTTTCAAGACAATTGAGTGAGGAGGAAAGAGAGATGAGTAATGAAGCTGCCACATGACAAGAGAGCAGGAGGGAAAGACCTCAGAAAGAAGTAAAAGAGTGAAAACAAAATTTGACTGGGAAAGCCTCCATGAGAGGAAGACAAGGAGTCTCCTAGCATTTTATGCCACTGATTCAGACTTTTATAGAAGAGGTGCAGGACAACATAATTGACAGCCATCTTAGCCTAGTGTTTGAATTTCATTAAAAAGAAAGAACCAGCTAAACTAAACTCAAAACAGTGAGCACAAGGCTTTATTTCTTTCTTTATTATTATTATTATTTTTTTTATAAAGGAGCTGCAGTTGGGCTGTGGTAAGGCAAATACAGAATGGTAGTTACTAGGAACAACCCAGTTTATGACTTCTACAGTCTTATCAAAGTTGGAAAGAACATTTAGTTCAGCCTTACAATATGTGAGTCTAAGTCTTGTCTTTGCAATGGATCCTGTTATTATGAAAAATATTCTTATAAAGACAAGACTATCATTCAGAGGATCACAATGATAACACAGTAAGAAGAACTGGGGAGCAGAGGCCTCGTAAGGAATAGTAGATTCATTTCTCACTTTAGGGCATGTACTATTGATTAGAATGGCAGGCCGAGTCACCTACATTCTTAAATTATTTTCTTGAGAGGATCTCTGTTTCATTTTTTAAATTGTATTGTTTTGTTGTTTGTCTTCACCAAATGCTTATGTTTGAATTTCTGTCAGTATAATGGAAAATAATAATATGATGATGATTATGATTGCTTATTATCTTAGTAGAATTAAATGCCATTAATGACAAAATAATACAAGGGATTTGTATAGGAAGTTTCTTCCTTCTGGCTACTGGGTAGGAATAAAACAAGCAGAGAGAGAAGTATGCATGCTTCCTTCCCTGGGGCAGACATTTGGATCAACTGCACAGAAAGTACTGTGGACACAGAACAAGGGTTTCCATAGGCACTCAGACAGGGTGACAGGCTACTGCACCAGGGTTTTTATTCATCATGGTGTAAGAGATATTTTATTTTCCTCTTAATTCTACCAGAGAAACACAGGAACGATGATACACAGCAAAAGGTAACAGATCACAGGGTTAGAAAGACATCAGGGAATGTTTTGATGTGGCAAATGGAGATCTTCTTCCTAGTCTGAAAAGGGCAGCTGCTACCCAGACAGACAAAAGATTGTGCAAAAATAGCTAGAAGCCCAGATTGTAAAATATCTCTAAACTTCTAAATACTGGCAATCAATTCTGTGCTGGTCAATATTGCTGTAGCCAAATACAACGAATTTTCAGAATGGAAGCCACCTAAGTCAATGGGGGCAGATCCAAGTTTGTAAGGCTGCTCGGAGCAAAATAACTGAAGAGGAATCACTAACCTTAAAGCTACTTCTGATAACAGGGTGTTTCCCTGAAGAAACACCACCAGAGATGGGGTCTGCCTAGAAAGCACTGTGCCTGTAACCCCGCATGCAAACCTGTCCATGTACAAAATGAGCACTCCCCCCTTCTCCACAATAAATATGTAAGGAGTGATTATTTTGTGCCCGACAATATCATCTCCCATTCCCCTCACATTCTGTCTTACTAATGTGTATCCCAGGGCAAGAGAGTAAGAGAATGAAGAAAAACTAGGTTAGGAGGTAATGATATACACACAGAAGCACTCTAACATTTGCCTGAGGGGTAAAACTTGTGACAAGTTGAACTAAGCACAAAGCAAGTGGAGAGAGATCCGCAGTTTTTAAAAGCAAGCAGTGAATATTTCTTTTAAAAAATGAATTCTTGCTAAAAAACCATTTCAAAAACTACCTTTGATTGTAACTAGTTTCAAAATTCCTCATTTTACCTATTTGTCTCATGTTGCTACATTTTTTAGTGATACCTTGCACACTTCCTTGTACATGGCAGATGTCCTAAGCTGATGAATTGGTTGTCATTGCAAAGATGGGAGAATAATGTGCACTAGAAAAGCTTTTTTCTATCTGCAAATTTTTATTGAAACAACAAAAAAAAAAATCCCACAGAATTCGTAAGATATCTAACAAAGAAAATTAAAGAAAAAGAAACACATGAAAAGGGAATAACAGCAAGAAAGTATTATTGTTTCTTGATAAGTTCTTTTATTTCTAGCAAAAGCTCTGGAGTCCATCACTAGTTGGAGAATCAACCTTTGCCTAAAAACCATGGGGAAGGAACAGAAGTGGGCAGCATCTCTCAAGCTTTTAAAAGCCTAAAGGGAGAGGCACACTACTTAACACAGAATTTTGTCAATTTGCATTTTATTCCAAAAACACCAAGTCTGAGACATTTAAATATACAAACTACAAATTATGAAGTTATTTAGGTTCAGCAATACAGGAATGTTTTCAATGATATTTGAAATGGTAGTCTTGAATGTTTTTTTTTAATGTATTTATATGGGATAAAACTCACTAATAGAAGAACACAATTTGAGACATTTTGATAATTGTAGGCACTAATGTCAAAACTGAAATTCACTATAGGTCCTGTGGTTTGTGTTCTTTCACTTGCCTTTGCACTGAATAGCTTCTCTGGATGTCCAAGCCACTTGCAACTTTGACCTGTGCTTTATCACTCATTTTGCGTGTCCTAAAAGTTCAGTATATAGAATTCTACAGAATATAGTCTTGTATGTTTTACCTCTTAGCATGATATTTCACCATGTTTGTACCTATCAATATTTTCTTCCTTTTTAGTTTCTGAACATTATTCCATGTGTAAATATGCCCCAAGTTATTCATTCCCCAGTTGACAGTATTTGGTTTATTTTCAGTTTTGTGGTTATTATGAATAATGTTGTTATAAACAAACATCGACAAGTCTTTGTGTGACACATGCTTTCATTTACATTCTACATAATGAAATTGCTGGGTCATGGGATTAATATATGTTTACATTATAAGAAATTGTCATACTGTCTTTCAAAGTAGTTGTTATCATTTTGCATTCATATGAGCAGTGTAAGTATTCCAAATGCTACACATCATGGCCAACAATTGATATTGTCAGTCTTCTTAAACCATATCTCTTCTAACTAGTAACAGGTGATTTTTTTTTCCTCATGACTTTGTTTGTTTAGAGACAGGTTCTCACTAACTTGCTGAGACTGACCTTAAACTTGCAATCCTCCTGCCTTTTTAACCTTTCTGTTTTACTCCTTCTCCACTATAATTACTGGTCTCAGCTTCCATGAGTTCAACTTTTTTAGACTGTACATGAGTAAAATCATGCGGTACTTGTCTTTCTGTGCCTGGCTTATTTCATTTAACATCATGACGTCCAGTTTTATCAATGTTGTCCCAAAATGGCAAAATTTCATTATTTTTTATGCCTGGATAGTATTCCATTGTGTATGCATACCACATTTTCTTTATTCTATTACCAGGTGATGAATATTTCAGTTGTTTCTGTTTCTTGATTATTGTAAATAGTGTTGCAGTCAGCACAGGATTAAAGATGTCTCTTTGACATACTGGTTTTAATTCCTTTAGAAATATTCCTAGAAGTGAGATTTCTGGATTGTGTGGGAGTTCTATTTTTAATTGTTTGAGGGCTCTCCATACTGTTTTCCACAATGACTATACTAATTTACATTCCCACCAATATTGTGCAAGCATTCCCTTTTCTCCACGTCCTTGTCAGCACTTATTATTGTCTTTTTTATAACACACATTCATATTGAAGTAAGGTGATATCTCATTATGGTTTTGATTTGCATTTCCCTGATGATTACTGATGTTGAGCATATATGTTGTCATATGTCTTTATTTTGGGTCTTTATAGATATATATGACCATAGAGTATATTTTGACATATTATACATACATGAAGTATAACTTATTCTAATTAGAATTCCATTCTTGCATTCTTGTATATGATGTGGAATTACACTGGTGGTGTAATCATATATGCACACAGGATAGAAATGTCCAATTCATTCTACTGTCTTTCTTATTCCCCATCCTCCTCCCTTTCCTTCATTCCCCTTTGTCTAATCCAATGAACTTCCATACTTCCTTTTCCTCACCCCTTATTATGTGTTAGCATCCACACATCAAAGAAAACATTTGGCCTTTGTTTTTATTTTATTTTTTAAATATTTTTAGTTGTTGATGGACACAGTAACTTTATTTATTTTCGTGTCATGCTGAGGATTAAGCCCAGTGCCTCACAGTGTGAAGCAAGTGTTCTACTATTGAGGTATGACCCCGCCCTGGCCTTTGGGTTTTTGGGACTGGCTTATTTCACCTAACATGGTAGTCTTCAGTTTCTTCCACTTACTGGCAAATGCAATTATTTGATTCTTCTTTATGGCTGAGTAATATCCCTATACATTTTCTTCATCCATTCATCTGTTGAAGGGCACCTAGGTTGGTTCCATAGCTTAGTTATTGTGAAATGAGCTGCTATAAACATTGATGTGGCTGTAGTATGCTAATTTTTAGTCTTTGGAGGTATATAACAAGGAGTGGGAAAAGTTGGTCAAATGGTGGTTCCATTCTACGTTTTCTGAGGAATCTCCATACTGCTTTCCCCAGTGGTTGCACCAAGGTACAGTTCCACCAGCAATGTATGTATGAGGACACTTTTCCCCCACATCCTTGGCAACATTTATTGGTGCCTGTGTTCTTGATAATTGCGAGTGTGATTTTAATTTGCATTTCTCTAATTGTTAGAGATGTTGAACATTTTATGTATTTGTTGATAATTCATATTTCTTGTTCTGTGATATGTCTGTTCAGTTCTTTTGCCCATTTATTGATTGGGTTATTTGGGGTTTTGGTGTTAAGTTTCTTGAGTTCTTTATATATTCTGTAGATTAATGCTTTAATTAATTAATTAAACCTCTCTCTGAGGTGCAGGTGGCAAAGATTTTCTCCCATTCTGTGGGCTCTTTCTTCTTCTTCTTCTTTTTTTTTTAGTTTTTAGTTGTAGATGAACATAATACTTTTATTTTATTTACTTATTTTTATGTGGTACTGAGGATCAAACCCAGTGCTTCACATGTGCTAGGCAAGCACTCTACCACTAACCTATCCCAGCCCTCTCTTTGCTTTTCTTGATTGTTTCTTTTGCTCTAAAAAAGGTTTTTAGTATGATGCCATCCCATTTATTGATTCTTAATTTTACTTCTTCTACTTTAGGAGTTGTGTTGAGGAAGTTGGTTCCTAAGTGAAGAGTTGGGCCTACTTTTCCTTCTAGTAGGTACAGTGTCTCTGGTCTAATGTCTAGTTTCTTTATCCACTATGAGTTGAGTTTTATGTGGGGTGAGAAATAAGGGTTAAATTTCATTTTCCTACATATGGATTTTCAGTTTTCACAGCATCACCTGTTAAATAGGCTACTTTTTCTCCAATGTTTGTTAATGACACTTTGTCTAGTATGAGATAACTGTATTTTTGTTGGTATATCTCTGCATCTTCTATTCTGTTCCATTGGTCCTCATGTCTGTATTGGTGCAAATACCATGCTGTTCTTGTTACTATAACTCTGTAGTATAATTTAATGTCTAGTATTGTGATGCCTCCTGCTTCACTTTTTTCCTTAAGCATTGCTTTAGCTATTCTGAGTCTCTTATTTTTCCAAAAAAAATTTATGACTACTTTTTTTGTTTCTATGAAGAACATTATTGAAATTTTAATAGGAATTGCACTAAACCTGTACAGTATTTTTAGTAGTATGGCCATTTTGACTATAATAATTAATTCTCTTTCATTGGTAGAAAGAACATGGGAGATCTTTCCATCCTCTAAAGTCTACTTCAATTTCTTTCTTGAGTGTTCCGTAGCTTTCATTCTAGTGGTTTTCACTGACTGCACTATTATGTACTATTAGAAGCTTTCTTGTATTCACAACTGTCACATAAGATCATTCCCTTTGCCTAGTATGCAACCCACATGCAATACAGTGGGGTGATCCTATTGTCACAATTACTTTATGTTTTTATCTTTTTCTGTGCAAAAAGCCTATAAATTTTTTGTGGGCAGAAATGATATATTTTCTGATTCTTCCATGGTGTTGAATAAGCGCTAAACTTAAAACTATTACTACCACTCCTGCTTCTCATGTGACTACTCCTACTCAGCCTGCTATTAGTTTAATTTCTAATGTCAATATATCTGCTTCAATTTCAAATGTTTACTTGTGCCAGGCACACTGCCAAGTGTCTTATATTTGTCATTTAATTTAATCCTCACAACAACATTGAAAATGCTATCCTCCTCAAAATGCTGAGGAATCCTAGAGATGGAAAGGCAAGCTAATAATAGCTAAGAAGTAGCAAGGCTGACTCCAGGTCCTGAGTTCTCAACCAATCTTCAAGTTGCATTATATAGGTATTGTATGCATATATAAACATGTATATGAAAAAGATGGAACAGCACAGTGATTTTTCAGACACCCTTCATCCAGCTGCCTCAAACGTGAACAGATTGTATAACCATTGCACAATTTAGATAACTAAGAAATTAACACTTTACAATTCTACTAACTATAGATTTTATTTTAATTTCATCTATTTTTCTAATGGTCTTTTTATATTCCAGGACCAAATCCAGTGCTTTACACCTTGTTTTGTTGTCATAGCTTCTTATTATCCACCAATCTGTAGAGCTTTCTCAGTCTTCCCTTGGTCTTCACAATACTTTGAGCATTTCTGGTCATGTATTTTGTTTGATGTCTTTTGATTTGGATTTGTCTGATGGCATTTCAAGCTTAGATTTAGTTTATGCTTTTGTCTTGTTTTGTTTTGGGTAGCGGGAATTTAACTCAAAGGCACTTAACTACTGAACTATCTCCCCAAATCTTTCTTATTTTTTATTTTAGACAGGGTCTCTCGCTAAGTTGCTTGGGGCCTTGCTAAGTTGGTGAGGATGGCTTTGAACTTGTGATCTTCCTGCTTCAGCCTCCCATGTCACTGAGATTACAGGAGGGCATCACTACACCTGGTTAGTTTATGAATTTTTGACAATAACACAGAATTAATATTTCACTTTTAGTATATCATTTTAGAGGGTTATTCATTTTTTATGACTGCTATTATTATGTTATAAGAAATTCCACACCTGGGTACCTGAAATTGTCTAAGAAAAATGATGCAATAAATATCTTTATAAGTAAATAATATCTCTTATGTGTAGGTACATCTGCAAGACAAATTCCAAAATGCAGGATTTCTAAATCAAGGTAGAATTTGTGGATCTCTAAGAGATATTGCAGTCTCTCTACCAACTTTTTAATAAATCATCTTCCCCCATAATTTCAAATATGGCTGTTTTTATCTTACTTTATAGATAATGCTTTGTTCCCATTTTAATTTTTCTTTTTTAAAAACTCTTATTTTCAAATATATTTTTGTATTTAAAATTTGTGTAAAACAAAGTTTATATAAAATTTTTAAAATATTAGGCACACTATAAATAATATGCAAACAATAATTATTTCATTTCAGTATTTATAATTTTATAGCCTTTTATTATTTTATAAATCTGTATCAATTATCAAGGAAACATTGAACATATACCATAATAATGCATCCTTACAAAGGTTTTTTAACAAAGATATGATGTCTCCTGTATTTATATCAAGCATAATGGTCCCTTTGGATTTTTGACTGACACATATTATGTTGACAATAATATTTGCATGAATAAACTTTTGAATTTTATTAAGTGCTTTTTTATGCTCTGAGGTGGATCACACATTTTTTTCTCTTAAATATTTTTAATCTGTATATTGTACTCAGCAGTGTTCTAACTATAAACCTTTCTTGTATTCTGAGAATGTTTTCAGTGTTGTTTATCATGTGTGTTTGTGTTTAGGTATATAAAAGCATGCATTATTTTTGTCTTTATATTTGTATCTATGTACTATTCCTTAATAATTATATTTTGTTATATGATATATTTTATACACAATATGTATATAAAGATACATATACAAAATGTAATTGTATATACTAGTTATTTTCATTAACATATTGTATATAAGTTCCTAATATTTAATCTTTCCTAATGTGTTGTTAAACTTAAAAACTGCATGTCTCTCAATTTTTTTAAAACAATATATTCTACATCAAAAGAATTCAGATGGGGCTGGGGTTGTGGCTCAGTGGTAGAGCGCTCGCCTACTTTACGTGAGACACTGAGTTCAATTTCAGCACCACATAAAAATAAAATAAAGGTGGGCTGAGGATTTGGCTCAAGCGGTAGCGCGCTCACCTGGTATGCGTGTGGCCTGGGTTCGATCCTCAGCACCACATACAAACAAAGATGTTGTGTCCGCCAAAAACTGAAAGAAAAAAAAAATGAATGTTGAAATTCTCTCTCTCTCTCTCTCTCTCTAAAATAAAATAAAATAAAGGTATTTTTTAAACAGAATTTAGATGCATAACTAAATAAATGAGTAATCACAGCCAGTATTAGACTTTAATATCAGCTTATTTTCTTTTTGGCACTAGATCATAGGTGAGCTGCTGTTTCTGAACAAATAATGGTCCAAATGTAATAAGATTTAACGAAATGTAAAGAATTGCTTAAGTCACTCTTAACCAGATAGCCATCATTAAATAATTCATCATTATCAAATATTTTTGAGCATCAGGGTCTTACAGAGGTTAAACTCAAATCTTTCTACAGAGTTTTTATATTCAAGCTTTTTACCTAGAGGAGTTGGAGAAGGTTAGGTAGACTAAAACTGATCTCAATAGCTACAAATAGATTTTTTACACCTTCTCAATGGAATAAGATGGTGCATGTAGAAGTAAAATTGAATAAATCTCAGTCAAGTTTCACATTATTAAGGAAGAAAAAAAATCCAACTTGTGACACTTTTAAATGATTTTGTTTGACCAGTAATTGAGAGAATTGGTCAAAAGGTAAATAATTGTCTCTTAGAATTTTATCTTGAGGAACTTGCCCTTAATGTGAACTGTTTGGGAAGATTAAGATTTAACGAAAAACCTGCTAAGGCAAAATTCTCTCTCAACACCCCTATTCTCTGAAAATCCCACACACTGCAAAGATTAAGAGGGTAACAGTTTTCATTAGATGTGTTCTCAACCTTTTAGATCAACTATAATAGTCTAAGAGAGAAGATGCACAGAACTATTTCCTTAGAGAACAGATTAGAATTATTACAGATGCCCTCTAAATACTTTTAGAAAAGGGGATTGGGAAAAGCCTAAATAAAGGTAACATATTAATTAGAAAATTACATATTGCGTTTTCATTTTCCAAAAGCCTTTTGTGGTTTGAGATTCATTTCAAAGAAAGTATCTATAAATACATATGCCCAGGAGTATCATTTCAAAGGAGAAAGATATTGGTTACTTTTATTATTTCTATGTCTGTAAGAAGCTTGTCTTAGAATTTTCAAAATTATAACTGTAAACCTCTTCCAGTGAGTTTCTGTTTTGTATTTAATGCTACTGTTTTATTGCAAAAACAAGAAAAAATCTTGTCAAACTACACTGCCTCCTAATTATCTTTGGAAAAAAAAACAGGTGAATGATTACAAGCAGAAACAAAAAAAGATTATAAGCAGCATTTTTGGCTTGGTATTGCATTTTTATCATATTTTGATACATCTCCCAAAGGTTTTAATTAAACTCAATCATAATCAATTTTGGGGAGTTTATTATTCCCATTTTTAAAATCTCCTTCAAATCTGGAGGTTGCCTGAGCAAAAAGACCAATTATTAAGCGATTGTGACTAATATATGTATTCCCTTGAGATATTGTATGCTGAGATCTAAAAAAAAGAAATCAGACTCAGATAGTTTATCTTGATAGCTCCAAACTTCTAGTACAATATAGTTGCAACCACAGAGATGACTTTTCATGGGAAACCCAAACTCACTCTTCATTTTACTCAAAAGCAGTTTTAGCCTGAATGGTTCAGATAATAGCTGCAGCATTTTAACTCCATATTGCCTCTCTACCCACTGATACTTTAATTTAGAAAATGCCTTCTCTATATTCCATGCCTGAATTTCTCTTCATTGATGGAAAGTTGCACATGAAAAACATTTTGCTCCTGTCTAAACAAAATCATGAATTTGGAATAAATGAACAGTTTAGTTGTTTAGGTTTTAAATATTTGAAAGCTTATAACTACCTCTCAAAGCAGTAAAGCTATTTAAACCTCTAAATATAGTAATGAGCAATAAACACACACAGTTTGATACTTAATAACCCATATGTACTCTCGTTTAAAGTGATTGCATCATAATGAGTTTTGCCTCATAGCAGGGGAAACTTGTCTAAATATATGTCATTGGTATTTCAGATTAAAGTAAGAGTTTTATATGAGAATGCTATTGAAGATTTGAAACGCCACATTTTGTTTTGGAAAATACTGTCATTATTATAGGATCTTTACTTAATCTGAGCTATGGAGAGTAGGTCAAGAGGATATATTGCTTTTGCCTATTATTTGCCTGTTTGGCAATTTGCTCAGAGCCCAGCAGCCTGAGAGCCTGAGCTCATTCTGAAGAACCTAGCAAAGGTTGCAGACTCTCAATCTATGTGAGTGCAGAAGAGTACAGGTTCCAGCAGACAATTCTTGTGTCCTGATCTTATAAATTTTACACACTCATAGAAATAAGCTCTTTCTCAGGCCAAGATGTGTACTTTTGGAGGGGCAAGTATTCACTTTGTTCAAAGTGTACCTAATAAACAGCTCCATGGGAAAGAGGAGGTCATCCTTTGACCACATGGATGAACTCACAGGGTGAAGAATATCAACAGTATCAACCCTATCCACTTTGAAGGAAATTCAGCTTTTCCTCTCTGAGGAATATAAAAAGGGCAGCCTCTGCTTACAGCAAGTGATCACTCATGCCTTCCTCTCCTCTCTTTACTTAAACCTCTTTGGACAGAGATACCCTATAATATGTCTAGCAGTGTGAGCTGGAGAGCCAGCTTCCTTTACTCCACTCCCCGTAAAAAAGAACAAGATATTTTAATGCTGTATATGTGGCAATGGGTTTAATGTGATTAAATGACAAACTATTCCAGCCAAGGAAGATATTTGATGCTTGTTACAAACCTTGTGGTTCTCATCCCATGTCCTTCTGCAAATCCAGAGTGCTAAGAAGATACTTACATGTATTTTGTATATGTTCCTTATACGTGATTCACCCCATTTATTTATGCAAGTTATTTTTGCTTATAAATCCTCATATACTTTAAATCTCTTTCTTTGTGACTAATGTGAATTTTAATCTTGCCTTCCTATCTTATTTAATTAGGAATGCCATGAAAATAATTTTTCATTTTAAAAAAAAACTTCTCATTCATATATATCTCAGATAAAATAACTTTTTTTAAATGGCAAAGCTATTCAGTTTTGTTAAAGTAAAAGTGCAAACATTTTCCCAGGGCTCTCTCAGTAAGTTTCAACTTACTTTCTGTTTTTGTTTAATCCTAGTTAGAAATTCTTTCCTTCCTTCATATTTTTTCATGATTTATTGTAATTACTGCTTCCTGGTCCCACATGCCTTCTTCATATTTCTTTCCAAAAGTAAAGATTAAAAAAATTCTCTTATGGTTCAAAATTTCAAAACATATCCAAAAGGTACAAAATGAAGAGCAATGCTGAGTTTCAAGCAGCTTTCATGTGTCAAGAAAAGAATACCTGCCGGTGTTTCATTCCACAGAGAGGCAGAGGTATACGTGAACCTCCTCCAAAGTACCAACTCTATATAATAAATTTTCAGAAATTCTCTTGCCCCACCCATACACCAACTGACAGCTAAAACCCACACTATCAGGGTTGTATTAGTTAACTTTATGTATCAGCTTGAATGGTTCAGGGATTCCTTGTTATCAGGTAAAACATTTTTATGGGTGTCTATGGGGGTGTTTCCCAAAGAGACTTGGAATAAGTGGATTAAGCAAAATAGATTGATTTCCTAAGGTGGGTGGGCATCATCCAATCTATTGAAGGTATGAATAGAACAAAAGGCAGAGGAACGAAGGATTCACTCCTTTCTCTTCTTGCCTTCCTGTCTGAGCTAGGAAGTCTGTGGGACTTATTCCCATTGGCTCCCTTGATTCTCAGGCTTTGGAACTCATTCTAAAATGACACCAGTGACTTCTAAGGAACACTAGACTGCAACAGCAGATCATAGAACACCTCAGCCCTCATAATCATGTAAGCTGATTACTCAAAATAAATCTAAATGTGTGTGTACATATATAAGTACACATGTACTTTTGGTCTTATTTCTCAGGAAAAATCTGGCTAATACACAAGCAAATTTTCAGCATCACCTCATAGCTGTGTTGGAAGTCCCTCTCTATCTGGAAGTGCTGCATTGATCTGGCAGTTGACATGTTTTCCTTAGCTGTTGCAAGAGGCAGAGCTTCCACCTTTAGCTCTGAGGAGGTGAAGGAGGTCCAGTCCTTTGACATCTCTGATGGCACTGCATTCTCACTGCTGGGCACTCTGGCTTATACTCAAGTACTGCTTCACTCGAAAATATCATAGCAGAATGAGGATGTGGCTCAAGCGGTAATGCGCTTGTCTGCCATGCGCAAGGCGCTGGCTTCTATCCTCAGCACCACATAAAAATAAAATAAAGATGTTGTATCCACCGAAAACTGAAAAATAAATATTAAAAAATTCTCTCTCTCTCTCTTCTCTCTCTCTCTAAAATAAAAAGTCATAGCATAATAAGACAAAATGTTTGCTTTCTCTTCAACATCAACATGAATTTGATCTGCTAGAATATATTTTAAAATGCTAACATACTGATGTATAACAGTAATATAGATGCAGGTTCTCTTGGAACTCTATTTCAATTGCACTTAATTTTTCTCTTTTCAGAAATCTCTTGTGATGATGCTTCAGATTGCTAGCAGAGGACTCCCAGGAGCTATCATTTACTGAAGTAAAGGAGGCTGACCTTTGACAACAACTCACGGCTAGCACTTTAAATAGTAATCATCTATTTATTTTCATTCCTCCTATAAACATGTATGAAGTGCCTATCATGCAGTAAGCATTGGAGTTACAAAGGTTAACAAGACACTCCTACCTTGTCCTTGAGCAGCTTACAGCCTAGTGCAGGAGACAGGAATGTAAAGAATTCCATTATGACTTAAGCAATAAGAAATTGCTCTTTGAGCCTATTAATAAGGCAAAGAAATCAATTTGGTATAAAATTTTTAAAAAAAAGACTTCTCAAAACCGAATTTTAAAATGGATAATTAGAGGTTTGTGAACTAAAGAAAGGAAGGGATGTCACAGCTGGTGCCTAGGCCTGACCTATGGAAAGGTCTATGACAGCTTTTCTCAACCTTAGCACTATTGGCATTGGGGCTGGAAAACTCCATTTTGGTGAGCTGTCTTGTTCACTGCAGAATGTTTAGCAGAATCCCTGACCTCAACTCACTACATGCACGCTCACACATACACACATGCACACCCCTCAATTATGAAAAACAAAGATGTCTCCAGATATTGCTGTATATACCCTGAGATAGATGGCAAAACAAAATTGCCCCATTTGAAAATTGAGAGCAACTCATGTAGAAGCTGCTGATTTAAGTATCAAATATGGGCAGGGGGGTGCTGGGGATGTGGCTCAAGTGGTAGCGCGCTTGCCTGGCATGCGTGCGGCCCGGGTTCGATTCTCAGCACCACGTACAAACAAAGATGTTGTGTCTGCTGATAACTAAAAAAATAAATATTAACATTCTCTCTCTCTCTCTCTCTCTCTCTCTCTCTCTCTCTCCTCTCTCACTCTCTCTTAAAAAAAAAAACAAATATGGGCAGGGACTGGCTGATAGTGAATGAAAGGGAGATTGTGGCTAGATTATGAAGAACCTTAGTAATCATAAATTTTATTGAATGATTTAAGATATTTTACAGGGAGTTCTAGGTATTCATTTATATTAATCTACAATGTTTCTCCAAATAAACTCCTGCTTATTAAGAACATTTCAAGTAATCTAACACTAAAAATATCAAATATTAATTAATTCTAAGTATGCCCCAGGAAGGTTGCTTTGGGCTTCCAGAATATGTCAGGCTGCACAATTCCTCTCCAAATCTTTCACAATCCCATTTGTAGGAATTTCTTGGGTGTCACCACTGATATCATTCTATTCTGTTACCTATAGCAAAAAAAGAGCACAAAATTGAGTAAGGCAAGCATGGTGTTTAATATTTGTCAAATGGATGATTGAATGCACAGGTCAATTGAATAAGTAAGTAGATGAAATGAGAAGGGAGAGAGTCAATTAAGTAAAAGAGACAAAGGAGACAAAACGAACCGTGAGGACAAAGGGTGAAATCTCCTGTCAATTAAGAAAAAAAAAGAAATTTTCTTGTATAGTTAGCAAATTGTCTCTGAAGAACACTAAGTAATGTATCTTTTTATAGCTTTTTTTTTAGTTGTAGATGAACATACAGTATCTTTATTTATTTATATGTGGTGCTGAGGATCAAACCCAGTGCTTCACACATGTGAGGCAAGCGCTTTACCACTGAGCCACAGCCACAGCCTTAAGCAATGCATCTTTGTTGGAAAAGATAACTATGTTCCTAAGGGGACTACTGAAGGAATTAATAAATGCTAGAATGCAAACTGATATAGGATGAAAAGAATTCTCACTGATTGGCAGAAGAATAATAGTAATGCTCAATTGAGAAACACTAGCCATGATTTTCAGGCAAAGGGGAAGACTTGTTTCTGGATTATAAATACTTGATATTATATAGTCAGCCAAATACCAAGTTCTTTTGAGTCTGGCCTTTATTCAAGCCAGAGCTTTGAGGCTCTGACACTGTAAAGCAACTGTCTGGTAAGGATCAAAGGATAGAAACTGTAGTGCAAACAAGTCTCCTGCATTTTAAAGCTGGGGTGCTGTGCAGAGCATTAGGGTGAAAGAGAAAGGCACTGGTACTGTGTGCTATGGAGACATGGCTCAAGGAAGACTTTCTTTTTGAAGGTGGAGGTTGGAACATTTGATGTTGAATGTCTCCACTTACCTCAGGAAATTCTACAAGAAGTAAATAGCAAGAAAGGAGACATCTCTCTGACAATTTCCTCAAAATTGATGTGATCAAAACATTATATATGCAAGTGTGGAAATGTCACAGTGAAACCCACTAATTAGTACAATTAATGTGCTGATAATTATAAGAAGACAAAGAAAATCAAAATGTAAATAATGTATTTGGGTGTACATAAAATAATGAGAAGTAGGAAGAAAGAAAAAGCTTTCTGGTGGCCTTAAGTACCACAGACTATCACCTAGAAAGAGGCCCTTTTAAATTCCTTGACCATGGTTAAGGTATACTATCATTGCATTTTCTACAGGACAGGAAAATAAGAAAATTACAGTTACGAATTATATATAGTGTGATGTGCTTTATCATATGCAATTTTACACTAGATTTGTTGCTGTGTTTCTTGATTAATCTCTCTATGTATTGAAATATTTCATTCTTACTTGATGTATCAAATTATAATTGGTTGAATATTATGTTCATGAGCCTGTAATAAAGCATTTGTGAATCAATTTTTTTGCAGAAACATAATTCCAAGTTTTACAGTATTATTTTAATGAAGTATTTTGAAATTTCATTCATTTCAACATAAAATATCTGAGCCAGAATCAAAAGCTATAGTAAGAACAACACACTCAGCCAACTATTTTTATCACTTTTAGATTAATAAAGGCTGTCCTCTTAAAGCCTAAAGAAAGCATCTGATCCATCTTTCCATAGTTGATGTCCTACTTTTTATCAGAGATTCTTAGGCCCTTAGATGTTAAAGTTTGAAAGATTTTTAAATCACATTTGCATGAAAATATGTCGAAAGTAGACTTATCAAATAATTTATATTGTTTTTATGTTTTTAGATAATCAAAGTAATACCTAGCCATCAGAGAAAACTTGACAGTACAAAAGCTATAAAATGTTGAGTAAAACAGCTTGAAACGTCACCCCAATTCCACTAAACTTAACATTTTGACACAAAAAAAGAGTCACCTCTGATCCCACTGTGAACATTTCAATGCAATTTCTTTCAGTCTTGTTCTGGAGCATTTTTTCCTTTGCATTGTTGAAATATTATCCTATTTTACCATATTTTGGGTTTTGATACTGTACAATAATAATTTCTACAAGTGTTTTAAAGCACCTCTAAAAAATCTTTGCTAGACATCACTTCTTAAATGATAGAACAAGGTCAAAAACAAATTGCAAAATTGTAGTAGTAATAAAATACGAAGCACTTATAAAAATAATTGACTTGGGTCTAAAGGTATCAATATGAACATTTATGTTAGGCTACTAATCAATAAATAAGCCACAGCATTTATAGGACAATCTCATTGTAATTAGAGAATATACTATGTGCAAATATACACAAAGCTAATGTAAATATCCAGATAAAGGAAAGGCACCTCAAAATGTCAGGAGTACTTGATCCATGAAGAGAAGCTTTCATAAATGAAAATGTATCAATAAATTACTTAATTGGTATTTTAATTTAAAAAGTTAATATAGCAAAAACTTCAGGCAACACAGAAAGCTATAAAAAGTAAATAAAAACAATGTATTCCTACAACTCACAAAGAATCACTGTTAATATTTAAAATGTATAACTTTCCAAGAAAGAATAAGGTTTTGCATATACACTGCACATTTATTTCTTATAAAGATTATATCACACGTAACTATACCTGCTTATCACCCTATGTTTATCACTTCTATATTGTATATCTCTCCATAATCAATTTTATACCTGAATTGTAAGCAATTTAAATTTTCTTCTTGCTGTTTTTTTTTTCTTTTATCGCCTCCTAAACAATGATGGAGCACCATATACTTAGTCCATTAACTTTACATATTTGTACAACCATTTCTTCTACAATAGTGATCTGTCTGCTTCAGGAAACTTGCTAATACTTAACCCAAAGCAGGACAATTTCTTTTTACTCTTTATGTTCTGGAAATCAAGCTGAACTTGATTTCTTTTATCTGTAAAAGACACTTAGTTTTCTTTAACTAGATGTTAATTTCCAAAGACTCCATTTTTTATACTTCTATTTATTTATTTTATATATATATTTTTTTATGTTGTCCTGAGGAGTGAACCCAGTGCCTCACACGTGCTAGGTGAGTGACCTACCACTGAGCCACAACCGCAACCCCAAGGGCTCCATTTTTAAGACACTAAGTTTCATATTTAGACTAGGCTATTAGAATTTCCTTTTCCAATTACTATAATATTAAAATTACAGGACAATATTTTGCTTCAAAATTCAATTCCTTGCTAGTGGTAGGTAATTGGTGGTCTAGCAATCATTTTATGTATAATAAATAATAATATATAAAAAGATAATTTATTTGAATAAGAAATATAGATGGAAATTAAGAAACATAGGCCTAAATGCACATCCATTTCCATACTACATTATGAGCTTTGCACATTGAGCAGAGCACTGGTTTGTAAACTCTAGGGTCCTTTTTTTACTCTGACATTCTACTACTCTATGATCAATATGCTTGTCTTTCAATGTTTTTAAAACACACATCCTGGGATATGCTTGTCTAGTTATGTTACAAATGGCCAGAGCTTGATGTATTTATCTGTATGCAAGTATTAATGCTTCATTTATCAGAAATGAAAGGAAACAAAATTCATCAACTAAATCATTAAGCACATTTCCAGATCACTGCTCTTAACCTCTTTAGGCACAAATACATTTTTGAGGTTTATTATAAATTTTTTGTTGAAATTTTTCATTGTGTATTGCCATATATTGATAAAATAAATTGATCACATTAGGAATGACAATTATTGAATGGTGCAAAATATGGCAGCTTCAGAACTCTTGAGATATGTGGAACTATTTGAGTCTATAATACAGGACCCCAACTTAATACGATAAAGTTTACTAGCTAAATAAAATGCACACCAAATCAAATCTATTTAGAACTTGTCTGATTTTCAAAGAAATATTTTGTCTAGTTCCTCTGTTGATTTCTGTCACTTTTCCTTGTAGTCACTGTGTGTTGCTAATAAATCTGTTACCTTAGTTTGTATTAAATAACTAGGATGATGATATTAAGCTTTTCTAAAACATCTGAGCTTATTAACATTCATTTACTGCTCAGATGCTTATTTCATTTATCCCTTACTTTATTCTAGATCCTAACTATTGATATCATTGGCCAAAAGTAGTGGGATTTTCAGAGTGTTCTCTAATTTCCACTGAAAATTACATATCACAATATCTTTAATATTCACTATTATTAATAATTTTATGACATTCTGAAAGCAAAACTGTGTTGTGAACACAGTTACAAGAAATTCTGTGACATACTGTGCATGAATGTAGGGGAGAAGAGGGAGAATTTCTGTCCTATTCCATCTTATCAACACAAAACATACTCCATTGTTTCTCCTCTTCTTACACATCAAGCCTTTTCTTTTTTCTGATCATTCTTTTGCATATACAGTTATTTCCCCCATGTTAGTAATATTTTTTTTCTTAGCCCAAGTACCACCAGCAGCACAATTCCCTTACATCTCACTTTTGAGCAAAACATCTTTAAAAATTTCTATAGTCAATGTGTCCAATTACTTTCATTTCATTCTCCAATTCTTCAGCCTGAATATTTACTCTCTAGCTCTCCACCAAAAGTGCTCCTTAGAAAGTTATCTGGTGATCTCCATATTTCCAACTCCAAGAATCCATCTTTATTCTCATCTTACTCCAACCAGCATCAGCATTTAACAAATTAGGTCTCTTCTTCCTTGTTTATCCACTTTCTTACCTTGGAGTCAGTAATTCCCTTATTGATCCTTGCCAGTTTCCTTTGCTTTTTCTATTCTTTCCCTTAGTTTTGGAGTACTGCAGGCCCCAGATTTTGGTCTTCTCTCCCCCTTCTGTATTTGTTCAACTAGAGATGTTATTTATTCTCCTGGTCTCATGCACTTTCAATGAGAATGACTTCCACATAGGTATCTCAAGTATAATCTATGTCTAAGTTCCAGCATCATGGATCACCATCCTCTTGGAAGTCTGATATCTGAAATATAATATATCCAAAACTGAAATTCTGCTAGTCCTCCCGAAACCTGCCTGTTTCTCTAGCACTCTCAATTTCAATTTATGGCAATGACAGCCACCAAGAAACATAGGGCAGAAGTCTTAGAGACATACTTGGCTCCTATTTTACTCCCATATTCCATAGCTAATATTTCAGGGAAATATCAATTTTGTTGTTATTATTCCATGTTAAAAATATAGCCAGAAAACAAGTAAGCAATGGGAAAAAAAAATGGGATGAGGAAGTGGCTCAGTGGTAGAGTGGCTAGTATATGCCCTGGGTTCAATTCCCAGCATAAAAAAATAAAATTGACGAAGACCAAAACTAACTTTAAAAAGAATGAAAAAGGTATTAAAGCTTTAAGAATACTAGACAATAAAAAAGGAGAAAACCCACATTGTCAATATTAGGAATGAGTTGCTAAATACGGTGTAGACATTAAAAAATGATCAGGAAAATATTATACATAATTCTGTCAAAATACAAGTAAAAAAAACAAAATGACAAATTACTTGAAAAGCACATATTGCCAAAACTGACTAGAAATTAAAAACCTTTCCGTAAGGAACTCTTCAGAATGTTTTAGGTATAGTTTTATTTGCCAGTGAATCCTTGCAAAACACTATTTTTTGGGGGGTGGAGGGGAAGGACTGGGAATTGAACACAAGGGGCATCTACCAAAGAGCTACATCCCCAACCTTTTCATTTATTCTGAGATACAGTCTCTCCAGGTTACCCAGACTGATCTTGAACTTGAGATCCTCCTGCCTCAGCCTCCCAAAATGCTGGAATTACAGGCACCCAACCCTGTGCCCCCACCAAAACACCAATTTCTTACATACTCTTAAAATCCTTTTTCTTTTCTTTCTTCTTTTTTCTCCCCCCCCCCACAAGCTAACATGTCTTGAAGCCCAAATCTCACAAAGACATTGTCAAAAAGTAAATATGTAAACCTCTCATAAACATAATTTCAAAAATTAAATACTACATTTTGGCAATGTTTTCTTTCAATCTTGTGTGAATGTCTGGTTAATGCTATTAATCAAGAAAAATAAAGTTATAACAATTGGAAAGAAAGACATAAATGTACTATTATTCACAGACAACATGACTGTGTCTATGAAGGAACTTGTAGAAATCCATACTATTTACAAAGACACTTTATAAAAAGGTTGATATACAAAGTGTTCTTACATACCAACAAAAAACATAAGACAATATTTTATAAAGATCCTTTTGGAAGTCTGATGTCTGAAATATAATATAGCCATAATTTAATAGTCTTAAATAAAACATAGTTTAATAGTCTTAAAAAATCTATAGTTTGGAACAATTTAATAAAAAATATGCAAGCTTTATACAATAAAAAAACGCAAAATTTTGAAAGAAATTGAAGATGGCCTAAATAAATGCAGCCATATATCATGCTCATGAATTGAATCACTCAATATTGTTAAGATACCAATTTTCTCCAAGTCAGTCTTCAGGTTTAATGCAATTTCAATCAAAATGCAAACAGTTTTTCCATGGAAATTCACAGGCTAATTATAAAATTTACATAAAAATGCAAAGGGCAAAGTATACCCTGGGAGGTTAGGAAGAAGAAAAAAGCTGAATGATTTGAACTGCCAGAAGAATATTCAGTGTAATTACAAAACAACTGTAATTTAGTGAGATATTTGTGTTTGTATAAACAAATGGACTAATAGAAGAGAATACAGAGTCTAGAAACAGAACCAAACACAGGACATGTGGCTGATGACAAAGGAGACAAAACACTGCTGTTTGAAAACTGTTCTCTGTAAAAGGTGGTGGATGTGGGGGAGAGAAGAACTATCACTAGACCCCACACCATCTTACCAACATGAGAACATATTCCAGCAAGTTTCCCCTTCTTCTCCATTAGTGACCATCCAGGAAAATCACGAATCTTGACCTTTATTTCAATCCATAAACAAGAATTCAATTCAGTTCTGAATGGAGTTTTGACCATAGATGCCAGTTAAAACATTATATATGTAGATATATATTTACCTTGAGGTAGATAACTATTTCCTAAAACAGTGCATAAAAACTTCTTGAAAATTAAAAAAAAAAAAAAAAAACTTAAAATCACAACAGTAAAGGAGTAAAACACAAGTCAAAGAGCAGGAGATGCTTTCAGTAAGTAGATATAACAAAGGACCCTTTATTAGCTTTCTCTTGCCATCACAGCAATTTGCCAAATACCTCACACCACTCTCCCCTCTCTTCTGCATTCCTTTTCCATTTTGAAGGATTCTTAATTGAGTATACCTCAATAACCCAGAATAATTTCTCCTACTCAAGGACCTTAACCTTAATCACATCTACAATGTCTCTTTTGAAGTAACATAGTCACAGCTACTAGAGATTTGGATGTAGGCAGTTTTATCAGCCTACAGATTACTATCTAGAGTATAAGCATAACTTTTATAAATCAATATGGAACATCTTTTTCCATAGCATTTTCATCTTCTAATATACTATATAACTTAATCATTAAGTCTTTTACTCTACTCATTATAAAGTACCCTTTCCATGAAAACAAGGATCTTGTACTTGACAAAGCTGTGCCTCACATGTGTTGAATTAAAAAAAATTGAATAAATTAAACAAACAGCTCAGTCTGAGATGTGTTTCTGTTAATGCTTCATTAAGATCTCAGAGATAAATGATAGGGGTTACTTCAAAAATTCTCCATATCTAGCTGTTTTTCAAAGGAAAATAGATAGGAATTCCTGAATAGTTCTTATCACTAACAACCTACTTGGTCAAAGATTATGCTTGTACAAAAAAAAATAAGTGGCTTTTGTCTTATTGTATACAAGAGTTAACATAGAAGGCCTGATTGCTTTCTTTAGAAAGATATTTTTAATAGGGTTAGGTCTTGGCTGATCTGGTAACTTGATTTTCATGAGTATTCTCATATATTATGATTTGGATATGAGGTGTCCCCCAAAAGCTTATGTGTAAGACAATGCAAGAAGGATTATAGGAGAATGATTGGGTTATGAGAGTCTTAACCAATCAGTGAATTAATCCCCTGATGGTTCTAATAGAGTGGTAACTGAAGAAAGGTAGAGTGTGGCTGGAGGAGGTGGATCCCCATGGGTGTGCCTTTTGGGTATATATTTTGTGTGAACTCTCTCTATCTCTCTCCCTAACAGCCCCCAGCCCCACTTTCTGATAATCATGTGGGCAGCTTCCCTCAACCATGCTCTTCTACTTCGATATTCTGCCTCACCTCAGGCCCCAAGGAATGAAGCCGGCTATCTATGGACTGAAACTGTGAGCTGCCAAATAAACTCTTTCTCCTCTATAATTGTTCTGGTCAGGTCTTTTAGTCACAAAAGTGAAAAGGTTGACTAAAACATCAGGGTACCCTAACTAGTAAATGTGTTTTAGATGTCTAGACTGTGTAATGCATGTTATTCACATAAAATTTTACTTTCCTTCTAGGAGTCTGGAATTTTGGTACATGCCAGGCTGGGGATGCCTATTTGACTATCCACCCATAAAAATCCTGGGACCTTCCCAGCACCTCTGGAGGCTGAGAAACAAGAATTGCAAGTTCAAAGCTAGCTCAGCAACTTAGCAAGGCCCTATATAATTTAGCAAGACCCTGTCACAAAATAAAACAAATAAAAAGGGTTGAGGATGTAGATCCTTGATAAAGTGCCCCTGAAAGAGAGAGAGGGGAAGAAAGGAAGGAGGGTGGGAGAGAGGGAAGGAAGGAAGGAGGGAGGAAGGGAGGGAGGGAAGAAGAGTTGCAGAAAGGAAGGGAGGGTGGTAGGAAGGAAGGAGAGAGGAAAAAAAGTTGTGAAACCTGAGTTCTTAATGAACTTCCATGATAGACAACATTGCACATGTATTGTCATAATCTGATTCTGGAGGAGTTAAGCTTGTCTTGCGTGACTTCATGGAAAAGGATGGATGCTTGCATTTGGGTTCATCTGGACTTTCTCCTGTGTGTCCTTTCCATTTGCAGAATTTGCTTT
Source organism: Callospermophilus lateralis (assembly GCF_048772815.1). Classification (NCBI taxonomy): domain Eukaryota; kingdom Metazoa; phylum Chordata; class Mammalia; order Rodentia; family Sciuridae; genus Callospermophilus; species Callospermophilus lateralis. The sequence goes on along the minus strand of NC_135310.1, from coordinate 60,350,568 downwards.
GTCTCATTTTTCTGTACTAAGTCTTAGCCATTGAGTACATATGATGATTGAGTCCTATGTGTCCTTCTAGCAGAACACCAAACCTGGGGCTGGTCTTTGGGACCCCAACACACTCATCATAAACAAATGTAGCAGTAGAATATTTATGACAAATTTTCTAATTTTGCATAGTGTTCAGAAAATAAAATGTCTTAGTTGGAATGGAGTAGGGATCCTGTGATACCTGGACTTACTCCTTAGAGAGACACAATAGCAATAAGGACAGGTCTTGAGTGTTGAGAATGAATAGAATGTAAACTCAATTTTAATGCCTAAATGTTCTAATTATTTCAAAAATGAACTTTATAGAAAGAGATAGATAACATCTGAGCTGCTTCTGATCATCAGTACTAGGGCCCACAGAGACCAGGAATATACTGTAAGTGACGTGGATCTGTTACACCCTGAGAGTACAACTTACCCTGGAGTACACCTTACCAGACTACAAGAGATGACAGCTATCCAGCAGTGGCTGACTGTGACCATGCAGGAATGGGAGGCTGGTGGTGCCAGGACATTTTAATTTTTTAGGAGAAGTCATAAAAGCAAATTCTTAGGTAAAGTCTACCAATGTTTAAATCTTGGCAACAAACTAAAACAATTTAAAAGTATTAAATAATGAAAAACCAACCTCTAAGGAAGATCCACCCGTCTGAATCTCTTCCCTGAGATATGAAAATTCACAAATCTACATATTTAATCCATTTCATAATGCTTCAACAAAAGTAGAAAAATATAAACCGGGCTGGGGATGTGGCTCAAGCGGTAGTGCGCTTGCCTGGCATGCGTGCGGCCCGGGTTTGATCCTCAGAACCACGTACAAACAAAGATGTTGTGTCCACCGGTAACTAAAGAATAAATATTAAAAAAAAAAAAAAATTCTCTCTCTCTCTCTCTCTCTCTCTCTCTCTCTCTCTCTCTCTCTCTCTTAAAAAAAAAAAGAAAAAGAAAAATATAAACCAATTTTCCATTGAAAAGTACTGCAAAGATCTGGGATCATTACAGAACATAATCTTAGCAGTGGTTTGCTTTTAGGTAATACAACTAAAATTAAGAGTTCAAGAGTAATTGCAAATTACATTAAAGCTGACAATATCCTTTGAATAAATTAACAGGATCAAAGTATCTGTGATTGGCTTCCTTGGAATGTCAACTTTTCCTTTCACACAGATGCAAATGATAAATTCTACATTTCTTTGATCCAAGAAATAAACATACAAGTAGATAGTCTCTTAGCAGAAAACAAGCAGACATCCTCAGCAGTCTAACCCATCCTCATCCCTAGGCTGAACAGTTCCAACAGTATCTAGCTAAAGATTTAGCCTCACCAGGATTGTGAAAATGCATTCAACCATTGTGGAGTTGTCAAGTGTTTCAACCAGAAACTTCAATCATTTTGTCCTCTCTTACCATGTACCATTTGTCTGAGTTATCAGTTGGCTCTCTGGATCAATCTAAGAAGAGTATGCCTTTATGGAAGTTTAAATCCTCTAAACTGGACTGCTAGTGCAGGCATGATCTCACAATCTTATTCATTTTGAATGTAATGTGATTCTAAATTGATCATTTATTTGCTTGTCCAGAAAAAGCTGAGTAGGAGGTGGAAAAGCAACATAATCAGAAGTATAAATGCCCATGTCATTATCTCAAATACACATTTTGGTGATGACTATTCTGGGAAGTTTATTTTGCTCTCCCTCCTTGTTTTCAAGGTTGTATTTCAATGACAGCCTCCCCTTGCTAAAAACAAACCATTTGTCTTGCAGAAATTAACCAAATGTGGCACAGATATGTGTGAGGCCTTGTTTGCCACAGTATGAAATCTATAAGACTTGGTTTCTTCTCAAGTTCTAGAAGAAAGAAAAAGTGCCCAATTTTGTTATCAAATTAGGTAATATGAATATATACATATGTATTCTACTCAAGAATAGAAGATATTGCTTTATCATAACCATGAGTACAAAACATAATTTTAGTACTCTGTTATTTCATTCTGTAGTTTCCTTTAAACTGCATACTATCTTTTTCATAATTTTGATAAGGCTGAGAATGAATTTTAGGAAAGGAAAAAATGAAGATACATCTGGATCCTTATTTATTGAGAAAAATGGCTCAGCATTACCATTTTTTTCTTCTGAAAAGAATATCAATTTATTCATCCATGAGAGAGAGATGTTGAGCTTAATGAGGTTGTGTGGCCTCAGGAGGCCATACCTCTCCTTCAGGGTACTGAAGTTCCTATCATTCATCACAGAAGTAACTGGAACAGGTACTTGCCTAAGTGTTAGGAGAACCAGGAAAATCTCTGTCTATAGATGGTTCTACCACATATTGCCTCCACTGTTTCTGTCAAAAAAAATTCTATAGTCAATGATTTAAGCCTTTGTGAGTTTCTCTCATTCTGTGTCCATATTTTACAGCCTAAATAAACTGGAAGAGTGACAAATTAAGTTCCTCATACCTTTACATAAACAGTGCCAACAGATTGCCTTTCTCCCTAACAAGAAACCTACAATCACTCTCTATCCTGAAATTAGAGGCCCCTGAAAAGTTGGAGTTGGAGTTGGAATGAAACCAAACTTCACCTATTTCACATATTCATCATCTTGCAACAGAGAAAGTCTTTTCTTAAATATAAATTACTACCTGTCAACTTTTCATTTTGAGTTACTTTATCTTTAATGATAAAGAAATTTTACTACTAAAACAATGCATTTTACCTAAGATGACTATGGTACTACTATTTCATTTTTTGAAGTAATGTATAAAGGTATACATAAAGTAATATACAAATGTAAATGATATACCTTTAAAGTATAGTGGTCTAAGATTTCTTTCAGAATTCTGCAACATGGGCATATCTGAAAAAGAACCAGTCTAATGCTTAAAAGGAAAACATTTATTTTTAACTATGCATTAGAGTAGAAACTAGTGGGAAAATATTGAAATTAAATACAGCAAACTCAAATTCTAGATCTGGCTCAGTTTACAGCTGTAGAGTTTTGTGGACATTCATATTTTCTTCTCTGGAGAGATTCAGCTCTAACTATATTAAATAACTATTCAAAGTCTCTTCCTGGATTATGTGGAAAAATAAGTATCTGTGTAAAACATAGCTAACTTACAATGAGACTGAAAAAGGTACATCCTTGTCTCTGGAGACTCTGGATGTCAGTTTTGGCCTTCAGCCAAGATGAGTACAGTGGGATTTATGATGTGCAGTATAAAATCCAAAACTCCCCCAGGGCCAGTTTGTTTACTGATGGTTTTTACCTGGTGTAACTTGTTGGCCTGGCTTGATTCTATTGCCAGAGGGGCTTAAACAGCCCTGCTGGGAACTTCTGCCCTGATTCCTCACAGGGCATCATAGTTTAATTCAGAAATAATGTGCCCTTAGGCAAATAAGGATCCTGCAAATCTTGCAACTGTTTGTCTGTCAGACCCCCTAATACATGTCTGCACAATTTTTCCTGTTGCACTATTTACACTAAATACAAAGTTTCTGTTGAGTCTGCTATGTCCTTTCAAGCTTCCAACTTGGGAAATCTTGCAATATCTACTTTACAAACTCTATATATCTTTCCAATGTCACATTTGTGACATTTGTGGTCCATTGAAATCTGCTTTGCAATTCCTCTTTCTGAATTTGGGGTAGTTGTATGCAAGGTTCTAAAAATAGATCATATTCTTCCTTCTTTAGTTCACAAATGACTTTCATTTTTCAAAGTCTTTCTCCCAAATTAAAAAATATATATATTTGGTTCTCTCTGTAATCTTTGACACCTAAACATTGCACAAAATCATAATAATATTAATGAATATATTTAGATAGCACACCTAGTATATCAATGGTAGATAAACATCAAATTTCCAAAATTCAATACATATTTAACATTTTACCAGTTAAGTATGTTAAACATGTAGGAAATGACTTTGCTATGGAGTGGAATACAGACATAAAAGTAAGTCTCTTAACAAGTGTAAGAATTTAAGGGTTTAGCAAAAGCAGTAAGCAAAGAATGCATTTGCTGCAGATTAAGAACAAGGAGCCAAGAAATAGTTGAAGAGAAAACAGGCTACACCTGGAGTATCAAAATAAACAAAGATAATCCCTTAAAGATACACTTAAACAGACCAATCAATTCACAGGGTTCATTTGGAATTTCACCTTCTTTCAGCACACCGGGCATAGCATGTCCTCTGGCATATTGGGGTGTGTTGATCTGCTTTGATGAGAAGTGTCTGTTTCATCCAGATTAACCAATCCTACCAGACATTGGAGTGTTTAATGAACAATTATGCCAGTGGCCAAGCAGTTCCCTGGCTATAAATCAAATACAGTGGGAACTTCATTCTTCTAGAAGAAAATTCATGAGAGTCAGCATCTTCTTTTAGGGACGGGAAACAGTGCAGTGATTCTGGAAGATTTAAGGCAACTTTCAATAGTACATGTTGAACTTCAAACTTAACTCTGGGACATCCAGAAAAAAAAAAAAAAATACATGATCACCCACAGAAAGAAAAACACTCTATCTAATCATTTTGGAGAAAGAGGTGTTTCCCCAGTACCTACATTATAGTTCCCATCACTGCCCGTTTTTCCTCTTCTTCAAAACACATCCACAGAGAATCATATAATTCTGTCACTAATGGCAACTCCATTCACTGGTGTCTGGGAATTTGGGGAAGAATCATTTCCTTTGCCACTAGTTTCCAGTTCTCATCACTGCCTCTGTACTATGCAAATCTCCTCACCCTTAACTCAGCCCCTAGCATGCTGCTCAGCTAGTGCTGTGCCACAGGTATTTCAGACTCTCCTGCAAATTTGGACTGCATACCTAATGACCCTTCTACTTAAAAATTCCTCTCACTTCCTCATTTTGGCTATTGTGATTCGCATACATAGAATTGCACATAGAAGTTCTGATATCTATTCAAGATTCTGATTTCAAATCTTTTGCATAAATATCCCAAATTTATACAAATTTGGGTATTTTTATTGCTGGAACAAATGATGGTTCAATTTCTAACTTTTTGAGGAATCTTTAAACTGTTTTCCATAGCATCTGTACCATTTTATATTCCCACCAACTCTATGCAGAGGTTCCAAATTGAATTGTACACTTAAACATTTGTGAAAAGGGTAGATCTTATGTTAAGTGTTCTTAAGACAATAAGTAAAAGAAAATAAACTCTGCTTTCAAATTCTAATGTTGTACCCTCACCCACTTCTGTAACACCATTACCAGCAGGTTACTTGAAAGGGTTTTTCAGGCCACTCTTTGTGCTTTGACATTTCCTGTCACTACACTGCCCCTCCTTTCCTTCATTAAACTCCACCAGGTCTGATGAAAGGTTTTGTAAAGCTTATGCTTAGAAAGCAGTTTTCTGCCAGAATAAGTAGTTTTCTGTCAACTGGTTTTTAGGGCTTATGAAACCAAGTGAAGTAGACTGTGTATTTCAGATCCATGCCTCCCTGCCCTCCTCTTTACTTCTGGATCAATGCAAAACCATTAGATTGCCACTCACTTGCCCCTACCCCTCCTTCACTTTGGTCATCTCCATTTACAGTGGTACTGGCAACCTGCCCAATCTGTTAGCTTCTCTTCTGCCAACCTTCCCACATCCATGAGAGTTGGAACAAGTCATGTAGAAGTCAGGATGGAAGTGGTACGGGTCAGACCACCAGTGAACCAGACCACTCAGGAAGAAAGCTGAAGAGTTTAGAGATGTTGGAAAATTGTCAAGTCATGATCAATGAGCATGTCTAAGGGTATCATTTAGATTGTAAAAATAAAAGTATTTTACTACATGAATTAGAGTTCTGATCTAAGTTGCTTATTGATTTATGACCCTAAAGAACCTCTGAGGAAATATAACATTTAGATATACTCAGATGCTTACAAGTTAAAATAAAGAGAATAACCTAAGATAATAAAACTGAAGTGATGCTGTGTGATTTGAAAATTGTATGTACATGTGTATGATTTGAGGTTCGAAGTAGTCATTGCATCATAAACACATAGCAATACCTCATTTTAATTATTTATTTATTAAATGTTTTTATTTTATTTATTTATTTTTATGTGGTGCTGAGGATCAAACCCAGGGCCTCGCACATGCTAGGCGAGCACTCTACCGCTGAGCCAACCCCAGCCCCACTGCAATACCTCATTTTAAATAAGAAAGAATAGTCTACTTCTTCAGTAGAATGTTTTCTCCAATGAATATGACAAAGGAAATAGTTTTTTACAAGTAAATTATTAGTAAAAGTGTAGGTTAGCTTTATTATTCCCTCTTATTGCAAATTTTCTATTCTAGCATGTAAAAATACTGTGGCAAGTTTGGGGAAAAGGGTCTGAATACATTAATCATTACCAAGAAAAAGCCTCAGTAACTGTTTCAAAGAGAATGTTTGCTCTGTGTGTGAAATTCAAGTCAGAGATGTGACTTCAGTTTGAAAATCATTATAAAGAAAATAAAAAGCTTACTCTTTCAAAGTTTACCACCTTATCAAGAATGAAATAATGCTCTCAGTGCCACAAAAAGAATTGAATTGCAATCACTTCAGTTATTCCTAGAAGAAACTTTTGCAAATGTAAGCGTTTTCTATACTTTTCTGAACAGATACTTGTGGGTATAATGCAAACCTATCTTACTCATCCTAGTTGAACAACTGCAAAACTATTCATTGTAGTGAAATTATTTCTTTTTTGCAAAATATACCTTTGATGCCTCATTCCATGGTACTTAATGAAGTATTTTGGTTAATAATAGACAAAAACTTGGCTTACAGTCTTAAAATCATTCTTCTGACAAGAATTCATTGCACTGGAAATGGGTTTATTTTTATGCATGCATACATTATCCCAAAATGGATATGTAAAACATAGCAATTATTGTAACTGATAAACATGAATTAGAGAGCATTCATCCACTTGTCTTTTTGATTCATGAATACATACCAGGTATCTTCCAGAAAGAATTTCCAAAAAAGATATGACTACTATCATTACTACTAAGTTGCCTGACCCCTAAGAAGCAGACAAAGAAGTCAAACACTCTCACATTTGAAAAGAATTTATATTTACAGGCACAGAATTCTCAATACTAAATAAATTCAAAAACTATTTTAGCTGTGTATGGTTATGCACTCCTGTAATCCCAGTGGCTCAAGAGGCTGAGATAGGAGAATTGAAAGTTCAAAGCCAGCCTCAGCAAAAGCAAGGTGCTAAGCAACTCAGTGAGACCCTGTCTCTAAATAAAATACAAAATAGGGCTGTAGATGTGGCTCAGTGGTTAAGTGCCCCTGAGTTCAATCCCTGATAAACCCCTGTCCCTCCAACACACACACAAAAAAGTGTCTTAAACTTATAAACTTGATCACACCTCTTATTCTCTGCCAGTTTGTAACAAAAATGTATTTGATAAGTAAATGGCTACAAGCTATGCATACATGCCTGCCCCTGTTAACATAGCCAGGTAATACTGAGAACATCAATGCTCACTGGGAAGAAAATATTTTCTCTGGTTGTTCTTAGCCTACTTTATACTAGGTAAATGATTGTACCATGTTGCAAAAGTATTAGTAATACCATGTACCCTACCTTGCCAAATATGTTATTTCCACAAATCCCATCTCTTTATAGCTAAATAAGACAACTCCAACCCTAAATTATCTCAGAAAAGGGATCATCTGAAAGCAAAAGAAAACTAATCTAATATCATAATTATATCCACTGAGCTTCTGGGATCTTTAAAATTCTTGGGGAAAAGTACATTTTATATTGCTTTTATTTCAATTGAATTCTACAGTGCAAATTTTGTTTCCAATAGGAAAAAATGTGGCATGCAAGACAAGATATTAGCCATAATTTAGATCAAATTCTTATAATAATGTTTAACTTTATTCTTTAAAACTTGTGTTTTCCTACTAGCAAAGGAAATATGAAACTCATTCTATGTCGACTGGAACACTTACAAGTAAACCATTTTTGTGTCAAGAAGCAAAACATTTGCTTTAAAATCAAAGGAGCACACTTATTTATAGTTATTTAGAATAGATACTATTGTTATCAGATTAAAAGTGCTCTAAAAGTCTGAAGTTGTGCCCTGACATGATGTCACTTGTCACTTCTCTATAATCAGTAGAACAGGATGAATTAAAGAGTACAAATTCCATTACCAAAAATAATCCCATGAGCAAATGTCAGTGAAGAAGCAGTAGAAAAACATCAGATTTGAAGCAGCAAATCATCTTTCCAGGGCATTTTCCTAGGATCTTAGTAAACCAGATTTCACATTAGAACCATGTTCTACATACCTACTATATTGATGCTCCACAAATACCTTGAGTAACTTTTACATCTTATAACTCAAAATGTGTTCCCTCTACCAGAAGTCTGAGCATCACCTGGGAGCTTGTTAGAAATATAGAACCTCAAGCCTCACTCCAGACATGTGGAATCAAACCTGCATTTCCAATAAGAATCCCAGGTGGTTCAAAAGCGTTACAAACATTGCAAAGCCCTGTTTCAGAGTATAATCAAGAGTGATCAGAAAAATATTTTTCTTAATTCATATCAATGATGTACCAAAATAGTCACCTCAGACAAACCACCTGTTCCAAAAAAAAAAAAAAAAAAGAGGTAACAGCAAAATTCAGAGAGGTACAAAGGTTGCATACTTTTCTTTTGTTTTGTTTTGCTTTGCTTTTTTTAAGGCATAATATGAAGGAATCATTGTCCTTATGTCCTCTCAGTGACATTTCAGAATTTCTGTATAGAAGAAAATATTAAGATGAGGAGACAACTATATTATTCTGATGGAGATACCTGAAATATTCTTCTGTCACATAAATATTAATAAATATTTTTTGCCAATCTAGGAATCTGCCTTTTATTTTTTCCACTGAACTGTGAACAAATAACCCCAAGAGAAGGAGACAAATATCAGCAATTTTAGTTGGATTCTTTATTTGGAAAAATTCTATCTGAAAATTTTAATGGTGGTTAAGGAGATCCCAAACTATTTTTTATTTAGTCTAGGAAGCTTCAACTATTGTTCTAAATTCACATTTTCAACTTTTGGCAAAGTTACAGTTAAGGAAGAGAACTCAAATTGTATTTCAGTAACCTATTCATTTGTTCAACATACATTTGTTGAATATTTGCTATATTCCAGGTACAGAGTATACATGCTAGATGTTAGAAAAGCAATGAAAGAAAGACAGATCCCTTCTCCCCTCAGAACACAGCTGGTGCTTGTGATAGCTACACTAAAATTTATACTATGATGTTTCGGGTGCACAGGAGAGAACCACAAGACACTAAATGAAAACAAACAAGTGTTCACAGGGGAAGAAACATGTAATTTATTATTTTGACCACACTACAATATGCATTTCATTAAATTCCATTAGACTTTGTGTGTCATAGTTGTTTTAAAGCCTGGCTTACAACAGTCTCCATGCAGGCTTCTAAAAGCATCCAAATCCCATTATTGTGATTCATAAAAAGCATCCACATATTGGTAATACTAAGTATTTCCATGAACTTAGGCCTGAACACTTTAAAAACAAACCAAATATCATCCACTCAAATGTTACCTTGAGTGGTTTACATTGGTATCATCTGTGAATTCTAAAGCATTTGTTGAAATTTAAGTTTTTTGAGGCAAATTTAACAGTGATTCACAGGTAATGTCATTTATTAGTAACCTCTCATATAATTGTTGAAATTGCAAACCATAATATTTGCTAACAAAGACAATATGATAACAGGTAATTAATTCAACACTAATAAAGAAATAAATAAAAATATGGTACATATAACCTTTTGAAAACCTGGTTTTACATAGAGCAGAGAAAGAATGGACAATATAATAATGCAGCTAGGGCAGCCGTCAGTTCTCAACCTCATATGAGGTTAAAGGTACTTCTACACCAGTCAGCAAAAGAGATCAACATCCTTTCAAGTGGAAGCATGTTCTGGCATTCACAGTTTGGTAGATAAAAAAGTACATATTTCATCATGCATCTTGGTCTTTTCAAGAGAAAGGCAATTGAAAGTACTCATGAAGGTACATGGTTCATTGAAAGATTTCTGAAGGTATCTCTAACTTGATGATATTTACATTTGACCATGATGTTGGGATCAGATGATGACAAATTCTTTTTTAGATGTGAGTGCGCATTCATGCACGTGTGTGTATTTAGATGTCTGGAGACTCTTTAATCTTTGATTGTATTTTTAGAAATGGTATTGAGATTTTATTTGGCACATTGCTTAAAATATTTTGGAAGATTCTTTTCTAAGTTACCTCTTAATTATCTTAAATGAAGCAAATCATTTTTTCCCTCACTGGATAGATTTTATTTTTAAAATAGCAAGTTATTCAGATCCAAATCTGGTGAATTACATATATAATCATGAGAGATTTTTGAACAAAATCAGACTTTTAAAATGATTACAAAGATACTCATTTTCTTATGCTTACAAACCAATTTCAAGGTCATGCTCAATTTTAATAAATGATAACAATATTGGAGTAAATAAAAACTTCAAAGGCTACCACTAATAATTTTGTTTTAAAGAACTGATAGTGTGAGTGATTAGGCATTGCAAATTCAGGTTTACTCCTTCTACTTTATATTATGTAAAAAATAAGATAAATATAGTAACAAGTTAATATGGTTATATTTTCTTCTAGATTAAGTTTATTAGCTATGGAAATTATAACTTAAACTCATATTTCTCCATCAAATTTTCCTACTACAGAGTTGTCACTTAATTAATGTAGAATGAATAGGAGAATGAGTAAGTTGGCAGAATTTATATAATACTATGAACTAGATCATACATGAATATAAACAAAATTCTATACTAATATGATCCAAAGGGGGGAAAATATATATATGTATATACAATCTCAGTAGAAAATCTTAATTCTGCCAAAAACATAGCTGAAAGCAATAGCTACATACATACATACAATAGCTACAGGACTTGATACATCAAACTAAAAATAGATAGCCTAGTCAGAAAATTCAGTGTTCACATGATTATGAATATTATTATGATATGATTCACCCACACCAAACACACATACACCATCTTCTGGGTGCTTATACAATGTTATTTTTAGAATATGCTTAACTCCTCAAAGGTTGCAGCTAGTAAAATTTTAAAATTATTCATTAAAAAATTAAAATTTTCCTGAAACTTTATGGGTTTATAGAGAACATGATATATAATTTATATGAAGAAACATGTATGACTAACATTTACATAATATACATAATTTATACGGCTAAGGGAGATATATATGTATGGTATATGCCATATAAAATATGTTTCATATTATACATATGGCTTATCCTACATATAGATTTATACTATATATGTATGACAAAGAAAATTAGGTAAAGTTAGCTAAAAGGGAAATAAAGATGATTAGGAAGAAAAGGTTCCCAGAAAAGGAAAAATGAAATTTCAATTCCTAAAAATGTATTGTCCAAAAAAAATTAGATTTTGCTCCTAATGAAAATGTTGCATATTAAGAAGAAAAAAATACATAAAAAGTATCTTTTAAAAGTTTAGAAATGCAAAAAGTTAGGGCTCAAAAATTTCTAGTGAGGGCTGGGGCTGTGGCTCAGTGGTACAGCACTCGACTAGCATGTGTGAAGCCCCGAGTTCGATCCTCAGCATTGCATAGAAATAAATAAATAAAATAAAAGTCCATTGACAACTAAAAAAATTTTTTTTAAAATCTCTAGTGAAAGATTCAAGTCTAATCCTAGATTTTATCCTAGGTTTTATTTGCACATGGCAAGCAATACACTGCCTTTCATACCTGAGTGGATTTAACACTAAATACATTCCAATTGTCGACTAATGTCTCATCTCTGAGAGTGAAAATATCAAATGTAAGTTCTACCCTGATAGACTACTCCAAGCAAAGATACACGAAAGCATCAATTTTATATATAATCTAGTAGTCTTTATAAATAACAGTCAACAATATAAATGCTATTTAAACTAAAAGCAGTATAATGAAATTTGCTCTAAGAGTTTCTGCTCACTCAAAGCAAAAGAATTGCCCTGATAGAAATAATAAATATGATTATTAAAGAAAAGTTAGCAATGGCTATAACTCATGACTACAAAAAGTACAAAGACTTCCTTTAACAGAATGTAAGATTCTCAATCTTGAAGCAAGAGAAATAGAATCATGGATACATCCAAACTATGTATTCCTTAAAAAAAAAAAATGTATAATATAAGAACAGTGGGGAGAAAAAATGTGAGTTCAGTTACCCTAAGATAAAGAGTTTCATCATCTAAAGATGTCTTTCTTATAAGACTATAAATTCCATAGGGAGATATAAGATCAGCAGAAATCATAAGAAAGGAATCACTCTAATCTTTCCTCAGAGGCTTTGGTAAAAAGAGCTCAGACTTAGAAGCACTCACCTGAAAAAATTGGATGACAACCCAATTTCAAATCATTTAAACTGCTGTCCATCCATAGAAATCCAAAGCCGAATCGGATAGAACAATCTGATATGTGTGTCATCTCCAATTTTCTGTGGTAGGGATTGAGTGTTTGAAAAATATGTACCAGATAGACTGAGCACCAAACTGCAATTTAGAAAGAGTCCCAAATATAATGGAGGCAGTCCTAAAGAGACTGAGAAAATGCTCCCAATTGCAGAATGAAGATCTGCCTCACCACCACAGACAACTTGCTATTGTGCTTCAAGCACCATTAGGGATCCCAAAGGCATCAAGATCTAACAGTTATGAGAAGTTTACCAAGGGTAACACAGGACAGCATGAGGTTCTATATCGTAAGTAATCCCTATGATGTACTATATGTTCTAAATATTATAGATTCCTGATGAAAACCCAGAGGATTCATTCCTTCACAGCAATATTTTCAAGTCTGAAAAGAAATCATTTCTACTTTTGTTTGTTTGTTTGTTTTAAAATATCTGGACAGTGACCTGAAGTTTAAAAATATACCCAGAATTTTACTGTTTCAACTTCTGGCCCATTACCTTTAGCTCTTGCCAGGATATTAAAAATAGCCTAGCAGTCTGAAAACATGTTTGCTTATATATGCCTCTAAACATTTTTGTTGAAAATTAATTTTTTTCATTATAAGTTTGAATTGTTGAAAAGAATAAACTTTTTAATTTACATGGAACCTAAATGTCATACTGATTAAACTCAATCATCTTCTAATTAAAATGTATGAATAAGCACTTTTTAAAAACAGGTGGATTGTTCAATTACTTCATTTTCTAGTTCAATTTGTATTTCCATTACATTCCCCAAATTAAATTTTATACATTATATGTATATATGTATTTAAAATTGAGAATGTGGTATAAAAAGTCTCAGCCAATATGTAAGTAACTAGGGAGCACTTGAAATACAGCTAGTCCAAATTGAAATATACCATAAAGTAAAATGCTCCCAGGATTCAGATTTTCACACCAATATCAAAACAGTATGAACTCTCATTGAATCTTTTTATATTGATGCTAAGACACTGAAATAATAATGTTTTAATATATTGGATAAAATTGAATCATATTGTTAAATGAATTTCATCTGTTTCTTTTTTAATTTTAATATAAATTTAAAACTATGTGTGGTTTATATATGTAAAGTCCATTAAAATAAAACTACTATTGAATAGTGCTAGGTTAGACTCTTCTATTGATCACCTAGCAAACTTCCTGCAATAAAAAAAAAAATACACTTAATTAGGAAAAGCAATCATGAAATCCATTTGGAAAAATAAGAGACCCAGAATAGCCAAAGCAATCATCTGCAAGAAGAGTGAAGCAAGAGGCACCACAATACCAGACCTTAAACTATGTTGCAGAGCAACAGTAATAAAAACAGCATGGTATTGGTACCAAAACAGACATATAAACCAATGGTACAAAATAGAATACACAGAGACAAACCCACATAAATACGGTTATCTCATACTAGAAGGCACCAAAAACATACATTGGAGAAAAGATAGACTATTCAACAAATGGTGCTGGGAAAACTAGAAATCCATACGTAGCAAAATGAAATTAAACCTCTATCTCTCATCCTGCACAAAAATCAGCACAAAGTGGATGAAAAACTTAGACACTAGAATGGAGATCCTGTGCCTAATAGAAGAAAAAAATAGGCCCAAATCATCATGATGCTAGCTTTGGACCTGACTTCCTTAACAAGATTCCTAAAGCAGCACAGGAAGTAAAATCAAGAATCAATAAATGGGATGGATTCAAACTAAAAACCTTCTTCTCAGCAAAGGAAACAATCAATAACATGATGAGAAAGCCTACAGAATGGGAAAAAAGTCTTTACCACGTGCACCTCAAATAGAGCATTAATCTTCAGGATATATAAAGAACTTAACACCAAAAAAAAAAACAAAACCCAATCAATAAATGGACTAAGGAGCTGAACAGACACTTCACAGAAGAAGAAATATAATCAATCAACAAACATGAAAAAATGTTCATCATCTCTAGCAATTTGAAAAATGCAAATCAAAACTAAGATTTCATCTCACTCTAGTCAGACTGGCAATTATCAAGAACAGAAGCAATAATAAGTTTTGGCAAGGATGTGGGACAAAAGGTATAATCATACATTGCTGGTGGGACTGCAAATTGGTGCAGCCAATATGGAAAACAGTATGGAGATAACTCAGAAAATGTGGAATGGAACCATCATTTGACCCACCTATCCCACTCCTCAGTTTATACCCAAATGACTCAAAATCAGAATACTATAGTGAAACAGCCATATCAATGTTTATAGCAGCTCAATTCACAATAGCTCAACTATGGAACCAACTTAAGTGCCCTTCAACAGACGAATGGATGAAGAAAATATGATACATATACACAATGGAATATTACTCAGTCTTAAAGAAGAATGAAATTATGGCATTTGCAATTAAATGGATGGAACTAGAGAATATCATGCTGAGTGAAATAAGCCAATCCCAAAGAACCAAAAGCCAAATGTTTTCTCTGATAAGTGGATGCTGATCCATAGTGGGGCAGTAGGGGGGTGCAGGGAAGAATGAAGGAACTTTGGTTTGTGGAGAGAGGAGTGAGGGAGGGATGGGGCTGTGGGGATGGGAAGGACAGTACAATGAGACAGACATTATTACCCTATATACATGTATGATTACACTATTAGAGTGACTCTGCACCATGTACAGCCAGGAGAATGAGAAGCTGTGACTCAATTATGTAGAATATGTCAAAATGCATTCTACTGTTAAATAAATAAATAAATAAATGTAAATAGGTTAGAATAAACTTTTTAAAAATGTTACTGAACTGTTTGAAATTTATTCAAGTTTTATGACAAAAATCCATATTGATCTAGCTTAAAAATTATTTTAATAATCTATCAATTTATAATTTAAATACTTGATTTTGTCAAGTGTAAAATACTATTAACCACCAACTGTGTGTGTGTGTGTGTGTGTGTGTGTGTGTGTGTGTGTGTGTATGCTTAGTCACTGGCTTCACTAGATTCCTTATTTTGTGGAAAGTGTATCCCCAAGAAGTATTACCAATATTCACAAAGTTGCTACTCAATATACCCATTACTCCTTCATTTAGAGGCACCTTATTATTCTAGATATAATTAGTACTCGAAAGAATTAATTAAAACTTAAGTATTTTCTAAATAATTTTGACAAAACAAATTTTTGAATAAAATTCTCTTATCACAAGCTATAAATGTATGATTTTTCTTAAAGCCATGGATCTGCAGATATAGTTAAGTCGATTTAAGGAAAATATAAATGGAATTGGAAAAATCAGTTCTCACTATCAAACCAGTAACCCACAGTTAAACTTTTCTTGTAGAAATTCATTTCAATTTGCATAATCATTTTAATACAGATTTCTTTGGGAACAATCTTTTTCAAATCTAAATTCTAAGACAGATATGTACATAAAAAGATAGACAAAGAGAAGGATGAGGCAGAGAGACTTGCCATAAAACAGCAACAGTATGATATAAGGTACTTTCCTGGAATTTACTTTGTTTTTCCTCTCAAAGTGATCTCCCACAGCAATAATAGTTGTTACAGCAATAGAAGGTGAGTGGAAGAGATGAAAACATCAAGCAAAAATATCTAGAGTGGTCTCTTCATTGTTTACTTTAGAAGGTTTTGCATCCTAGGGAAATGGACCGCAGTAAAATCTGGGCTGGGTGAGAAATAAGCATTTCTTCTAGAAGTAAAAGAAGATATCAAGTGGGAAACAGAGCAGGGATACACAATACCTGTCCCCAGATCCACTAGCAGGCAGAAAAACTTTAGGCAGTTAGATCTGGAGAGTTAATCCTCTAAGGATCTGTGTCCCCTGCACAGTTTTCAAATACTACAGTTTGAATACTACTCTATTATCCATATTATTGTTGTCTGGCTGTATCTCTGATTCCTACAGCCTAATATCAGCTGGTCAGATAGAGTGAGTCTTCCAGTTCCAAATTAGAATATGTCACTTCTCTGCTTAGAATTCCCCAGGGGGTTCCCAATCTCACATCATTGTAAAGGCCAGTTGTTTTGACAGTAGCCTCAATCCTCCAAATAACTTGCCTTTCTACTCCATTACCTCTCCAACAAGCTACACTGCCAGTGGTCCATTTTTGCTCAACCACACCAGCTCTTCACTGGCCCTCAAACTTTCTCATCAAGCTATTGTTTTTTTCCCAATCTACTTACTATAATTTGACTGTATTTTCTTATTTATTGCATAGGATAATTCTCCATAGGATACAAGCTCATAAAAACAATGTTTGGTTTTTTTTTGTTGTTAGTGCCAGATCCTACTCCATTCCTAGAACAATGTAAGACATACATAAGGTATTCACTAAATTATTTTCAAATAAAAAAGTAATAATTTCATGAACTTTCTTATAAATGAGACATATGTCTATGCACATGGAAAATTGTGTTGTTATATTTGTTCATGAGAAGGTGTGAAATTTGAGGAATATGTAATGTTTGAAGTATATTCAAAATACAGCTCCTAGTGGTTCACTGGAATGTACATCAATATTTATGCTGAGTTTATCTGATTCTATACATGATTGACGTCTATGGATTCTACTTGTAAAGTTGCATGTTATTTGTATGCATTCAGTACTAAAACTAGTAGTGTGCCTTTCTTTTCAAATATTTTTATTAAAATTTATTGGCTTTTCCTTGACTCAAAAACAGTTCCCTTAGATTTCTAAAACATGATAAATGGAAATATTAACTTTAGCAGTGAGAACTTATTAACTGATTCTTTTTTCACATATTTTATCACAGGTCTGGGAGAAAAACATATGGGTGCTGCTCCTAAAATAATATGGCTTTTCCAAAATGTCTGAAAAGAATGTAGCTAGAATGTTAATCAATAGTAAAAATATACGGTTGACAGCACATGGGAATTGGGTACTCTGAACTGTAGCCAATCATGGATGTTATCAATTTTGTCCTTAAAAGCATTTAAGGCAAGTTTGCCAGCTGTCACGGCCAGACTATAACTTTCCCTCTTGTCTTCTGAGTCATTTAAAAATCTCGTTGGATTTCATTTTATTAACAGGTTAACAAATCTATTACAGTCCAGGAGAGGACTATTGACTAACTTTGAAAAATTATCCACTTTACCTCATGTCACTTGTATAGCACTTTTTTCCAAGAAACCAGAGAATCAAAAATGTTGTCGGTCTTGAAACATGTCTTATAGAATTTGATTGCTGGGGAATGTAACTCAGAAAAACCACACACCGTAACTGCATGTGTCCATTCAAGGTTGTTTATAGTTTATTCCATGTTAGTTGTTCTGAACTTACACAGAAGTGGAAAAGATAGCATACTTGTGTTCAAAGATGGAAGCTAAATGCATACTTAGACCCCAGAAATTTCATGAAACAATCATGGGTGTCAACTAATAAACAAGATGCATTGATGAAATTTCTTTAAAGAGCCCCACCCCCCAAAAAAAGATTTCTAAAAATCTAAAAAATATTTACTCTATAAACAAATAGTAGTATAATCTTACTGAGGAATCATCCAGGGGTCACAGGAGGTGTGTCTAAGTGAGTGAGCATGTGCTTACCATGTGTGAGACTCTGGGTGTCATCATCACCAAAACAAGAAAAAGAATCATCCAGCCAGGTGTGGTGATCCACACCTATAATGCTAGAGATTGGGGAAGATGAGGCAGAAGGATCACAAATTTGAGTCCAGGCTCAGCAACACTGCAAGACTCTGTCTCAAAATAAAAAGTAAAAACAAAAAAGGGCCAGGGATGTAGGTCAGTGGTAAAGCATCCCTGGGTTCAATGTTCAGTTCCAGAAAATGAAGGAAAAAAAGACAAGAAAAAGAAACATGCAAGTCAATATCTTTGGCAGAGAATCAATCAATATTAGTTTATCTAAATGATTTAGTGTGTTTGTCCTCTAGAGATGGTATCCAGAGAGACATAGAGTAAACTTGGGCAAAGTCGATGCAAATGGCTTCATCATTCCTTTTCCTTCCAAGAGGATTCATAACACAAGATTTATAACAAAACTATTATGGATTTAAAAGGAATACAATCTGGGAAATGACTATAAACAATAAATATTAAGTAAAAAAATATGGTTAGTGCTATCAAAAAAAGTAGCTTTCGCATTTCAAAACAAAACAAAACATTAATACTTGCCCCTTTCATGTTGGAAATTAAGGTAAAAAATTCCCATAATTTCAGGATGAACCCTTAATTGATACAGAATTCACAATGGATGTACAAATGAATTATGATACAGAATTAACATTCTTGTGAGGTCTTCTTAAAATAGTGTACTAATCTTGGAATTTTTGTCACTTGACTAGATTTAAATTATGAAAGAGAAGAAGGAAGAAAAGAAAAAGAAAATCATTGCTGAGATTTTTATTATAAAGGTAACATAAAAATATATTTTCTGAATACTACCATCTTTTGAAATGCAGTCTTTAAAAACTGCAGTGTTAATGCAAAAAACATACTTTCTTTCTAATCTTAAAACCCTAAAGAGCCTTTTTAAATGATATTTTTGTCATTTTTTTTCATTTTGTAAAGGTGTTTGAATTCCATTTTCCTCAAAGCCATTTAATAGCAGACCACATCATATAAGATCAATCTGCACTTAGATATTTATTTTAAAGCATTAGTACTCCAGAAAAGAATGACTCAGTATTATTTCACAGTAAAATAAAATCTGAACAAGAAAAAACTATTTTATATGAACAAGAAAAGACTATTTTCCTAAAATATTTTCTTAAGATAATTATAATTTATGTTTTAAGGCAAATATAATGAATTTTAAAAAGATATTTTATTTCAAGTATTTTTCTTAATTATAATATTTGAGGAAGAATAACCAATTTACACTTGCTATAGACATAAGACTTGAATAACATGTATAAAATATTAAATAAATTGCATTTTAAACATGGTTATATTACCTGAGTATGGTAAAATTTGAAACTAAAAATTAAATCACAAATAATTACAGTAATTTTGTGGGATAAATGTTATTGGTTCAATTTTTGGTTAATAAAAGTCTTTAAAATAATTATAACTTTGAATAAATGCTGAATAAAGTTTATGCTGTGCAAGCATCAAAGACTGCACCATGCATATTCAATTCAAGTAGGAAAAACTGAGGATAATATAAAGCACATTAACTTTTAGCAAAAATGACTAAGTTGCAGGCAGGGAATAAAGGACATTGGGAGGGAATAAAAATGTTATATTTTTGCTGTTTCAAAAACTACTGAATTTGGCTTATAGTTATGTGTCCACATGTCTAGTATTCAGATGGAAACTACACAATAATCACATTTTATCTGCAAAAATGGCAAGTATTCAATTATTTGTTAACTTCTTAATGACTAATTGAATTACACATAAATCATCTGTAGCACTGAGTGAGCTAGGATATGGAGATGGCTGTAACCAAAAACATCCAACTTTTCTTGGGCACTCAATTCAGTAACATGAAACTGAAAACTACCTTAATCAATTCTTTCTTACTATCTCTTCCCCCAGAGCACCTTCAACAAGCCACTGTAATGAATGTCACTCAGTTCCTCAAATATGACTGATCTTCAAAGCATGACAACAAATAATAGCCAACTTATGAACAATTCTGCTGCCACTCTACCCAGTGTGCAGTCTGAAAAATAAACAGACAAAAGCAAACATGCCTGGTAGGTGTCCCAAGGCAAACATCTTCCCTTCAACTTGGGAAGGATGTTGGAGAGCTTTCTGTGTTTTATCCACCTGTGCAGGTGTCTAAGAATGAATTTTCAAATTTAAAAATACATCTAAGGACCAGGGTTGTGGCTCAGGGGTAGAGAGCTTGCCTAGTATCCAGGAGGCACTGGGTTCGATCCCTGGCACCACATAAAAATAAACAAATAAAATAAAGGTGTTGTGGCCATCTACAACTAAAATATCTATATATTTTACCATATATATATAAAAACATATATATTATATAATATATATTATATAATATATATATAACATATATATATATATATATATATATATATATATATCTAAGATACAAAACCATTTTTCAAATAATACAAGTAATAGATAAAATATTCTTTGTTTAGGGCTAGAGCTGGAGGTCAGAGGCAGAGCACTTGCCTAGCATTTGTGAGGCACTGGGTTCGATCCTCAGCACCACATACAAATAAGCAAATAAAATAAAGGCATTCTGTTCATCTACAACTACAAAAAATAAAAAAATATTCTGTGTCTAAAATAAAATACAGAAAAGAATCAGAAAAGGAAAGAAATGAGTCTGTTTTTCCTTCTCTAGGAAACTGCTTTCCCTGATGCCCTTCGGCTCTGCAGAACAGAGTAGAGGGAATAGTAATCAGCTGTCATGGGGTTAGCTCAGGATACTCTCTAAATTTAATGACTGTAGGAATCAGTAGCTGGGCCTTTCTTGGCAAGTTTTAAGAAGGTATATTCTGAAGTATAAAATGTTATTTTGTTAAAGTTCTTCAACTGCTCTATAAAATAACTACAGTTTATTCCCTGTGGTCAATCTTTGCTTATAAAACTAGTTCCCCTATGGGAAAACTCTTTTCATGCATAACATCGTAATACATGGTCCTTTTAAAGATACAGAACCAAGCAATTTTTCTTCTAAAGTTAAATAATACCTTGCTGTTGAATCCCAGTGTCCTAAGGGCACAAGTGGAGTCATGTGGCATAATTGAGAAAGGGAAAGAGAAGGTATTGTTGGTCACAGCAGGAGAAACAACCTCAAGTCGGAATTTCTTTAACAGAATCAGATGACCAGATACCATAAGTATATTTATCATTCTTGAGTTCAAATTAAATTGTGTGACCTCAAGATATCTTTATATTTTCCTCTAAGGAATCTGAGATTCAAAAAAGCACTTTTGCAACTTGGAATAGCATTGAATTCTGAAGGTAAGCTCATCCTTCTCATTTTTCAATTGTGATTATCTGGCAATATTCTTTATTTTACAGATGCAGTAGATAACGGGCTTATCCTCCACTTGACATGCTTATTTGATGCATCCATTACATATCTTCACAGAAAATAATTTTTGAGATTCCATAAATGTAACAGCAAAAAGGAGAACTATCATAAATCCTTTGCTCTCTACATTCTCAACCAATGACCTTATCTATTATTAAAAGCACTCACCTCACCTAAATACCCATGAATTTTCTCTCGTTAGTTCACTTTCTCTATATGTTTAGTTAGCCTTTGTTCTTCTGTGTGAATTATATTTTGAAGTATGAGGTAATGTGTTTCAAATCTCCTTTTCCTATCCCTTGTCAGTCTCAGCTTCTTCATTTGTACTTAGAGGATTGAGATTCTACTTTAGACAACTTTCCCATGGCTTTCAGGCTTAGCCATTTTAAGATGAAAAAATAAAAATAAAAACCACTCAATTTAATGTAAGAATTAGCATCAAATGTGTTTTTGTGGAAAACCAAATAGAGATAAAATACTTTTGAGTTTGGAAAGAAAAGAACCCAAAAGATAACTGCAATGAGCAAGTTAGAAAGCACTGATGATCGCAGAAGCAAGCTGTCTCCTCTCTTTCCATCCACTTAATAAAGAGCATTGAACTAAGCCAGCAAGTCACCCAGCCAGTAGATGAGAGGAGCTGCATCTCTGAGCTCCCAGACCTTGCTCAACATCTCCACAACACTATGACCACCAACAGCAGCCATCTGAAGCACATTGCATAGACAATTCCAGTTCATTTGGAAGAACTTATTGAAAGCCCTGGAATGGTGGATAGATGGATCTGAACACCCCAAGCAAAGGGTAAAGGGGCAGACACTGTGCCTGTCAGAGAGCAGACCAAACAGACTCGTTTTTGTTTTTTTTTTTTTCCTTTTTTAATTGATTTTTAAAAAATGAATGACAGTGGGATGCAATACAATTCATATTACACATACAGAGCATAATTTTTAATCTCTCTGGTTGTATATAAAGTATGTTCACACCAATTCATGTCTTCATACATGTACTTTGGATAATGATGTCCATCACATTCCACCATCATTTCTAATCCCCTGCCTCCTCCTTTCCCTTCCCAACCCTCTGCCCTATCTAGAGTTCATCTATTCCTCCCATGCTCCCCCTCCCTACCCCACTATGAGTCAATCTCCTTATATCAGAGAAAACATTCAGCATTTGGTTTTGGGTATTGACTAACTTCACTTAGCACTATCTTCTCCAACCCCATCCATTTACCTGAAAATGCCATGAGTTTATTCTCTTTTATTGCTGAGTAATATCCATTGTGTATATATGCCACATTTTCTTTATACATTCATCTACTGAAGGGCATAAAGGTTAGTTCCACAGTGTAGCTATTGTGAATTGTGCTGGTATAAACATTGATGTGTCTGTGTCCCTATAATATGCTGTTTTTAAGTCCTTTGGGTATAGACTGAGGAGAGGGATAGCTGGGTCAAACGGTGGTTCCAATCCAAGTTTTCCAAGGAATCTCCATACTGCTTTCCATATTGGCTGCACCAATTTGCAGTCCCACCAGCAATATATGAATGTACCTTTTCCCCCACATCCTCGCCAACACTTATTATTGTTTGTATGCAAAATAGCTGCCATTCTGACAGGAATGAAATGATATCTTAGAATAGATCTTAGAGTAGTTTTAACTTGCATTTCTCTAATTGCTAGGGGTGATGAACATTTTTTCATAATTTGTTGATTGATTGTACATCATCTTCTGAGAAGTGTCTGTTCAGGTCCTTGGCCCATTTATTGATTGGGCTATTTGTTTGTTGTTGTTATTGTTGGTGTTTAGCTTTTTGAGTTCTTTTTTTTTATTATTGGTTGTTCACAAGATTACAAAGCTCATGACATATCATCTTTCATAAATTTGATTCAAGTGGGTTATGAACTCCCATTTTTACCCCAAATACAAGTTGCAGAATCACCTCGGTTACACATCCACCTTTTTACATAATTTTTGAGTTCTTTATGTACCCTAGTGATTAGTCCTCTATCAGATGCATGAGGGGTAAAACTTTGCTCCCAAGATGTAGGTTCTCTATTCACTTCACAGATTGTTTCTTTTGCTGAGAAGAAACTTTTTAGTTTGAATCCATCCCATTTATTGATTCTTGATTTTAATTCTTGTGCTATAGGAGTCTTATTTAGGAAGTTGGGGGCTAATCTGACATGATGATGATTAGACCCTACTTTTTCTTCTATTAGACGCAGGGTCTCTGGTTTAATTCCTAGGTCCTTGATCTACTCTGAGTTGAGTTCTGTGCATGGTGAGAGAGAGGGCTTTAATTTCATTTTGTTGTATATGAATTTCCAGTTTTCCCAGCAACATTTGTTGAAGAAGCTATCTTTTCTCCAATGTATGTTTTTGGCATCTTTGTCTAACATAATATAAGTGTAATTTTGTGGGTTAGTCTCTGTGTCCTCTATTCTGTACCATTGGTCTACCAGTCTGTCTGTTTTGGTGCCAATACCATGCTGTTTTTGTTACTATTGCTCAAACAGACTCATTTGTGATCTCCCACTGAACTGAGGATTTCTCCCAGCTTCTTTGTTCCCTCCAGAGTATAAGGAAGATTAAGTCTCTATCCTTTACTCCCTACCATTTAAATGGTAAAGCTTCCAATTTTGCTCTTACACCCAACTGCTCCTTCCTCATCAAGACTTGGCTCCATTAATTTCCTGCCCCAACACTTCTCACTTTTTCTTTCACTTCAATGGCCATTTTCCCTCCTCCAGCCCACACTAAAGCCTTAAAGATTCTAAAGAATTGCTGACCTAATTACAAAACAATAATTCCCTTCTGAGGCCCACTTGTCAGACTGGTATTTCTCCCCAGAAAACTGGGTTAGTATGATCTGAGTTTTTTTTGTTGTTGTTTGTTTGTTTTTGTTTTTAAAGAGAAAAGGCAGAATAGTAATCCAAAAATTTAGAGGGAACCTAACATGTAAGGCAGAAGGTAATCTTTCATAATGAGAAGCAAGTTTCAGAGTGAAAGAGAAGCTGAAATGGAGCAGACCACAAGAATGATCCCCTGCCTTGCTTCTCATCTTTGCATAATTGGTTACTCAACATTCCTGGAGACCTGTAACAACACTTGAATCACTAGCTGCGTACTAACTGTTTTTTCTTCTTGCACCAAATGA
This sequence comes from Callospermophilus lateralis, assembly GCF_048772815.1. NCBI lineage: Eukaryota > Metazoa > Chordata > Mammalia > Rodentia > Sciuridae > Callospermophilus > Callospermophilus lateralis. The sequence goes on along the minus strand of NC_135310.1, from coordinate 60,325,778 downwards.
TAATTTAGAAGTTGTCAGGCATGGTGGCACATGCCTGTAATCCCAGGGATTTGGGAGGCAGAGGCAGGAGGATTGCTAGTTTAAGGCCAGTCTTAGCAATTTAGCAAGTTAGCAAGACCCTGTCTAAAAAAAAAAAAAAAAAAAAAAATTGCTGGGGATGTGGCTCAGGGGTAAAGTCCCTCTGGGTTAAATTCTTGGGTTAGAAAAATAAAAGACTTTTATTCATTTTCACTGTTTGGGGAGTTTGTGGTTATCTTAATGTTACTGATTTGTTAGTTCACCTCATCACTGTCAACAAACAGTATGACTTCAATGTTTTTAAATTTGTAGAGAAATAATTTTTACCAAAACACTGTCTATTCTGGTAAAGTGTCACATGTACTTCCAATGAATACATTTGGTATATATTGTCTTATGACTTTCAATTAAGTCAAGTGACTGATAGTATCCAAACTTCATATACTTTCAGTGTTTTGTTGTTATTTTTGTTTTGATTTTTGTCTAATTTTTCTATCAGTTTCTGAGAAGGGCTGTTAAAATCTATAACTGTGCGCAATAAACTTCCCTATTTCTCCTTTTAATTCTCTCAGTCTTGCTACTTATCTTTTCAGTGTTTGTTACTGAGCCTGTGAATAGTCATGAATATTATAATTTCTAAAAATAGATCTTTTATCATTGTGAGTGTCCCTCTTTGTCTTTGGTAATATACTTTTGTTTTGAAATATACTACTACTTGCCTGGTATATCTTTTCCAACCATTTATTTATCCAACTTATCTGTATATTTATATTTTGGGTCTTTCATCATGTGTTTTATTCTATTCCATTATGTTTTTATTATAATTACTAACACAACTAATTATTCCCATTAACAGGTTTCACTGTGGCATTTCCATGCATGTATTGAACTTTGATCAGTTCCCTCCTCCCTTCCCTACTTCTAGAATTCATGGTCTCTCTTCTACTTTCAGGTCACTGTTTTGTTCTTGTTGTTGTTGTTGTTTGATTTCCTTTTCATATACGAAAGAAAATATGCAATATTTGTCTTTCTGTGTCTGGTTTATTTTGCTCAACAAGATATCTTCTAGTTTCACCTCTTTTCCTGCATATTACACAACTCCATTTTTCTTTTTGGTTGACTATACTCCATTATGTATATATACCATATTTTCTTTATCCATTCATTTGTTGATGGGCATCTAGGCTGGTTCCACATGTGGTTTGGTGCTTCTGTCTCACAGCTTTTAATATTTTTTTTTCTGTTTTCTCTATACTTTTGGAAATTTAACTATGATGTGTTATGTAGATATTCTTTACTGGTCATGTCTATTTGAGCTTCTAATTTGATGATTTTTGTTTTGACCCATCCTAACCTATTAACCTTTATTTGAAGTGTTTAGTCCATTATTATTTAATATCATTATTGATATGTTTGGGTATAGGTTTACTTTTTTTCCCTTTTTTAACTATGTGACTTTATTCTTGTTGCTATTATTTTTGTTCTCTATTCCTCCTTTTTATACATCTGGGAGAAGGGTTTGAAATTTAGTAGAATTTTATTTCATTTTTTTGGTTACTACTTTAGCTATTCTTCTTTGAATTCTTTTTTAACTGATAAGCCTTGGTTCTTCACAATTTGCAGAATTAATGCTGGTACTTCATGTAAAATATAAAAATAATGCACACTTAATTTATATCCTCCTATCCTTTGTGCTATAGTGGTTATATTTGTATTATCCATACTTACACACATTGTGAACTCCTCAACTGAGTTTTACTTTGTGTGATTTAAATACTTACATAGTTTATAGAGATATGAAAGAAAAGGAAAACCAAAAATTTCCATTTGTATTTACTTAGCTATTGACCATTATTGATGTTCTTCATTCCTTCCTGAGAGTCTGAATTTCTACTATCATTTTTTAATTCTAAAGCATATCTAAAGAATGTTTTATCAACAGTTGTAAAGTTTTAGCTAATCAAAATGAATAAGTTCCAGAGATCTAATGTACAGCACTTTATCTATAGTCAATAATAATGTATTATACACTTAAATTTGTTGAGCAGGCAGACTTCATGTATTCTTACAATGATAAAAATAATATTTTAATATTAACCATTAAATGTATAAAGAAATAATATCCTTTATAATTTCCTATAATGCTGACTTGCTAGCAACAAATTTTTACTCTATTTTATCTGAAAATGTGTTCATTTCACCTTCATTTTTTTTGGTGTGGAGGAGAACCAGGGATTGAACTCAGGGGTACATGGCTACTGAGCCACATACCCATATTTTTTGTATTTTATTTACAGACAGGGTCTCACTAAGTTGCTTAGTGCCTCACTTTTTATTTTTATTTTTAGTTGTAGTTGACATAATACCTTTATTTTATTTATTTATATGTGGTGCTGAGGATTGAACCCAGGGCCTCACATGAGCTAGGCAAGCACTCTACCGCTGAATCAAAATCCTAGCCTTATTTTTGCTGAGATTGGCTTTGCCCTTGCCATTCTCCTGCCTCAGCCTCCCAATCCTCTGGGATTACAGGCATATGCTACCACGCCCATCTCACCTTGTATTAATTCTACCTGCTGTTCATTTAACATCCTCTATCTACAAAATTTCCCTTTTATAACACTGGGGAGCATTTTTGACATTTAAATATTTTTTCCATTTCCATCTTTCAGGTTTTTCAATTTCCCTTATATTGGAATATTCAATGTTGTCTCAAAGTTCATTAAGTTCTGTTTATTTTTTCAGTCTGTTTTCTTTCTATCCTTCACCTTGTTTAATTTCTATTGATCTGTCTTTACTTACCCTTTTCTTTGCCATGTTTATTCAGCTGTTAAGTTCATCAGTTAATATTTTCCTCTTTAAAATTACAATATTCAAATGTAGAATTTCCATATAATTTTTCCTTATTGTGTCTATTTCTCTGCTACAATTTCATTCATTAAAAACATGTTTTATTTAACTTCCTAGAGATTAGGTATTTTAGTAAGTTTAGAATTCTTGTCTATTAGTTCCAACATCTGATTGATCTTGAATCAGGCTCAAGATCTGATTTTATTTCTATTGGTGATATGTTCTATATTTCTGGTACTTTTTATGTATGTTGAATAATTTTAAATTGCATTTTGAAGTTTTGTTTTTTTTCTGAATGCTTCACCTTTCTTTTATCAGGTAATTTTTCTAACTGAATTTAAACTTCAGACTCTGTTTCTTAGGCAATAGCTTCACATTCACTTCAATCTTTTGTTTTTGTTTGTTTGTTTATCTGATATATTAAATATTAAATATATATTTAATATATTAAGCCTGTTCATATATTATTCATGGGAGAATCAGAGATGTAGGTAGACAGAGTTGGAAGATTTTTTCCATCTCTTTATTTTGAAGGAGTTTGCACATTTCTTAGCACTCATGGTTTTCAAGCTTCACTTCTGTGGCTCTTTGGCAAGAAGAAAAACAAGGGATTTTTCTAACTATGTATCTGTCATCACTGATTATAAAACTGTACACTGTGTCATTTTGGTTTTTGGTAGGACATATAGCCCTAGATTTTAAGCCTCAAAAAGTAAAATTAGCAACAAAGCTGATTATCTCTCCTACTCCAAGAAAACATTCACTTCTTTTTAAAGTCTATCCACTTCTGTTCATTTTCCAATAGCTTTGAAGAGTTACTTTTTGTATTATTTCTAACTTTTAAAGTATTTCCTGTGATAATATCATCCCATAGGTTCTCATCATAATGCACATGGAAGCATGAAACTGGATCATCTACAATGCCTCTTTCCTTTACCTCTCACATTTAATCTTTACTCACATCTTCCTGTTCACATTAGAAATGTATCCATCATCTAGACACCTTACTACCCCATACTGTTGAAAGCCATCAACCTCTCTCACCTGGATGACTGTCATAATTTTTCATTGATCTTTCCCTGCACTATGGAGACAATGTCCAGAGCAACCTTTCTAAAGCCTAAGCCAAATTGTGTCACTTCATTATACCCCAAAATTCACCATTGGTTTGTTCATATTTCACTCAAAGGAAAAACCCAAATTTCCTTGGATCACCTATAAGAATTCGTGATGTGGACCTCCATAGTGCCTTACTGTTCAAATATTCCCCACTTTCATTCACTATTTTACAGATCTCTTTTCCAGAACCTGATCTCTTCACTGTTTCTGAAACAAACCCCTTTGCATCTTTTTAAATGCTCTTCATTCTTTTTTTCCTTCAGGTCAATGGTCAAATGTCCTTTTCCCATTGAACACTTCCCTACCCATCTGTATAAAATAAAGACCCACAATCTCCCCAAACATTCTCCTCTTTCACTCTCAATTCTTACCTGACCTTTATTTCCTCAAAGTATTTAGATATTTATAACCAATCATATATTCATAATACATTTGTATCTTGTCCACCTCCACTCACTACAATTAAGCTCTTTTAAAACCATGGCTTAACTGGTTCTCCTCTGTATTTTTCAGAGTTAGAACATTAACATTACCTGATTCATAGCAGCCATGAAAAAAATCACAAAGATGATGAATGAACAGTTCAAATTCCATTTTGACAATGGGTGCCCCTCATAAATTAAATAAATGTTCTTAAATATTTAAATCATATTTATAAATATATATGCAGTTTTATCTTTACTGTTTTAAGTACCTCAAAAACATTACATAACTCTAATATAATACATATACAAATACACACAAGATGATTTCTTTTAAATTCTCTTTAAATTTCCAAGTCAATATCTGTCATTTAGTAGCAATTTGAAGTCTTAAATTGGAATATTAAATGGATTGTCACTTTTTCTAATATGACAATACTAGAAATAATGTTTTCCTGAATATTATTAACATGAAATGTGAAATATAGAGATTGGCCCATTAAAGTGAAATATGCTCATCTTAAATTGTACAAGTATGAGTAGAACAGATTTCATTTACTTCAATGTTTAAAAAACTCTTATCTAAACTCTCTGGATTTGAAAAATCCTTACCAAGGAACACGCATTCTTATAGCAGGTAAACTAAGGTCACACTCTCAAGCTATTTGAGAATCCTGGATGGAAAATTTACTATCACAATACACAATGTTAGAGAACAGAGATTTAAGACCAGGGAGGTGCACCTTTCAAGCTGCAGCTGCAGCTTTCCGGTATAATAGTCTTCATTCTCAGCTGAACATAGTGAGCCCTTTAGAGCTATACGACAGCAGCAATTCAGAGGACAAGTCACTCAGTATTGATGTTACTTTACGTCCCCTAGTTCAGTTTAAACCCTGAAGCACATGATCTCTTCTAGCTTCGCTGTCTGATTGGGTAGCTGTATTTCTGTGACCACATCCTGATTTCTCCACAACCTGAGTTTACTCATCTTCTAACCAACTGAATCTGACCATTGATGAGAGGTGTAAAATCATTTTAATGTGAGAAATCTTTTTTTTTTGGTGGAGATCACTTTCTGATACCACTCCTCCTTTCACTTTTAGTCTTGTTTTCCTCAATGGAAGCACTCTCATTGGAGCAATTCAAAGGTGAATTCTGGTAATAGAGACTCAGCTGGGTCAGCAGCTGCTGCTTTCCCTCTCTTCTGCCCTTACTATTCACCCCAACCTCCCAGTTATTTTCAGTGCTATGATATAATTTTTTCACTATTGTTATTATGCAAAACTTCTAAAGAAGTTTGCTTACCCTACTATTATGACTGAGGTGGAAAAAATCTCTCTTGGTTTCACTGAGGAGATAAAATTATTTTTTAATTTATATATGACAGCAAAATGCACAAAAATTCTTATTACACATATAGAGCATAATTTTTCATATATCTGGTTGTATACATTGTATATTCACAGCAATTCATGGCTTCATTCCTATACCCTGGATAATAATGATCATCACATTCCACCATCATTAATAACCTTCTCCCTCCCTTCCCCTCAAACCCCTCTGCCCTATCTAGAGTTTGTCTATTCCTCCCATGCTTCCCTTTCCTACCCCACTATGAACAGCCTCCTTATATCAGAGAAAACATTTGGCATTTGGTCTTCTGGAATTGGCTTACTTCACTTAGCATTATCTTCTCTTACTCCATCCATTTACCTGCAAATGCCATGAGTTTATTCTCTTGGATTGCTGAGTAATATTCCATTGTGTATAAATGCCACTTTTTTTAATCCATTCATCCACTGAAGGGCATCTAGGTTTGTTCCACAGTTTAGTTATTGTGAATTGTTCTGCTATAAACATTGATGTGGCAGTGTCCCTGTTGTATGCTGTTTTTTAAGTCCTTTGGGTATAGACGGAGAAGAGGGATAGCTGGGTCAAATGGTGGTTCCATTCCAGATTTCCAAGGAATCTCCATACTGCTTTCCATATTGGCTGCACCAATTTGCAGTCCCACCAACAATGTATGAGTGTAGCTTTTTCCCCCACATTCTTGCTAACACTTATTGTTGTTTGTATGCATAATAACTGCAATTTTGACTGGAGTGAAATGAAATCTTAGAGTAGTTTTGATTTGCATTTCTCTGATTGCTAGAAATGATGAACATTTTTTCATGTATTTGTTGATTGATTGTACATAATCTTCTGAGAAGAGTCTCTTCAGGTCCTTGTCCCATTTGTTAATTGGTTTTTTTTTTTTTTTCATGTTTAGCTTTTTGAGTTCCTTATATACCCTAGAGATTAGTGTTCCATCTGATGTGTGAGGGGTAAAGATCTGCTCCCAAAATGTAGGCTCTCTATTCACCCCACAGATTGTTTCTTTTGCTGAGAAGAAACCTTTTAGTTTGATTCCATCCCATTTGTTGATTCTTGATTTTAATTATTGCACCACAGAAGTCTTATTATGAAAGTTGGGGCCTAATCCCATGAGATGGAGATTAGGGCCTACTTTTTCTTCTATTAGATGCAGGGTCTCTGGTTGTATTTCTAAGTTCTTGACCCATGACAAAATTGAATTTTTACTAATGAGTTAACATTAATTTAGTGCCTATGTGCTAGTCACATTATATATGATATTCCACTTATGTTTATAGTGAAGTACAAACTTTCCAACTTCACAAGAAAATGGACAAATGGAAATAAAATAAAATTACCTAGACTCACATTGGCAGAGCCAGAATATAAACTTGAATATATGTGACACTTCCTCTTCTATCACTATAGAAAAAGACATTAAAAAAAGATATTAAAAATACCCAAGAAATGATTAAGAAGTCAGATGTACAGAGCATATATTTTTCTATCCAAAATTAATTAAAATCTGTCCATAGTTTGACTAGGAAGCAGTCTAATCTCCTCAGATTCCTTTCCAATGGTCAATTCTTTCTGTGTGTACATCAACAAACACAGGCTTATTCAAACTACTCAAATTCTAATCTCAGAAAGATTTGTTTTAATCCACAGCCAAATCTGAAAAGGATTCTCAGTCTCTCAGTATGTCTTTATGAGTCCTTTCATAAAGGGCTTATCCCCACCTCTTTTCCTCTATATCTTCACCTGCCTTTCTGAGGTCTGGCAAGGAGAGCTGGCCTCACTAGCAGTCCATGTGATCTTGATGATTAGATCAATAAGGTCCATCTTTCCTTAAAAACTCACAGCAAGTTACCAGCTTTTTCTAGTGGCCAAAGAATCATCAATGGCAAAGACTGGATAGTCATGTTAATGAACTAGAGTCACAGAATTAGGCAAAATAATCTAAGAATGCCCTATGGGAGATACAGGAAAGTCAAAGTTGGTGACAAAGAAAACTGACCTCAAGCCATTGTCCATAACTAACCAGGGAAAGCAGGCAATGTTAGAGTAGTGTTACAGAAGGTGGCAGGAGTCTAAAAAACCAGCAGGAAGTCATAGTCATAAGAAGGACTGATAAGAGTAAGATTCCAAGCCTGGGGGTGGGTGATATGCAGATGATGGCAGGGCTTCCTGACAAAGTCTCAGGTCCTCAGCAATAAAACCAGAATCCCAGGTATTTACACCCTAGCACAATGTGTAAAGTTATTACAAAGGCAAGATGGGTGGGAGTCCTTCTACTCTAATCACAGTTGAAGATCTATAACACCAAAAGTGTGGTAGACTGTTATTGAATTGTTGAGCTTTAAATTCTTCCTAGAAATAACACCAATCCCAGTGTTTGAGAACTTCAAAATGGCAAGATTCCAGCAAAGGCAATTCCTAGCCCATTGAAAATCTATCTCAAAGGCCGCGTATTCCTTTAAACCAGGAGTCTGCACCCAAACTTTGTATACACAATATCAAAGAGTAAATATTTTCAAGTTTGCAAACCATGAAATTCCTGTGGCAGCTATCCAACCCTGTCATTGTGCTGTAAAAGAAGTCACAGATAATTTGTAAACAAACAAGTGTGGCTGAGCTCCCCCCAAAATCTTTATGGATACTAAAGTCTGAATTTCATAAAATTTTTAGGAGTCACAAACATTATTCTTCTTGTGAGTTACTTTCCTGAAATCATTTTAAAAAGTAAAAATCATCTTCAGATCACAGGCCATGCAAAAATAGATGACAACCCAAATTTTCCAATAGCTTTTAGGTTTCTAACCTCTGCTTCAAATGACATAGTGTCTTACAGTTCCCTGTGCAAAGGACCCTTCTGCTCTCCTATTTGTTTGCAGAGTTAGCTCCTCAGTTGAGTTAATGGTGAAGCCCTCGACACATTAGAACCTCCCCAAGATGTATTTCCTCTTCTCATTTTTTATTAATAGAAAAGGAATGTCTGCATCACCTTTGCATGATTCTTTAAACTCCCTTTCAAAATGTTTTACTGAAACTTACAGAATGGCAGTATCAATATTTATGCAAACATATATATATATATATATATATATATATATATATATATATATATATAATCAGTAATTTTCTTCCAGGATACTCTTTCCAACTCTCAAGATTTTCCTATGATTCATTGAGTTGTCCTTTCCTTCTATTTCCTTCTAGAATGATCTTGACAATGTTATCATAGGATGCTTCTATACTCTCAACTGCAATGGTCAGATTTTTCCAGGAGATAAGAGAATTTTCCTTTCCACATGCTCTCCACATGCTCACCAGTTGCTAGGACTCTCACATGAGGAGCCCAGTATTCAAAGAACAACACCACAGTCTGAGGTTTGAAGTCAGTTGAGTCTAGTGATTACACCAATTGTGTGGGGGACTCTTAACAACCAAAGCTTTTAAAACTTCCCTGGGTTTCTCCTTAAATGAGTGAGTTTTTTTAAAAGGCTTTAACATGGTGTTTTTTGCATCTTTACAGACTTCCTTCCCAGCCATCAAAGAATACAAGCTCCTTGGTATTTATGATTTCAAATCTTTTTCTTCCATCCTCAAAGTATTTTGGACACTTCCACAATAAGCTTTATAGAAGCTCTAGGATTCTGCTTCATGTGCTGGTTCCTTGCTATTGTCACAATCCTCACCCTAATAAAACATGAAAAGGTTAAAGCACTTGTATCATCAGATCTACCAAAAAACATACATTCCCCAATGTAAGAGAATTGAAATCCAAATGAGGAAAGTGAGGGATAGAAGAGAAAAAAAGCAACCCTCTCTGAATGTCAAATAAGAGGAAATATAGATGAAATCAAGACGTTTACAAGACCAAAGAAATTCCTTGTTTGAATATCTTGTATGGTCTGTGCTTAATCACTCATACTGATGTAGGGCAGGAGACATGCAAAAATGAATAAAGCAAAACCATTTATAATTCTATTGAAGGTCCAACAAGGGTTTCCAAAGTTTGAGTGTTTATATCATCTTTAACATAATTCAGTGATCCAACTATGATAAAATGCATGGCTATACATTTATTTAACTTATAAACAATTGGCATAAATCATCTCCAAAACTATTTATAAAGTTACCACTTAACTGCATTCTAGGTTCAACAGTAGCTAAAACTAAACTGGAACAGATGCATCATTATGCACAGATTAAACACAATGATAATAATAGCAGCTACTATTTATTGGACACTAACCACATACCATGCAGTCTTCATTTAATCCACTCAAAAACCCTACCAAAAAGCAATATTTTGGTTTCTATCTTACAAATGTAACATTTTTAAGTTGAAATGGACCTTAAGTATTATGAAGTCCTGCTCTATTCTTTTATACAGAGTAAGAAACTGGTTTCCAAAAGACTGTGACTTGTCATGGGTCATATATCCACAAAGCTGTGATTAGCAGACTCCGTGACTTTAGAGTCTACTTCCTTCCTAGTACAATCTTGTCTCCAAGGCTCCTGTGGGGCAGAACTTGTACAGATCTGGAGTTAGGATCTGTACTATGAATCTTTGGTCCAGTGAACAGAGCCTAGTAAACACTAAATGTTCTTATTTCATTCATTAAATATTTACTGTGGTCTTAACTATGTGTCACACATGATTTTAAGAGATGTAGACAGAGCAGTGGAAAAATAACCTAGCATACCTAGCATACCCTGAAGAATGTTTCCCTGTTAATATTTTCTGTATAGAATACCTTTCGGCTTTTAATTCCCAAACTTCCTAGACAATACCTATCATTCAATAAAATATTTTTAGTGTCAATATTTATTGGGGAGGTGGTGAGAGGTATTTAGAAAAAAAAAACATATTTTCCCTAAAACTCAAATACAAGTTTTTAACTAAACATTATACATGAAGATCTCAAGTTATACTATGAAAGAAATGTTAAAACATCAGAATCTCATGAAGACATTTTGCAATTAATGCTGACAACATGGGGGATATGTCTGGAGAGCCTCTGGCTCCAAATGTGACATGTTCCTGTATCTATAGCAACTGCCTATACTATATAACTTACTTATCTGCTTGAAGCACAGAGAAAAGGATTTTTATGTATTCTACATTCTTATCTGATTTTTTTTTAACTGTATAAGTGTCTCGCTACGTCTTAGTTACATGTTGGGAAATAGGTTGTATGTCTTGGATTGATATGCAATTCATCATTTTTTTACTACTTATAATAATAGGAAATAGGTTCCCAGTTTACACTTCACACAGAATACCTGGTTTTCCGGAGGAGATTGTTAATATTAAAAGGAAGCTGCCTGGTAGAATCGAAATCCCAACTCAGGCATAGCACACCTTCTAGAGGGAACAGAGACAGTAAATATAATACTGAATATATTACATAGTCAGTTAGATGGTGATAAGTACTAAAAGGAACAAGGGAGGATGTATATATGTGGCAGAGAAAACACAGTTTGGAGTAGAGCTCTTGGGAACGGTCTCACTGAGAAAGAGATGCTTGAGTAAAAACCTGAGGCATAAAAGCATCCCAAGCAGAGAAAGAAGTTTAAGAAATTTTCATGGTAAATTTCTGGAGTAGCAAGTTGAACTTTGGCCAGAGGAATCCAAGCGAGGGAGAGAGTTCACAGTGGCGATGTCAAAGAAGCCAGGAGAGAGTGGGAGAATGCACAGAAATAATTATGATGGCAACCATGGCAAAAACAACAGTTCTTTTTCTGGTATGAATCACTGTCACTCCCCCGCGGCATTTTTATTTTCTTGGTACTTTACCTAAGATAGCAGCCTTGCACAGACATCTTCCCCCATCTGCTTTCTTGAGAATTGTGTGATCATAGAACACAGTTAATTATAGGGAAGGTCTGCTTCACGGTCACTGTTATTTCAGTGACCAATCAAATCCTGCAGCACCAAGCTCCATTAGAGAGCCCTTTTACTCCTCATTTCCTAAACTCCCATCTAGTACCACATAGCACAAGGAATGTGTCCTGAACTGCTGGAGGCCATTATTACGTGATACGCTGATAGATGCTGACAGAGAAGACAGTGGAATCTGCCTTCCCTAAAAACATGTTTAAGAATGGAAGCTCTCCCAGAGGACTGGGGTCCCATCCAAGGACAGAGGTAAGAGGACTTTGATGAGTCCTCTCAACACAGTGATTCTTTTATTTCTCTCTGATGAGTCTGTTGTGGGTAACTATTTAGTGGTTTTAAAGATATTTTATTTTTCTCATGGGGGAATGCATAAATCATATACAGGTTGCTGTCAAGTTGAAATGTTGCTCCAGACCAGATAGGGTGTTTTTTTTTCCCCCTCTTTACATACCAGAGGGCTTCTGTCATGAAATCTAATGTGATCCTGAAATGCTTAACAAAGATCAAGACAAGAGGGAGGCAGAGGTCACACCCAGACACATGGGCTGGGACAAAGAATTAACGATACAGATTCTAGTGACAGCGCTGTGCTGACACGGAGGCAGATGAGGAGAAAGACACAGAAACTTTGAAGGTGAAAAGGAGGATAAATCAAAGAGGGTAGTCTGAAGAATAAGGAAAGGTTTTAAAATAGCATCTTCGAGGAAAGTGGCAAGTTGAATCCTCTTTTGTGATGGTACCAGAATGTTTCTTCCTGCTTTAGAGCAGCTTAAGTTTATTAAAGAGAGACCGTCATCCAAAGAGTTTAAATAAGGAAGGGTAGAAAAGGTAATGGGAACTTCTCCTGGATATCTGAATGGCCAATGATTTATTACAACAATAAGAGAAAATAAAAATCATAACAGAGTGCTGGGAAAATAAATTTCATCACATCTTCCCACCATTACATTTGTATGTATTTTATTCTTATAAAATCAAGACTCTTTTTAAAACTACAAGTTAAATATAACTAAGTTATATAAACCCAGTCTTTTTTCTCAAGAAAAAAAATATGGGAAACTTCAATATATATAAAATAGATGTAGTGTTAACTTTTAAAGCAAAAAAAAAAAAAAATAATCAACAGAAACATGTTGACCAACTGTGAATAGTATAAAATGAGAAGCAAATTCTTTGGGGGAAAAAGTCGTTTCCAATTTGGATGCCAAGAGCACTAATCGCCTCCCACTGCTCAGCTGTGATTCCAGCGTCTGGGAGGTTCTCAAAGGGTTCGAGTGTTAAGGAGTCAAGAATGAGTGTGGATGAGTGTGGAATGCATCTTGTAGTTAGAATCACTTCTCTCTGGTGATTAGAAGTGAGGAGAGGAAAATGCCACTTATTGAGTTGCTCTCTATATTAGGAGCTACCTTTTAAAATAATTAAGAATGTTGCTCATGATTTTCAGCACTCCAGAGCTAGAAATTATAGCAAAATAATTGTGCACCCAGAAAGTTCGTAATCATGAGTCCATGAAATGTCAACGTAGAGATAATTCTACTGTCAGAGAGAAAGACATTTTTCTGTTACTAACAAAAGATTGGAATAAGATATGATTTTTTTAACCAGAGAATGACAGACACGCCACAGAGTGACATAGACAGACCAAGGGGACCATGTCACTGCCTCAGTGAAGGGGGTCAAAGAAATGGCAGAAGAATGAAAGGCGTGAGCCCAGGAAGACTTCTCTTTGACTGTAGTGATGCCATAAAGTTTGTTATTAGGAAATGGACATTTTCAGTATAATGGAAAATGTGATTTTCACAGTAAATGCTCTGGCTAGAGTCTGTCCCAGTGTTCTTCTTCCCAGGGTGGCACCTGTGAAGACTTCAGTCACTGAGCTCTGTAGCTGTCCTCTTTTGTCTTAGCATCAGGACTAGTCTTCAAATCAAGACCCTAAATCACAGGTAATCCTTCAGGTCCACTTTATGAAGGAGGTGACATTTTACTAAAACAAGTTTTCAAAGTATTGGAACAAAACACTCAAAATATAGAATGCTCTATAGGCCAAAGTGTGACCCAGATATTCGTAGCATCAAGAGATCTTAGCTCTGAAAGTTCCTTTGAACATAAGAGAAACTGATCCTGTATTCTCTTCTAAATTCATAAATATGGGAACTGAAGTCCCCCCAGATTAAAGCAACGTGTACAACACATCTTCATAAGTGGATGATAAAGAGTGGTCTACACATTTTAGTTAGGTTGTGGTGGACTTAGAAATAATGCCCAGATTTTCCCATTCTTTTTTGTAAGTTCTCATCATACTCCAGACCTCTTCGTCTTCTCATCGTATTCAAACCATCATAGATATGATTCCACTTTTAAGTGAACAGTTTAGAATATGACTAAGAAAAAAGTAATTCTCTACCTCAGGGGTATGTGTTTTATGTGCCCCAAATTGAGAATGTATCCTCTAGTTCAAAGAGTCTATCTTGCTATCACTACCGTTAACTGGCAGCCCTGGCTACACTATGAGCAAGTAAGGATACCGTATTATTTTTAAAAGTTCAATTAGTAGTAGAGGATTGACTTCTGTAAATTCAAAAGTTGTCATGTGATAACTCAGAACCCAACTTATAGAAAGATATGTTATTATCTTTGCTTGATTTGACATCATGGTAATAATGTACATTTATTTCATCACTTCTCATGAAGAGGGGTGACAGGGCAGGTCTACAGCTGGGTTGACAACTAAAACTCTTCTGTATAAATTAATACAGAATATGTATCTTTTTGACCAAATCTCTGAGGGCTTTCCTTCTTGCTGAGAGGATGGTAAGAGAACTGGTTTAACAAACAAGAGTATTTTTGTATCAGTCGCATTAATATGATCATCACAATCTTGGCTTTCTATGAGGCATCAAAATTAAATTGTTGGAAATTATACCTGCATATCTACTCCTCCCTGTTGCACTGAACCATAAGATAAACATAATCAGAAGAGTCCAATGTTATTTTTGTTATTTTCCAGTTATTCCTAATATACATGATATAGGTATTTTTAAATTAAATATTACTCAATTATTTTAAATAGGGTTCTTCTCTTCTCCTTGACAAACACTTTATTGTCTCCCTTTTAATTGAGCATTTCTTTGCTCTATTATCATCAAACTTTATGATTTTCCTACTAGATTTAGGTAAATTATCCTTCTAATTATAATTTTAAAATATATATTCATACTTTCATTAAACATTATGCCCCAGGGTATTCAATCTAAAGTAACCAAAACATTCATATTAATTTTCTTTTGAATTGATAAGATGGCAAATAAAATTATTGCCATATAAATATAGAGAGAGTAACATAAATAAATATATATATTTATATGTATAACCTTTATAAAGTGGTTTTATAAACTGAAAGGAAACTAAGATATTTTCGAAAAACTTTTGGCAGTCAGGTTTGGGTCTATCTAATGTGCTGGCTCATTTTCCTCTAATTAGAAACACTCTGGGAAAATCCTTAGGGAAGAATTACTACAGACAAGAAGTGAATTTGCTTTGGTTATCCAGGCCTTGTCTTTTCAATTAATTAGAGCTGTGCTAAGGAAAGTATGACTCCTGAAGCAATTAACATGCTCTTTGGACAAAAAGAGTAAAGAATCAGCAAAGTTATGGTGACTAGGTGACCTAACACATGGAGAAACTAACTTCTTATTAGACATTGTTCTAAAAATGAAATGTAATGACAGGAACTAGTTTTGAGTTACAGACAGATAAAGAAAAATTGTTATACCATCAAAGAAGATGTTTTAAACATTCTAATCTAAAAAATAGTTTAAACAATAGAGGACTTTTGAGAATAAGCAGCTGACCTATCTGTGTTTATAGCCAAGGGAAGACATCATTCCTGAGTGTTAGCCCACACTTTAGTGCAAGGAAGGTTGAGAGACTATGTTTTCTAGATTCCAAACCTGACTCCATTACTTACTAGCCCCACATCTTCAGCAAGTTACTCAAAAGTTTGCCTCCTCCATTTTCTCATCTATGAAACAAGGATATCATTCTCTTTAAATTCAAAAGATAGCAGAAAAAAACAGGTAGAGGACTTACTTCCAAGAGTTATTCTGAGAGTTAAATGAGATGATATATGTAAAGGATATATAATGATGTCTAACCTAGAGTATGTGCTATAGAGAAGCATTACCTACAGTTAGCGTTATTAGCTCTGGAATGTTCTTTCATAACTTAACTCATGCCTTGCTCCTTCCTCCCCATCACTCACCTTTCTAATTCATTCAAGTAGGACTCCTCTCTGCCCTCACATCCACCTTACTTTGCTGTCTCTAGGTGTAGTAGTTTCTGAGGGTTGCCATGACAAACTGCCAACACAAATGTATTGTCTCACAGTTCTGGAGAACAGAAGGCTGAAATCAAAGTGTCAGCAGGGTTGGTCCCTTCTGAATGATCTGCGGGAGCATCTGCTCCCTGCCTCTCTCCTGGCTTCTGGCAGTTGTCTGAATACTCTGCATTTTTTGGCTCCTTGACCCATTACTACAATTTTTTACATCCATCATCACATGGCTTTCTCTCTCTGTTTTTATCCACATCTTGTTTTTTTTATTGTCATAATAAAAGTAATTGGCCATGACTAGTATCCTTGAATTAGGACTATAATCCACCCGAATCCTGGATGACTTTATTTTAGTTCAGTTACCCTATTTCCAAATAAGGTCACACTCACAATTCCAGTGATGAAGACTTTTATGTATATGTGGGTAGACATAATTCAACACACAAAAAACTAGGTTTTTGTTCAATTGTTTCCACATTCTTGGAATTCTTTTCCTCTTATTTACAGTCTATTTCTGTATTTCCACCATTTATAGCAGACTTAATTTTTTAAAGTACCAACAAGTACTACTGTACTCATCTCTCTTCATGTTGCCAAGAATTTTAGAACTTAATATTTCTGGTATCCTAGAACTTTCTGCCAAGCTAGACTCTGAACTATTAAAGAATAAGTGAATCTTAGGGCATCTTCCATTCCCCATGTTATTTGGCACTCTGATGGATAGAGAATGGACTCTTTATAAATATTATGGATGGATTGCTTCTTTATTAGTTGAATATATTATGCCTGTGTGTATTGTTTGCCTCTGTTTATGAAATAATTTGGAAATGAAAGAATTTGGAAATGAAAGAATGACATCGTCAAGTTGTATCTTATTTATGATGATTATTAGATCAGGGAAATTAATTTGAGAGCTCTTTCAAAAGCCATTTTAATAAAAAGCATGAAGTCTTTGGTCCTTGATCAAAAATAACTTAAAATCTAGATGGGAAGACAAGGATTCGGCAGAGAATAATTAGCAAGAAAGAAAGCTTTATGTGTTGTGGCATGATATAATTTTAAAGTAAAGATTTAAATTCTAACACTGAAATAACTAGAAAACAAGGCAAAATGATACGGAACTAATTATGTGGGACAAACTATAGGTGCAAAATAGAGAATTTATCAAAGTTATGCTTCAAGCATAAGACTGCTCTTAAGTATATTGTGGAGGAAGGGTTCCTTTTACTTCAATTAACTCACAAAACAGATGTTTATGTCATTTGATTATTTGACAATTAGAGTAATGATTTATCCTCTAGAGGATTTGTAGTTGTGTTTTCTATTCTATTTACAGATCAAGCAACAGAAATCTGATTCACTTATATTAATGTCATACAATATCACAGATGCCACCAGGACCTTGACACAGGAATTCCTCTTCTCACTGACTGGAGCAGAACCTGAAATCTCAGGACCAGAAGAAGCATCCCTGACTGGTCCCTCTTGGGATCACTCCAACTAAAGAATTTCAACCCATATGTTGTAGTTGAAAGCTGTCTGCTGGAAATTTTAACTCATGGGTCCTAGCTGTGTTGGGCCACACAGGACCAAGTTTAATCCCTCTCCCCAATGACAACGTTTCAAACAGCTAAAACCTGTTATCAGTCTCACTGCACTTTCTCTCTCTCTAGCCTAAGCTGTATGACATGTTATCAAGACCCTTCCCTCCCGATCACGCTCACCTGTGTGTGCCTCACCTTGTCTATCACTCTTAAACAGTGATGCCCAGAATGAATACAGCTTCCAGGTGCTCACTGACAGCGCAGCATGTTTACAGAATAAAACGTCTTCTGTCACCTGTCTCTTCTCCCACAGCAAGAGCTCAGGTCTCCACTGTAGAGAAATTCCCGTACAGCCTCCTTATTGGACTACTCACCACTAGAGTACTCAAACTATTCCACGTGTTTTTCATGATGAAATTATAATAATAGGATAATAGCACTTCAATAATGCAATTATTTCTGAAGGCCCCCTATTTGCAGCATGAACATCAGTAAAATTCTGTTCCTTCGGAAGGCATGAAAGATGGCAACAATTATCTCTTGTCATCGTGTTTAGCTCTGTTTCTCCCAAATTTTCTACTCATTTTTCCATGGGTTGAGTTGTGAATTCCTAAAATTCACCTGTGGAAGCACTAACCCTCCAGTACCTCATAATGGGGTCTTTTTAGAAATAAAGGTCACTGCATGTGTGGTTAAGATGGGGTCATTTAGGGTGGACCCTGATCTCCTATGAGAGGTACATTTATAAAAGGGGGGCATATGGATACAGAGACACAGAGAAAAGGATACCACGTGAAGATGAAGACAGTTTTCTACACACCAAGGAAAAGAGGCCTGAAACAGATTCCTCCCCTCAAACCCCTCAGAAGGAGCCAACCCTGCCAACACACTGGTTTCAGACTTCTGGCTTCCAGAACCATGAGACAATCTCTGATTTAAGCCTCCCTGTGTGTAGTACTTTGTTTGGGCAGCCCTAATGATCTAACTCACCATTCTTGCCCACTAACCACAAAAAAAAATCCCAACCTCCAGCAAATGAAAATATGAAGAAATAATCATCCATCAGCTCTAAAAGAAACAACTCCAAAAATCAGTGATTTTTAAAAAGCAAACATTACTTTAGCTCAGGATTCTGCAGATTTTAGAAACGAGCTAGGCTCAGCTAGACACTTCTTCTAGGTTGACCTGTTTTCCGCTGGAATCACTCTGCAGCTGTCTATGATGCTCTCAGCCAGGACAATTGAGGATGAGGAGACATCCCTTCACATGGTCTGTCATCCTTCAACAACCTAGCCCAGGGGTTCCAAGAAACTAAAGAGGAGAAAACAAAATTTTTTTGAGGCTATTGTGAATGGGATAGTTTTCCTAAATTTTCTTTCAGAAGATTCATCACTGATGTATAGAAATGCATTTGATTTATGGGCAATAATTTTATATCCTGCTACTTTGCTGAATTCATTCATTAATTAATCATAGAAGTTTTCAAAACAGCTTGGTATTGGCACCAAATTAGACATGTAGACCAATGATACAGAATAGAAGACATGGAGACAAACCCACATGAATACACTTATCTCATATTAGACAAATGTGCCAAAAATATACATTGGAGAAAAGACAGCCTCTTCAAAAAATGGTTCTGGGAGAAATCCAGATGCAGCAAAATGAAAATAAACCCCTAACTCTCACCATTCACAAAACTCAACTCAAAGGATCAAGGACCTAGGAATTAAACCAGAGACCCTGTGCCTAATACAGGAAAAAGTAGGCCCAAATCTTCATTATGTTGTATTAGGCCCTGACTTCCTTAACAAGACTCCTAAAGCACAAGAAATAAAATCAAGAATTAATAAATTGAATGGACTCAAACTAAAAAGCTTCTTCTCAGCAAAAGAAACAATCAATGAGGTGAAGAGAGAGCCCACATTTTGGGAGCAAATTTTTGCCACACACACATCAGATAGAGCACTAATCTCCAGGATATATAAAGAGTTTAAAAAACTCTTTTTAAACACCAAAAACAAACAACCCAATCAATAAATGGGCTAAGGAGCTGAACAGACACTTCTCAGAAGAAGATATACTTTCAATCAACAAATATTTGAAAAAATGTTCAACATCTTTAGTAATTAGAGAAATGCAAATCAAAACTAAGATTTCATCTCATGGCAGTCAGAATGGCAGTTATCAAGAATACAGACAACAATAAATGTTAGCAAGGATGTAGGGGGAAAAGCACAATCATACATTGCTTGTGGGACTGCAAATTGGTGCAGTCAATATGGAAAACATATGGAGATTCCTTGGAAAATTTGGAATGGAACCACCATTTTACCCAGCTATCCCACTCCTTGGTCCATACTCAAAGGACTTAAAATCAGCATACTATAGTAATGCAGCCACATCAATGTTCATAGCAGCTCAATTCACAATAGCCAAACTGTGGAAGCAAACTAGATGCCCTTCAATCGATGAATGGATAAAGAAACTGTAATTATGGCATTTGCAGATAAACGAATAGAGTTGGAGAATATTACACTAAGTGAAGTAAACCAATCCCAAAAAAACCAAAGGCCGAATGTTCTCTCTGATAAGTGGATGCTGATCCATTATTGGGGGGTGATGGGAAAAATGGAGGAACTTTGATGGGCAAAGGAACTTTGATGGGGCAAGGGACATTTGGGAATATCTGGAGACCTATTTTGGTCACAACTAAGGGACAGGAAGCTGCTACTGTTATCTACCAAGAGAGGCCAGGGATGAGGCTAAACATCCTATAATTCACAGGATAGCTCCTCACTACAAAGAACTCTCCAGCCCACAAGGTCAATATTTCTGCTATTGACAAGCCTGGTTTTAGCCTACAACTAACCAACGCTGGAAAACCTGGGCTTGAGAGCTTTTCTCTTATCATTACTGCACCAATTAATAATCTCCTTTACTTGAAACTATCAGGAGAAATGAAAGGAGTGCTTCAGACCCTAAGAGCAAGCAGGCACCTAGGTAAAATGAGAATGACTATCCCTGCCTCTTAGGAGCTCAGAGTCCAGAAGGCTCTGCCTTCCTATATATCACCCAGACAGGAACTTCGTCAAAGTCCAACTTTCATCTGGGCCTCTGTTGAGTGTCCCGACTACTGGTCACCACGACACTAGTCACCATGATGCATGGCTTTTGCAGGGGAGACCTTATCTTTTTCATCTCTGGCTTCTCAAGGTCTATAGTGCTGTTGAATGAAGCACTAGAGGAATGAGTCCTGAAGAGTACTTGACACTGGTCACCATATTGACAGATAAAGAGGTTTGTTATATGTAAAACCTCAAAGATATGCAAAGCAGCATTAAAAAAAGGTTGGCAGCATCTATGCTCATTCATCTCAGATTCCAGCACCACCAAGTATCCCTATCAGAAGACAAAATTAGCTTTGTTATTCTTTTCATATAAAACTAAAATTGAGTGAGGTATCCCTGTGAATTATAAATCTACTCCAGGAAAGCCTGGTCTTCTATAAGACTGCCCAGTGCTATTTATGGCCATGATCACTATTTTAATTCATTGGAATTTTTATATAACACTTGATTACTAATTATTTTTCATTTCAGTTCTTCTTTTTTAAACTGGTTAACCTGCTTAAAAATATTTTTCTTTTACTTTTTGTTTAAATAAATAGTCCTGAACTATTGCTACCACATAGTTCAATAGTCATTGAAAATCTGTCATTTAAAAATGTTTCCCCTCATGTGCAAACATCTGGCTTACCCACTTAGCATTTTGAAATAAGTAGTAATTATTTAGACTCTGATTGGCATGATATTGGCATGACAACCTAAAACTCCAGCCTCTATTCCCAAACCTGGTTGCATTTTGTTACAAGCAGAATTCACTTGACGGGAACTCTGGAGTTTAATTTAGCATGGCATATCCTTGCCTTCCAAGATTTATAAGTACTTAATACTGCTTAACCACATATTAAATGAAATCAGGAAAACTAAAAATGTGTCTGGGTATTGGACATAAAAGAGGCGATAAAATTCTATAATTTGGATTTGGAGATTGTGAGATCCTGGAATTAAAACTTTTTTTAAAAAGACCAAAGAAGGAGAGATGAGGAGGAAAGGGATCGGGAGGAGCTTAGTAAGACATTACTGAAGATGCTCTTATGAACAAGCCAATTCCAGTGCACCCATAAGACTGGCACCTTAGCGTCCCTTCCTGGTCTCTCTGTGTAATTGAGATAGCTTAGTCAAGTCTTACCTGATTTTCAAAGCTCCACATATAGGTGTGCCCATTTGTGGCAGAGACTGACTACTTAAATTGCCAGACCTCTTTCCTCTTTCCCTGATACCAGCAGATGGTCCACAATTCTCAACCTCCCTGCAGAAGAGCGATATCACTGGGTTCTGGACAACAGAATATAAGCAAAAATGATGTGTGCCACATGCCATGATGCATGTCTTTCTGCCTCTGTTGGCTTGCTTCAGATAAGTACAGTAACCTTGGAAGCCTGTGTTACACAACACAGAGCCAAATGACAGAAAAGGCCTGTGCTGCCAAATCACCACTTGGAAGAGAGCCATCAGGTGACCATGAATGCTCATTTTATACCTCTCTTGGAAAACTCACAGAACTAAATATTGTGCCATATTACTGAGATTAGGGGATTTATCTGTTGTAGTGGCTAACGTTACCTTAACTAATGCACAACCCCTCTTAGAAAAAATTATCTAGAGAAATTAAGAGGAAAGGGAGACTTACGAAGAGAAGCAATAAACAGGATTTATGTATTCATCAATTTCTTTTTTCAATGAATAGTAAATTCTTTCTATGAGTTGGTTGTTATTCTAGGAACTACAGATAGTGAACTAAATTGACAACATTATAAGTCTGCATGAAACTTAAAATTTGACAGAGGGAATAGGAAGCAAATGAAGTTATATATAAGTAAAATACATAAGAACTCAGAGAGTAAATGTACAATATGAAAATATCAGAAAGGGGAGAGTCCAGTGGCAGAGAGCAATGGATAGGAAATGTGGCTCACTCTTATGGAACCATGGCTGGTGCACAGTCCAGGTCACACCTAGGGTCACTGACTGACAGAGGGAAAAAGGTGCCACAGAGATGGCTTTTACAACAATGGGTGGTTATGAGACAGAAAGTACCTTAGGTAACCAGAGGGGCAGGGTCTCCTATCTCAGGAGTCCCAGAACACAGTATTCTATAGGGATGAGTATAACTGGAATAAGGAGGGGGAAAAATAAGTACTTATACAGAACACAAAGATTTGCCAATCTAAAAAGTGAAGAGAAGCTGACAACATTAAATCTTCTAGCTGAAATGTTTACCTTCAACTTTTGCCCAACCACATGAAAGAGAGTTAAAAACTATGTAGAACTGGAGGGTAAAAAATTTCAAAGGAAAATTTAATTAGAATGCAGAACTACATTAAAAATAATAGTACGGTGATGGCAACACATTAGTCACAGTTTCTACCCATCGTAAGAAAAGAATTAAGGTCAGAAGCAAAAGAAGGAGATAAGTAATACTTAATATTCATATACACCTGCTTTAAGAAAGCTGAATACATACAAACTCAATCCAACCAATTAGATAACAGGGAGTGATTTCCTATGTTAAAAATAAAAGGATTTATAACACTATAAGACTCACTGTAGGCTTACTTGAAATACAGACTTTTCAGTGGGTATTTATCCCAAATGTATAAAAACTTTTCAAGCCAAGGATTCTTCTAGAACAAATGAACAAACTCCTTAGCATAAAACATTTAATATGGGAATTGGGGAAAAACTGAACAGAAACACATTCCAAATCATTTATGTGCATTTGTTTCATGCACAGACAGTATACTTACACTGTCTCAATTTTTGCAGGGCACAGATATTACAGACATTTGTAGAAAATTATGAAATTTATATTCTGAAACATACATTTTAATACATCTGTACCATGTAAGATACTTATAGTATTTCTCCATTGCCAGGGCAATACTAGGAACTTCACTCTTAGGAATTGCCATTATCATTGAATATTCCAATCAAGAGAAGCAAAACAAAGTCATATGATGCCATGATTAAAAATCAGCATTTTACATGGACAAAATAGAGATTTATTCCACCTATGAAGACTGTAACTGTGAACTGTAGAAGATGAAATATAAGTTTATACACAATAGAGTTGAATTAAAAATCAAAGTTTCTTGGCTAGCAATTAAAAGTAAAATACAGTCAGGCACAATTCTAAACATTTAACCATTGTTATCTCATTAAACACTGAAAATTAGTGCTATTTATAGCCTGTTCCAGAGAATGGAAAATACAACTAAGAAATATCCATTTGCTTTTCCAAAGTCACACAGAAGAGTAGATATATTTTAAGCCCAAGCAATCTGATTTACATCCCATGCTTTTAACCATTCCAAAAGAATATATAAAGATAGCAACAGAGGTCACAGGATTAAAGTTTATAAAGTCCACTGATACAGAATAAGATGGAACAAGGCCAGCAAAGTAAATGGTCAGAGAGATCAGTGACAAAAATTGCAAGATTAAGGATGGGTTCATCTTTGACATTCATTCATTTATTCAATAAATATTTATTGAATGTCTACCATGTGCCAGTACCATGAGAGTTAGTGGGGAATTAGAGGTAAAATCAGAGGTCACCTGCTACAATGGATCTTACATTTATGAGCAATAAATAGGAAATCCATACATGCAGAAGAAAATATCTGAGAGTAAGAAGTACTATACACTAGAGAATTCAAGACTGGTGATATGATGGAGTGATGAGGTGACTTATTTACATTAAATAGCCAAGAAAGAAGCCTCTTAAGAGATTATTTTTGAGATGGTATTTGAAAGACAAGAAGTAGCTAGCATGAGAAGTTCAGAAGAAGAACATTCCATCAGAAAGAGGCCAAATATAGAGATAAGAGATGGGCATAGCTGGCATCATTGTGAGCCACTCAGTGAACTATGGCTTAAGTTGAGGTTGGAAGGAGAAGAAGAAAGCAGGGTCCTGAGTAGGGATCTTTATTTCCAAATTCAATAGGAAGACATTGAAGGTTTTTTGCAAGAGGGTGACCTCACAAAATTAAACTTCAAGAGCATCATGCAGCAGTTTGCTTGTATGGAGAAGGTCCGTAGGAGAGGAACAGGAAGCTGGAAGAACACTAAAGAGGTATTGCAAGAATCCAAGCTAGTCAGAGGATGTAATAATGTGGACCAAAGTTGTAGAGACAGAAAAGGGGAGCAGTGGATTTGGGGAAAATATCTGGGAACTGGACCCAGCAGGGCTTGCTGACATGAGGAAAAAGGTAGAAAAAATTGGGGCTAAGCCCTTGACATTGCACAGAGTTCAGATAGAATGAGAGCCAAGACAGCATCATGCTCTTAGGGAAAAAACTCATATCTGAAGCATTTCCAAATTATATAGAAAAAGAAATTATAATCACAGGAAAGACATACATGGCTGCAGTTCAAAGACAGCGTAATAACAGTTTTTTAAAAACCATTATATGACTGCTACATCTGTCATTCGAATGACGAGTGGTGCCTGACCAAAGAATTCCAATGAAAAAGTTAACAGGCAACACAAGAGATACTTTCTAAAAGTCAGCAGTGCAGGCATAAAGGAAAATAAGTGTAGATTACCCTCACTTAAACCATATTTAAACCTGGATGATTTGTATATTCATTTAACTTTTATGAGTACATTTAGATTTTGGAGGACCTTCTCTTAGAATATGTACCAGAAGCAACTAATCCTTGAAATGAGTATGGCCCATTCAAAATAACCACTGTGAGAGAGAATAGGATTAATTCTACTGACATTGTAATTGCTCAAATTTATATATATGCAAAAATATATATTTTTATGTATACATTATATATATGCAAAAATATATATTTCCCATATATATGTATATACATACATATATATATATATATATATGTGTGTGTGTGTGTGTGTGTGTGTGTGTATATATTTTTTTTTAACTGCTCTATAAGGTTAACTTTCAGAGCCAGCAGCAAATTCTCAGACTAACAAGTCTGTGTCCTTGGAGGATGGTCTTATTTAGTCAGTTTGAGGTTGGGAGTATAGAGCTGTTGGTGAAGTTGCTGCTCCAAGATTGTCTCAGAAAGGACTAAGCAAGGGAGTCCACCCTCTGTGGTTTATGCAGGCCCTCAGACATATAGAAGCACTCAGACACAATAGAATGTCTGTATGATAAACCTAATTGCAGATTAATTCTGTGGGTTGAATTTTTCATAAGCAAAGCCATGGATATCAAAGAAACAAGTCTACATTGTCTGCAGAAGCAATTTTTTGCGTTCTATTTTTTTTTTCTCCCAGCAGGGTTGGTGGTGTGTTCCACTCCCGTATTGAGAGTTTCTTTTCTCATCATCCTGGATATAATATGGATTACTATTGATTGCTGTGTTTTAATATATCATGTTCCTACCTCTTGGCTGGGGGCAGTAGGGAGATGCATAATGAGAAGTTTCTCTGTGCCTTATGTTAGTACAAAGTGTATGAATGAGTTTTCCAAATTTTTTTTTCATTTCTGAGTTCCATTTTTTAAAAATGCCTACATGCAATTTGTCTAAATTTAAAATTTTAGGTACCCTTCTCATAGTTAGTTGTTTATTTGAATGCACCAAAATAAATGCCTGGCCTTTTCATAGATTCTATGGATTACAATATGGATGAGTGGTTCCAATATTTAAAAGAGCATTTTCTTCCCCAGAGTGGAAAAACCATTGACATTGCCTTTTCCCATCAAGTTTTTTGACACCCAGTGTTTCACTTGCACATTTGTTCACTCACACATGAAAAAAATAGACCTAAATTATTTGCTCTTAAAAATTGCCACTACTTTGTATGTTGTCGTAGAGAATGTATAATTCTGTTCACTTCCTTCGATGACACAAGAATGACTGGCCAGATGTGAGAGTATTGCTGTCGTAGATGAAATAGGCATCTTTATTACTCTTCTGACAATTTAAATTTAACAGCACATACACTTAAATTTACTGCACAGGATAAATTATGTATTTACTATACTTTATAATTGATTTCATAACGATTTTACTTCCTGTGACAAAATGAACTTTAGAAGGAATGGGAGCATTTCATTTTCTGAATCAGTCCTAGAATAATTCCTAGATACCTCTCACCTTTCCCTTTCTCCTCCAAACAAACACCACTTGTTCAGGAGATTTCCCACAGAGTTGACATCATGAAAATCTGGTGTTTATGTGGAGGACAGATTTTCTTTTGAGTGTGATGGAAACCTGATTTTTTTTTTTTTCCCAAAAGAGTAAGGGAGGACAAAGCTGATACAATGAGATGGAGGGGTCTTAGAGGTGGCCTAAATGGAGTCCTACTATCTGTGCCCTGGAGTAGAGCTGACTCTGATAGGAACATGTCCTGGGTTTGGTGGATGAGACTCTACATTTCCTACCATGATTGGAAGAGAAAAAGAAACTTCAACAGTCCCTTGTGGCAAACAGTTCCTTCGTTGTACACACTAAGCAACACTCATTTCCTTTGCAACTTGTTGTTCTTATGACAGAACATGTGTACATCCGCATTTGTGGCCCTTTATAATGCTTCTGTTTTGCATGCAGTCACATAGTTATGGGTTTCATGCAAGAACTTTCATTTGAGACTAAACTCCATTCCTGAAGTGTTAAAAAAAAAATAGAAGAGAACTCAAAAAAAAAAGTTGTTGTTTTTTTTACTTTTATAATCAATATAAATGTATTCTTTTGCTACAACTTGAGAATGACTACAAGTTTATTATCAAGATTTGTCTTTTATTCAAAAGCAAGCAAAGGTCAATTTAAAATGCATTATGCTTTTATTTTTAATCCTAGTTTTAAAGTAAATTAAGAAAAATCCAAATTTTAAAATTGAACAGCTATAAAATATTAATTTCTCAAGCCAACAAATAAAACCATCATATATTTACATATATATTAGTAAATAAATAAATATATTTAGGATTTCATTGACTTTATGAAACTTTAATGAAATTCAGGATATTCCTGCAATTATGAACATAAAACCAATATGATCTTCTGCTCTGTTTCTACAGGAAATCAAATTCTAGAAATACATAAGTGGACTCATTTAATTAAGTAAACTAGATAAGTGATACATGCCTGTTGCAGATGCATACAGTTTTTCACCATTCCAAAGAAGCACTCTTAGAAAAATAAAACTGCTTGATGATTCAATCATATTTCATCATAATAAAACAGTTATTCACATTCTACTTTTGATGTGAAAAGACATCAATTTCAGATGTGCTAGTCCTTCCTGGTTTAAGATTACAAATAGACATTGAGAAATCACACAAAGTTCCACTCCTGTGGATAAAGAATGAATCCCATATTCCTGTCCTCCTTCTGTTGTATTACCACTCCCCTATTTGTAGAGCATGACTGTTTAGGAATACCAACTTTTGGAGACTTCTCTTTATCCTTCACTCTCCCTATTTCACTTCATTTATACCCCATTTGTTCTATTTAAATCTTTCCAATTTTGTTTTCTGATAATAGTCTTATCATTTTTCTTTGTATTTGGTGGGAGGGTACTGGGAATTGAACCCAGGGGTACTTTACTACAGAGCCATATCCCCAGCTCCCTGTCTTTTTTTTTTTTTTTTTTTTTTTTAATTTTGAGACATGGTCTCATCATAAGTTGCTTAGGGTCTCGCTAATTTTCTGAGGCTGGCTTTGAACTTGTGATCCTCCTGCCTCAGCCTCCCAAATTTCTGGGATTATAGGCATGCATCACCACCCCCAGGTCATATTGCTTTTTGATTGCTGTCTTTCAACTCATCCCTCAACCCCCCCCCCACCCCCCGCCTTAATGTTCTTCTCCTTTTGAGGGCCACTTAAGGATACTGAGTGACACAATTTGGTCTAGTTTTACCTAGGTTACTATTATGTAATTATATTTTGTTTTCTGTCTTTTCTGACACTTTTTTTTAATGTCTCAATTTTTCAAGAAATGAACACCAAGAGAGGATTAAATGTGCAGTTTGTAACAGGGGAAGTAACTATGTCCAAGAAAGAGAGTATCACACTGCTCTGCAAGTTTTGCTCCAGTGATGGGAAGAAGCTTGGGGGAAGCACTTGGGGCAGGGTGGCACCCCAGGCTTCTACTCAAGGTATGGCAGAACCAGGAATGACCACACCTATCAGCAGACTGGGAGTACTAGGCTTCACCAGGGAAAGGTGGCCACTTTTGCATGACCAGATGTTTTGAGGACATTTTAAAGTTAATATATCCCCAAGGTTACCATTCAAATGTCTTCACCTATTTACTTATATTTCTAAGAAAGTTTTCATTTTAGTGCTATTTCACTCTCATCTGTCTGCATTACTTTGGGTTATATCCCTACCCTTCTTCATTTAGTCTCAACTTCATGTTCCCTGTCACAATGTCACTTACATTCTAATCAAAATAAAGCAATTGCATCAGTGCTATGGCCTCACTTCCTGACAGATAAATTTGTGAATGCAATGTTTAAAATGTCCCCATAAAACCAACTTAAGTCATTAAAAGAATGTATATCCACATTCTCATATAAATTTTTCTTTAGTGATGCTGAGACCAGCATGCAATGATTTACTATTACATGGTTAGTCTATGAGAAACTATCTTTGTTTATTTAGGTAATGGTCTGGCTATAATAATGCTAATGCTAGTGTTTCCTTCTAAAACCATGTGAACAATATACTTGTAGATATAGAAATAAGATTTCACAGCAATTGGGATCATCTTTGTCCAAACACACTTATAATATTGCTTTCTGATATGATGTTGGGAACATGATGCTAAGTTTTAGACATAAATGTTTTAAGGGACCTGGAACAGTCCATACTAGGTAACCTAGCCCTTGGGTTCAGTTACATAATAACTGAGGTTGAGAAAAGAGTTTAAGCAAGGATAAAATATGCTTATTCCAGGGATTGACATGAGAGACTAGAATCCAAATTAGGTATAAAAGGCAAATGTGAGTTAATGAGGGTTGGAAAAGATATTATTAGAGTAAGGCCTTACAGAACACCCCATGCCATTAATGAAATGCAGAAACTCAGAAAGATCCAAGTTGACTGGGATTCAATTTTGGAGGTAACAGAATTCCAGGGCTGGAAGCACAATTAATAGAAGCTAGCAGAAAACTTATATATAAGGGATCCAGTTCCCCAGCTATCATGTGACTAAAGTAGCAAAAAGGGAACACATTATTGTGTACAATTGGACGTTAAGACTAATTAAAATGATATTCTCCAGCTTCTTTAAATTTAAAAGTTTTCTAATAACTTTCATCTTTGAGACACCATTTGGTTTATTAAAATTCCTGCATCACCACCCTTTTTTCAGCACTATACTGTATTAGAAAACTCAACATTGCAGATGAGAATTTAGAGGCCAGCCTGATACATGGGGAAAACTTGTTCTGTCGATATATTCCAAAAATTATTTGGAACCCATTACTTAACAAAAGTATTTTATTTATAGTTTATTGATGTTTCATGCAATTCTTCCTAAGAATTTTAAGCCGTTTAATGTAGGCTAAATTCATTTTTGAATGTTAATATCTAGAAGGTATTCTATAACTATACCTAAATATGTGTTCATTTCATTAATTCAGTTGCCTTTCTGGGGTGTTACCTGTACTTCCCACATCCCAAATTTTGACTAGCACTAGCCCTTTTCAATATAGTTCTTCATCCCCACAGATGTGTCATTAGTTATTATCCTTCTTCATTCTACTAATAAGTTTGGCTTTATTTCTATGACTATTCCTTTTATTTCATTTTTTCAAGGGCTCCATATTCTTTTATTGTTTTGTGTCTTCTCTGACCTGTGTGTGTGTGTGTGTGTGTGTGTTTGTATTTTACATTGTTACATATTCCATAACTTTGTAAAACTCAGAAATATATTTGCTCACAGTTATGAACAATTGCTCATTATATGGTGACAGTATTCTTATAATATTGCTATCTGTTTTGTCTTATTTTCTTGCTCCTTTATTTAATGTGTAGTTGCTTAGATCTGGTGTTCACTGCTCTTTGGGTTATTACTCCTCTTTTGAAATGATGTTTTGTTTGTTTGTTTGTTTTTTGTAGGTCAAATTTTTCAGGTTTATATAGGAAGGAGATAGTCTGGACTCTTTGTTTGTTACAAAAGATGTAGGCTTAGCACTCCAGTACGTTGCATAGATCTTGAGGCTTGCAAAGTAAGCAGCTCCCCTCCTTCTACCTAGTCCCTACATTTACTTGAAGTTTTAGTCCAGAGTCTTAGGTCTTAGGTATCTCTTCTTACACAGGAAACAGAGATTACATTTCTATTTCTGCTTTTCTTTTCTTGTTTTTTTAAGCCTTTCAACAGCAAATATTTATTGAGAACTTAATATTTGCTTTACAGTATATTAAGGGCTAGAAAAAAGAAAGATCTGGTTCCTTTTACCTTGAATCTTAAAATCTAGCAATAATATTTTGGTTCTACTTATATGTTCCCTATTTTCTTTTATATTTATGTATTAGTGCAAATATATCTGCTTGTCTTTTAATGCATTTAGGTGATTTCCAAAATACATTACCTTACAATTCCCAATTTCAAATGACAGCTATCTTTTTAACCCACATTTTTGGAACAATTCAAAGGATCTTTTTCCAACTCATCACAATCAGATCTCAGAATGGTCTTATTCTGTTACTTGTTTATATGGCCTCTTTTGTTTGATTTTATACTGTCTTCATTCACAAGAAATTTGAGATGTTTGCTTTGCATTAACCAAAGTACATTCTGGGTGCTATGATGGTATCTAAGAAAATTTCTTTTCATTGAAGTTTATATTCCCAGATGAGTTGAAGGACACTTTTGATACTTTTTGGGATGTTGACCTAGGCAGGTTGTCTCTGGGAGGCTAGAGGCAGCCTTCAACCCCTCTGGAAAAAGCTTGATCTGCTGATGTTCTGAGATGCAAATGCTTATTCCATTTTTCCCTTTGTACTTCTTCTAAAGAGCACTTTTTGTAATCTATAGTCTATTGAATTGGTATCAAAGTTATCTCTAAACATAACAAGACCAAAATCTCCTTGCAAATAGCCTAAATTGAATTGAGCTGTTTAAAATTTCTTTGAAGACAACATTTCATGCAGACCCTGCCATCTAGTAATAATATTTACTGTTTGTCAAAATCACGTGTCGGTCTGTCAAGTACAATTGACATTTATTGTCTTCTGTCCTTGTTTACTGCTGTAGCAGCCAATAAGGCTAA
Organism: Callospermophilus lateralis; assembly: GCF_048772815.1. Taxonomy (NCBI): domain Eukaryota; kingdom Metazoa; phylum Chordata; class Mammalia; order Rodentia; family Sciuridae; genus Callospermophilus; species Callospermophilus lateralis. Next base: position 60,293,908 of record NC_135310.1, on the reverse strand, counting down.
GAAACTCAATCAGAAGCAAAATTTGATGCATTCTGCAACTCCTCCTTCCATGAGAGATCATCTTTTCATTATTTTCAGATAAAAATAAGGAGAAACGTAAAATTTAAGATCATGTACATATTTCAAAGACTGGTCTACAAAGCTATAGTAATTTTGTTACCAAAATATTACCAATCAATATCCTTTCCCACCATTTTGTTACATAATCAACGATCTAATGTCTATATCATTTATTAATCATGTTTGAATTCCATCTTATTAATGAAGCTCCTTACACCTTGAATGCTTTCTCCTTCCCAATTTTCATCTTTTTTTTTTTTGCTTGTTTACTCATTTTTTTTAGATCTTTTTTTTGATACCCAAGCCACCTTTTATGGTAAAATTCAAATTACACTATATTCATAAGGGTTTTCTGATTGATCACTAATAGATGTGATTTTTAAACCAATATTTAACTCTTAAAACATATCCTTCCTTATAGCTCTTACCATTGTATTTATCATTTTTAGTTATTTCTGAATTTGTTTCATACCATACTCGGAAGGAAGCATCTATGGCTTTGTCCTTTAGACCCAGAGCCCATTGGAGATAGATAGATAGATGATAGATTAAATAGATGATAGATAACTAGTGTCAAATAAGTTAAACTAGAAACTATAAGAACAATGTTATCACAATTATTAATTTCGCATTAGTCTTTTAAGTAACCTGCATTTCTAAAATAAGAGAAATTATTGAAAATTAATGAATTTTATTAATCATTTCTATGCATTACCTTTGCCTTAAGTGCAGAATTATGATGGAAATATTTTGAGGTATATGCACAAATTACTACTGGTATTCCACCCTTCTCTACACAGAGAAAAACAGAGATCTGTCAGAAAAGAACAGAGAGAAATTTAAATTTCACTGGGCATCCCTACCTGTTTCAGGTCTCACCCTGTCTTTAAATCCTCCCTAGCTTTCCTGCTCTTCTCTCTCAACTGTTCTTCCCAATGGTCAGGTGTTTATTAACATATGCTAAGGATTTTAGCCATCTTTTGTTATTACTGTTTCCTTCAAACTATACTCTTGGAAAAACTAGATTATACAAATACCTTCTTTGGTTTGTACATACAAAAATGTTACTTTGTTTTAAACAAATTTCATCACCTGTAAATCAAGTCCTGCCAGCAAAATGATATAGGCTGGGTTATTCAACTACAAGTGGCAGAGAGTATCTAATCACAGGAAAGGCATGATGCTCTGGAGACAATGTTTGCTACTCTCTAAGTCACCACCATAGGCATATCAAGCAGAGGGCAAAACCAGAAGGGAAAGAAGTCCCAGATGCTTGGTGCTTTAGGGAGACTGTGATAAGCCTAGTGTGACTAAAGATGAATTTGGTTTTGTTTGTATTATATTTCTACTTTCACATAAATGTTCTTCAAGTTTTAATTTGGGTGAAATATAACATTAACATAATAAATTGTAACTTTGTTGAGGGAATTTATAGACTTAAAAAACCAAAATCACATTATCTATATAGGAAGGGATATTATTACCTAAAATATCTTTAGAGGTGCTAAAAAAAAAAAAAAACTCCTTCTAATTGTTCTTCATCTTGCATTTGACTTCTTAACTCTTTAATTCCTGGGTAACCAATCCCCTGTGTCCAACTGGCCTTTCATCTGTACATGTAAACTGTAAAGGGGAAGCAGCAGATCTTAGGGAAAATCTCCAAGGCTCTGAGAGTCAAAGCAGCATGCTTCCTTTAACCAAAGCTACCAGGAACTATGATGCACAGGATAAGACCCTGGGTCTCAAAACACTAGAGTACACTTGGATTTTTTATAGTGCTTGTATTGGTTGGTATTTATGTGAAAGTATATAGAATTATACTTTATTGTTTTATTATAGTGACTTTGTTTTGTTGAAATACTTCTTGGTACATTATCTTGAGTATATCTTGGATATATGGTATTCATATATATATTTCTAGTCCCTGCACATAAATCATCTCATTTCACACTTAAAACAATGTTGTAAAATAGATATTGCTCTTCCCAGGAACATGGAAGGGAAGGAGAAACAGATACAGCATGAGTACTGCTCTCTGGTGATTCCATGAACTACACTTAGTTTTAATAGCCAAGAATGTCACAGAATGAAATATAACACTAACATAATAAATTGTACCTTTGTTGAGGATTTATAGACTTAAAAAAACAAAATCACATTATCTATATAGGAAGGGATATTATACATTACAAGTGACACTGGAATTTTGTGCTAATGTTTTGTTCTTTGAGATTCCTTTGTGTGCACCTTTAGGCTCTTTGGGAATGGGAAGAGAAGAAGGAAGGTTCTGTCATTAGCCTAGATGCACTTTCCAGAAACAGCTATTTGGACACAAGCCTGTGTGTTTCCAGATCCTGTGCTGTTTCTACTACATGCAGTTTTTTTTTCTCAGATATTATGATTATTGCTATTACTTAACCTGCAAATGCCAGTAATATTGCATCTTCTACAGTCTGAATCACTAATGGAGGAGAGCTAATAGTCCTCACAAGGAGGTGATTTCACACTGGGAAGGTGTTAATAGATAAAAACTGTGCAATTTGCTAAAATCGGTATGATATCTTTATTATACCTTGCGAGCTCAATTGGGCCAAATTTGACACTCTAAATTGCTATAATTTGGAGCTCTCTGGTTTTATTATTAAATATAAGTATAAAATTTTATATATTTGCAAAGAAAAGATAACTTTCCTAATATTTTTAATAATTAGTCATAATTATATGTGGTACTATGGTATCATTGCCTTCTTTGGATACTAAGAAATACAGGTAGGCTTTTCAAAGGTATCTAGAGCAGAAGGCACAGAGGGATTGGCCTGATACCAGCATGGAGATGGAGCATTCAGACTAGGCTCACAGCAATGGTAAATAAACACTCTGTGGAAAGAACTTATGATACAGAGGAGAACTAGAGATAACACTGGGAAGACAGGTTGGGTTCTGTCATAAAAGTCTGAATAACAGGCTGGGAGACTACTTTATTATACTTTGTGAACATTTATTCTGTTAAGTCATGAGGGGAGTGATATCATAGGAGAAGTTCTTAAATTATGGGAACAAAATGTGAGACATAAGAAAATCAAAAACAATACAGGTAGTAAAATCATTTAGGATGCAATTCATATCAATAAATGTGCTCCAAATAGAAAGCTCTAATATAAATGCTTGTAAGTTTCATGGTATTCTACCACAAGAACTCAAGTCACCCACCATCCTGGATGTTGTGTAATTGATTACTGCCAAACCTTCATGCAAAATACTTGGGAAGATATATTAACCAAGTACTCTTTTTCACCCTCACCACCTGAAATAGTCTTAATATAAATTTATAAGAATATTTTTTTCCAAAAACACAAGTAAACCTACCTTCTGCTAATTCCCCCCCCAAAAAAATTGTTTTTGAATTATCTATGGCTTCTTTCACACCATGAAGATGAAGTTGAATAGTAGCAAAAGAGATGGTATAATTATACAGCCTGCAATTCTTATCTCAGGCCCATAAAGAAATGGACCACTGACTTCCTTTCTATCTGCTCCTGGTGGGGCCTTCTTCATTAATCCTCTGCACAAGCATTCTGGAACTGCATCAGACTTTCTTGCTCATTTTCTCCTGTCTTTCTAGGCTTCCACTGACTTTTTCCATCTCTCTGTTATCAGTGCAGCAGCTAGAAAGGTACTGCTCCAAAGGCCACCTGCCATCTTGCCAGGGAGGACTCGCCAATGAGCTCTGCTTCCTCAATGATTATTTTGGTTACTGTGAGAATAATCATCAAAATGCACAAGGATATTGATGTAAGGCAGTGAAACTTCCAGAACAATGGAAAAGAACTAGAAAATAGGAAATTTATTTATTTGAGACAGGGTTTCACTATGTTGCTCCTGCTCATCTGGAACTTACTGGTGACCCTTCTGCCTCACTCTTCAGAGTAACTAGGAACACAGGTGTGTGCCATCCCGCCAGGCTTTGTAACTGAAAACAAAAATTTAAAATAAAATTATCCATTGGCTTCTCAAAAAATTATCCATTGGCTTCTCAAAAAAAAAAAAGAAAAGAAAATAGTTTATCTATGTCCCACATCCACATCAGACCCTCCTATTGCCTATTTCACACAGCTCCAGAACTTTACTGTGTAAAGATATTATAGCAGAGTCTTTGTTGAAATTCCTAATGAAACACAGACTGGAAAATAGTAATAACTGTGTCAACACCCTTCATATCTAATTACAAAAATATAAACACAAAAAAAACTAATGTGGTCAAAAGACTTGCAATTTTATCCTTGGTAGTTGACTGGGCTAATAAATGTCCCAATAGAATCAATGTTTTATTATAGAGCCTTGGAAGCTGTAGCTATTTTCTGTCCCTGACAAATGAAGAAGTAAGCAGAGTGCTCTCATCAAGCCAGTGCTGACAGCTAGGCTGTTCTTTATTGCCATAAAACAAGCAGGTGTTTTTTTGGCAGTGCATGCTAATTGGTAAACTGAATATCCTTCATAATTTTGTGCTAAAGATCATCTTTATTCATATTGCTGCATGTTCAAAAAAGAAAAAATAGACATACAAAATTAGGATCTTTTCAACAATGTCAGAAATCTAGTGAAGAAACACATTTCTTCCTTTAATGTCTACATACTATATCACTGTGGTACAGTTCAGCTTGGAACTATAATCTGAATGAACAGCAATAAACATAACAGGGAGCAGCCAGAATGACAGTAAAATGTGGCAAAATGCAGCACAACGCATTGTGAGAACATTCAGAATGCAGTAAAAATATGAAGAAAATATTTGAAGGACTGTTGTAGCATTTCTTTGAAAGTTCTCAGGGTACTTTTTGTAATACAACAAAAGGAAAACTTATGCCAATACATTTCACTGAACTCTCAAAGCAAACAGTTGACAGCTAGATTACCTTGATTTGCAGGGAACTGTCACCTAATACTATTTGTTTCATGCTTTACTTTGTTCACAGTAGTATGGATCTGTATGCAGGCTCAAGAGATCAAATGGACTCCTGAACCCACCAGGGTCAATAGCTAAAGATTCCAAAAGAAAGGCTATTTTGCCAAAGATAGTGTTGTGAATTTAAATGATTAAAAAATAAAATCCTTTCATCCAGAAAAAAAAAATTACTTGGTTGTTAAGTGTGTCAGCTGTTAAGAAAGCACAATTATTCTCTTGGTTATCTTGTCTGGTAGGTGATATCTTCCATTTGAAGAAGGATAATGCTTAGTGCTGTGCCTCAGCATTTGTATTGCATATAACACATTCTTCCTTAAAGAACTTCGATTGACAATTTTTCGGATTCAGAGGCATGCCAGATGGAGTGGAAAGAACAGCGACATTTGAAGGCAAATAAATAGGGCTGGAATTTTGGCTATTCTACTTATCCCCCTATAGGACCTTGGATGAGTCACTTGGCCCTCTCAACCTGGGTTTTCTCAACTGCATTACAATTTACTATCTCACAGAATTATCATAAGAATGTGATAACATGTTTAAATCAAGCAGCTTATTACTAGTGTCATCATGTTATTAATCTATCTTTTGATCTACTGAATAATTCAGTGAGATCAGACAGTTGATATTATAGCTCTTCTTCTTTTCCTTTCTGTGCATGTCATATATCAATCAGTTCAAAGACAGGGTCAGGAAAATACTAGAGTCCTCTAACGGCTTGATTGGGAAATTTTTTGTACTATAACATTATAATGAAGTCACTAAAATGGCTGCAAAATGGATTATATTATCAGGAATAGGCAGGTTCACAACAAGTTACTCCTATGTTCATCAAGCGGTCCTTTTTCTTTATTGTATCAAAACTTCTGATCTGTAGAGATGCAGAAATGTCTTCAGCCAAATATAAATACTATCACTGAGAATACCAAATGTTAAAGGAGACTATGATTAGATACCAGGAAGAGTAGAAGGAGGTCACCCAAGTCTCTGCTGGCTAAAATAAATACAGGACCAGTGTCAGTAGGAGATGCCATGAGGAAGTAATATTTCAGAAATGGTAAAAAAGTTAAAAAAAAAAAAAAAGTAAAGTCTCAGTGCATTTTTAGGACAGGCCATCAGGGGTTGATGAAAACACAAAAGGGAAAAATGAGGAACACTATTCTAACGGTGCAGAAATAAAATTGTGTTCTGCCAGAGGCAGTCTCTTCTGATGGTTTATTCTCAGCCTTAGAATAATATTTTCTTCTCACTGGAAAGGCACAGAGCCCTGGAGACAGCATTTGTTATTCTATGAGACACCACCATAGGCATATCAAGCAGAGGATGTTGAACACAGGGAATTGGTTCAGAAGCTAACCACAAGATGAACAGCAGATTTAAGGAGTTTTTTCATAGTACCTCTAAGGATATTTTAGGTAAAAATTATGAAGCCACTCAAAGATGAGAGAGCCAGGAAAGTCTCAACATCTAAATTAAAGCCAGAACATTTATGTAAAACTAGAAATATGATCAAAACAAAGCCAAAAAAATATCAAACTCATCTTCAGTCACATTAGACTTCAAAGCATCTGTATTTTTTCCATTCTGGTTTTGTCCTCATTTGTCTTTTATTCCCATTTTTGCTTCTTCAAGTTCATCAGTCTTGAGGTCAGAGTGGGAGTGGGAAGTGAGAATAAAAATAATTGACTATGTTGGAAAGACTATGAACTTCCCCCTGGGCCCTCCATCCAACAGTGGAAAGAGAAGCACTTTTGACTAATCCTATACTCTCCTGAGCAACATGGCTACCAGCCATCCTTAATTAACTGAGACACTCAGGATACAAGCAAATGGAAAAGAAACATGATCATGGCAAACACTGTATACTAATGTTCTCTAAAGTCTGCCTGCCATAACTTTCTTAACATATTCATATTCATGGCAAGCAGGAAGAAGACCCAGTGTGTGAAATGCTGCTTTTACAACACGGAAAAAAATTAGTGCTATGGGGTCCAGGAGTCTTCTCTCTCTCAGATTCCTGTGTGCCCGATTGTGGTCATCTGTCCTTGTACCTATCCCTATATTCCATATATATTAGCCAGTTTTCACTGTCAACATTCTTATCACATTTGATACATTAAATATTTTAAATATTTTTCTTCCCCTGGAAAATAAGCTCCATGAGACCAAGGACATGATCTGTTTTGTTTACTTTGCAAATATGTGCTTAGGGACTATTTTTAAATAAATAAATGTGTTAAAGAATCCTGTACTCCAGTATCCAAGAAGAACTTCTGGTTTCTTCTTATTAGGAATTGGAAAAAAAAAATGTTTATTCGATTTGTTCTATTAAGTACCAGCTTACCTAGTCTAGATTTCTTTTATGTAAGATCCAATATCCCCTTTTATTCTCTGACTGCTCTTCCCTATTGAATATTGCTCAGTCTGTTTAGGAGGCTTATTTCTATTTGTACAAACTCATTAATTTTTGTATCTGCATTTGCATTTACTTTAAATGCAGAAATCAACAGAGCTCTATAGATGCATCATTATGCTCTGAAATTTTCTGGCTGCCTGCTTTGCTGGCTCCCCACAAGCAGCTTGTGTCCCTGGCTTAGTCCCACTGCACTCTACTGCTCCGTGGACTCTGTACTAGGTGTAGATGTTCTGCTACAGACTGTTTTTTGTTTGGTGCATTCTTTCTGTGCTTTGTGAAAGAAGAGGGTTACATGGAGTTTTCTGTCAACCTCTCTACCCTACACATGGCAAAACATTTCCTTGCAATCAAACATCCCTCCAAAATCACTGGCAAAGAAGAGGGTCTGTCTCCATTTTGAGTATTTCACAATGAATACCATCAAAATTTTATAGAAATTATGAAAGCATGCCATAGCAATTAGTTTTAATATTTGAAACATTTTATATGAATATAAACCTATGGAACTTATACTGATTTGTTAAATACCACAATTAATGACTCTATAAAACAAGTCTTCATTGTACCCCAAACTATTTAAATATTATTTATATTATTAAATATTTACATAATGAGAATTTTTAAAACATTTAAGCTCTTTATTTAACTTGTTTTTATTATTAAAATGAATGAAAATAGTACTTCAAAATTGTGTGTGTATATATACATAATATGTGTGTGTGTGTGTTTATGTTTATATATATATATATAAAATATGGAATTGAAAATTCTTATGTGGGAAACTGTTACAAACTACTAAATATTAAGTCATTATCAGAATTCTACACTTTCAAAAACGAAAAAAAAAAAACTGTTTAAAGAAAGAATTAACATCTAAATAAACAGTTTAATAAGAACAACAACATGTAAAAGCCAATTGAATTTGCTTTGTTAATTGAACGTCATATAATCTTATGCATAAACTATATATATATATATATATATATATATATATATATATATATATATATATATATTTAACAAGCAACACGGGCACTTTTTCTACCCTTTTTTCTATCAGTGACCTGATACTACAATGTCCAAACACAGTCTAGGAAATACTTGCTATCCTTCTCAGGCACTTGCCTCTGAAAGGTACTGATAACTTCTGATATTTGACTCCTGTCATTGCTCACAATGCTAGTCTCAAAGAAGAAATGCCTGTTCCACTGCAAAGGTTCATGCTGTGTTAGTACAGTTGACAGTGAATTTAAAAGAGAACTGCACAGTTTCCAGCAAGGTCAAATAAGGCATGTGCCTGTGGCATCTCAGGTTTCTGCTAGGCATGGATTTCCATTACCTCCGAATTAACCATCAGGTTTACTTCAATTTGGAAGACAGTAGACAGGAAGCAAGAACTCTGCACATTTCAGTTTTGTTGAATATGATAGCAGAGGCATCTGTCTTTCAGGGATTGGAGGAGGCAATCCTGGATTTTCTGGCTCAATCCCTGTGTTGGGGACCTTCTGGACAGCAGTAGGAACTTTACTAAAGAAGCTCAAGGTGACAGGGGGATATAGCAAGGATGGTGGAATGTGATGGACATCATTATCCAAAGTACATGTATGAAGACACGAATTGGTGTGAACATACGTTATAAACAGCCAGAGATATGAAAATTTGTGCTGTCTATGTGTAATAAGAATTGTAATGCATTCTGCTGTCATTTATTTTTAAAAAGTCAATTTAAAAATTAAAAAAAAAAATAAAAGCAGAAGGGTCATAAAAAGAAGGAGGAGGAGGAGAAAGAGGAGGAGGAGGAGGAGGAGGAGCCACTGCCCAAGGTGTTATTGAAGGGTCATTCCTCGGAGGGCTAGGATCACAACCTGACCCTATCTCTCCCGAGGGTTCTGTGAGTCCCTACTGGCCATCAAGAAAAGGCCTTTCCTAGACCCAGCAACAGCAGGCTGTACCGAAACAGAGCCACCTCCGTGTTATTCTCATCTTCTCAAATTTTTGCTTCTTCATTTTTCCTCTCTCCTGTTTCATAAAATGCGAGCTATCTTTTGGCTCATTCTTAATTACACTCAAATTTACTATAATACTGCCCATACTAAAAAAAGAATAAATAAATAAAAACTTTCTCTTAATTTCAAACTTTCCTCAGCTAACGTGCCTTCTCCGTTCTTCCACAGTTGAAAGAACTAAGCTTACGGATTATTTCTTCAGAATTCACTTCAAACTGGCTGGCATCTCCCCACTTCACTGAAACTGTTCTGTGTAAGGCTGCCGCAGTCCAGCTGCAGCAAAATAATGGGGCGGGGGGTGGGGAGGGGAGAGGGTGGGGGGGGTGAGGAACAACTTGTGTACATTGATACAGCAGGAGTGGGAGCCGTTTATTGTAGAACAGGAGGGGTATATATACATTCCACACAGCTTATCTTAATTAACATAAACTAGATACAGCAGTCAACCAATAAGGAATCTCCACACTTAATGGCTTGAAGGCCTTACCTCACAAATCACTCCCCCTGGCAAAATGCCAGGCACCATCCTGTTTACAGACCCTCATATAAGGCTGTACCATGTTGTTAAATTAAATGGAGACCTTGTCATTCAAGTCTCACAATTGCTTGTAAATATTCCCTTCTCAAAAGTCTTTGTCCTCCAGGCTTCTGTCATCACATTCTCCAGATTATTTTTTAACTCCCATGACCTCTACCACATGCTTTCTTCTCCTTAGAAACCCTGGCCTGTCTTCTCTTTTTCCTCTTGCCCTTAGTGATCTCATCTAGTCCCATGGCATTAAATTCCATCTTTATGTAGATGGTTCCCAGATTCGAACATCCAGATCACAAATTCAATAGTCTAGGCAATGCAAAGTTGTTATACCTAAAATAGAGCCCTTAACTTTACTTCTCTTAAATTGTAACTTACTTCCCAAGACAGAGAGGATCAAGTTGTTCCCATGTTTAATATCACTCAATAGCCTACTGCTGCACACAGACCTCCTGTATGACCCAACATTGACATTCTCTTGATTCACCTTGTGCTCCTCCATGTCCTCATTTCCCAACCACCATGACCACCTTCCATCCCTCTCAACACATTGAGATGTTTTCCTGTTCACAACTTTTGCACAAAGCGTTTCTCTCTGCCTGAGATAGGCTTTTCCTCCTATACTTTGAATGACTTCTTTCTCTTCTTTCTGGGCCATGTGGAAGTCTCATGTATTTGGAGAGACCATCCCCTGACCACACATGATATTGTTCCCTTGGAAACCAAGTTTCAAACAACTCTCTTCCACGGTTTTGGTACACAGCTTCTTTGGGAGTTGAAACTATTTTGTATTATATATAACCCCAGAAGTCAGCAAATGTGCCCTTTGTACCCACCCCAATCATTGGTTTCTTCTCTTTTCATTGGTTCTTCCCTTTCTTTGTCTATTTGCATCTTTCTTTCTGCCAAAATCTGCTCTCAAAGCATATATTTATCCCCAGTGTGATGGCTTAATTTTCTCTTCTTTAAAGCTTCATTTCCAATAGTGTTACAAAAAACACACCCACTCAAGTAAGAGGAAAACATTCATGAAAAGTACAAAGTGTACTTCTGGATTCCCGACCCTTCTCAACACTCAGGAAAGCATACTTAAGATTCCACTTGCTTCACCTCCTGTTGTGCTACATCAAGAAAAAATGTTTATTAACTTATTTCATTTTCATCATGATACCCAAGGTCTCCTGAACTGCTCAATGGGAACATATTGTAATTGTCACATTCTTTCTATCTGCATGGTATAAGTAAGTTAGCAGGCAAGCCAAAGAACAATAGCTGCTCCCAAACACAAGAACCAACATGATCTTTCCTGACCAAATCCAAGGTCTGAGCATGGTCTGACAGTTTGAGCAGCAGCACACATTCGAAGCAGACAAGCAGCTCACACAGATTGAAATAGGCACTAGGGCAATCCATCAGTGGTCACCCATGAAGAGATTTCAGTGGTCTGACATATAAAATTTTTTGACATAAAAAAAGCCATCAAAAAGATATAGGCAACAATATATTTGTAATTTTAACTGTATATTTAATTAAATTCTGAAGTCAATAACATTAAGACTGAGCACCTAAGCCATAATTAAAGATCACAAAACAAATCAGAGTGGAAAAGGTTTAATTTATATAAAGTGAAACAAGAGCCAGCTTTTCAGACACACAAATACTTAATGCTTATTCTTAGCATTACTGGTTTTTGGGTGATCTAAATGATTCCCATTGTCCTTAAAATGAGGGTTTTATGCATTATGCATAGCACCAAAAACCAAAAACCAAAAAAAAAAAAAAAAAAAAAAACCCAAAACAAATACTTGCATCCCAACGAATAAAAGGCTGCTGTCATATGAATTGTTTCATACCACATATCATTACTATACCATTACAAGTGATTTGCACTGCCACTTAAAACAAAGCAACAGTTGTACTGAGATTGAAAATACATTGGAATTGCATATTGCATTAACTTTAATAAGCCATGAGAATTTATTTCAGGGCTACTTATATGCCATTTCTTGAGACCAGCTTTGTAGAGAAAATTCTGTTTACTAGTAAAATCATACTTTGGTTAAAAGAATGAGGAATCTCATTTCAAAAGAGACACAATGGACAATCAGAGTCACGAAAGGAGCTTAGCCACTTGTCTACCCAGCTGTGAAGAAATTTCTTGCCTGCACTCCCCCCGCCCCTGCCCCTGCTTTCTGGCTTTCTTCCTACCACAGTGCAGCCACAAGGCCAGGATGGCAGCAGCCTGCTGTGAGGGACTGCACACAGTAGGCACTAAGTCATAGGGTTTCAGTCACCAAATTATAGTAAACACTAGGAGTTACACAGCAGCAGAGATACAATTTTAAGAGATGTCATTCTAACCAGAGCCATGTAGAGCTGTTGGATTCCAGGATGCTTGCAGTGAAATTGGTTGTCCTCTAAATGGTTTCGTCTAAAAATGTAATTGCTTTGTTCTGGGTTCAGAAAGGCACGGGAGGGAGGGCGTGATTTCCGTCCCCTACTGTGGCCACAGACTCCAACTGCAGGACAAGGGCTGGTAAAACAATAAAGTCATCTACTTTTATCTCAATGCCAAATAGATTTTCTCTCCTTGGCTTCCAGACAAAATTCACTTATTATAATTATCTTCTGGGCTGGCAGTGACCACTATCTAAAACTTTATAAATGTTCCAGTGAAACCCCGTTGAGCTGCCACTTCTATCAAGCTGGGCAGGTGACTCGCCCCCTCACTGCTGCACTGCCGCCTTACTCACAGAGGCAAACGCGCATGTGATGCACAGGCACAGTGGGAAGGGACTGCATGAAAACTGGCATATTGCAAAGCACACGTGAAATTCCCCTTTGGCATCTTTCGTGAAACCTAAGTTGACAATTTAAACCTAAAGGAACAGAGCTTTGCTCTAAATACTCTGAAAAGAAAAGTACTGGATAGTTATTCTCCTAAGTGCAATTTGCAATATTTAATTTAATTATTCTAATGTATTATTAGCTGCGTAAAATTTTTGTAAACTTAAATATTTATATCAAGAACCCTCTCGACATCTATAGTGCCATCTGTAACAATTTTATTCAGTGTTTCCAGTAACAGTTGTTCGCACATTCTGCCTAAATTTATCCATGTTTCCTTCTTCTTTAATCTCTTTTTTAAAAATCATATTAAAGAAGTGGAATTTAATCATACACGCAGATGTACTGAAAAAGTATATTGTTTCCAACTGAAATTTTTATGACATTAATTACTTTTAGATGGCGAATAATATGAGGTATCCTTGAACTCTTTATACACACAATGTTTATTTCCAGGCCATCAAAATGAGCAAATTGTACATTCTTCTTTCAAACCATGGAGTTTCTCTGCATTATAGAATTAAACTATTGAAATTCAGGCTTTACTTGGTTTTGTCTTGATTTAGGTTTTATCCTCACAATAGTTTTATTTGGGAAAGGGAAAAAAACTTTATAACATCAAACGTCACAAATTGACACCATGTGCACTTGGAATTGCATACGGTGCTTCCTAGATCCTAGATCAGGAATTCTCATCTCAGGTAGGTTAAGTGACTTGTTCACGGTCTCACACTACTAGTATCTGTGGGATCTTGGACCTATTATCCAAGTGTCTCTTTACCATCATTGCTGATTTAGGCTTCTTTTTCCCAAAGTGCCCTACATTCACCCTGGTTCACTATTTTCCAGATACATTAAGGCAGAAAGCTAACACCTTGCCTTCATACACACTATCATCTGGATTTTCTAACAACCAATGATCCTGTAGCTGAAACTGATATACAGATATTGCAGAGTAAATGTCTATGCCACACAGCAAAAGGTAGAAAGAGAGATGGATAGCTGCATTCCTGAGGTCTGATACTTCAAGTCCTCAGACTGAGGATATAAAGTTAGGGCCTGGTCACAACCCTCAGGTCCTCAGGTTGAGCCTGTATTGGCAGAACCCAAATGCCTGCCAAACACAACATACATAGCAATGCAACTGTGCAGACAGGAACACAGCAGTGTCACAATGGACATTGCAGCGAGCCAAAATTAAGCAAAGCACACTCAGCCAGACCAGCTCCTCTCAAGAGGTCTCCAACTAGCATGAGCATCTTCTATGCAGAAGAAGATATTAGATATTGGCTGAGAGAAAATGGCTTCCCAGCAAGCTGGAAGATCCAGTGAGCCTTTTGGTTGCTATTGAGAGAGATATCATAGTAGGAGGCAGATAATGACTTGGGTGACAAGCAAGCAAGGAGAACCATGACTTTCAGTAAAGCAAGCATCATGAATATCGGTGGATACCTGCATGAAGGACTGGTCACATCTCAGTCCCAAATATGCCAGTGTCACAGTGGAAATGCCATTTGAACACATATCAGAACTAGATATACTTGCTGCTGCCTTGGGGTTAATTCTACATCCCAGAACTAATTCCAGAGAAAATTCTGAACTGATAAAATACTCCAGTAATGGACTTGGTTTTTTCTTTGCTTGTTTACCATCAGGCAAAATAGAGATTGAAATAGATAATATAGTAGTTATAGATGAAGATAAAGCTGCAGTGCATAGCCCTAAGTACATGGCTTGAAATCATATAACCTCTACATAAGAGAAAAACTAATTTCTTTCTTTTGTACTGGGGACTGAAGTCAGAGGTACTTTACCACCAAGCTATATCCCCAGCCATATTTTATTCTGAGACAGGGTCTCACTATAAGTTGATGGGGGTCTCCCAAAGTTGCTGAAACCGGTCTCAAACTTGTGATCCTCTTCCCTTAGCCTTCCAAATTGCTGAGATTACAGACATGTGCTAGTGCATCTGACAATTTATTTTCTAAAAGGGGAAGAGGTACTTTCTCCTCCGAATTTTAAATTGAATACATTCCATATCAAATACAAAGTCTTAACATTCTTATTTCTTAGCAGGGCACCCTTGCCCACTAATCCCAGCGATTTAGGAGGCTGAGGTGGAAGAATCACAAGTTCAAGGTCAGTCTCAGCAACTGAGCAAGGCCCTAAGAAACTTAGCAAGATCCCATGTCATAATAAAATATATTTTTTAAAAAACGCTGGGGATGTGGCTCAGTGGTTAAGCACCTCTGAGTTCAATCCCCAGTAAACCGAACCCCCACCCAATATTCTTATGTCTTAAAGGAAGAATATCCCTTTGAGATCATTTGTTAAACAAAAAAAATGTCCAGATGTCCTCACCAAATTCACAATTTCTTATTGTTTGAAGAAACATGTAGGTTTCTTTCTGACATTCTTCTGCATACCATGTTTTTAAAAATACCTCATTTCAAACTTCTAAAGCATGGCAAACTCTTTCTTGTTCCACAAGGTTTCCATGAAGACCAATGTTCTAGAAGTAGGATGTGAGAGTAAGGAGAGATCCTTGCCACCCCAGTATCGCAACCTGCCTACCCCAGTCTTATGACATAATACACTTTAAAAACCCATAAATGGAGACAGAGGTTTCGGGAAATATAACTCATCCACAGATAATATGATACAAAATATGACAGTGAAACATAAGTCACGGTTCTTTATTTTTTTTTTCCTGCCAAAGTGTAAACTTTATATTTTTATCAAGAGAAAACAAAAACTAGAGTCAACTCGTGATTGCCATCTTGTGGAGAGATCCATCACTGTTATAACAGAATATTTGTCCCTCAGTTGTTTCAATAAAAAACGTCTATGGAGATTCTTCAGACGCTCTTTCCATTATTTAATAATCAGCTCTGCTTCATAGCTGACCTAAAACCCTTGGGTTACCTCCTGTAGTCACAGTGAAAAGTCTGCCATTTTTTGAGCCATAATACTTTGCATATTCAGTCAAGTTATCTAACCACACCTGTGACTTTACTTTTCTAAGGTTAAAAAGTTCTACCTTCTCTGACAATTCCACCATACTCCTATGTTCCGGTTCTTTCTGAGTTTCCAAATTTCTTAAAACTTTATCTGCCTCTGTTTTGTGCTTGGTTGTACTTCCTGGTTACTACTATGTTTGTCCACTCCATGTACACATTTCTAAATGTTTGGGTCTTCTCTGTCTTCTTTTGGGAACACCGCTATGATTTCTGCAAGGCAGTACAGGGCCTGAAGATTCTCCTGTGGTTTCCATCATTGCTGAAGAGCAGAGTGCTAGAAGAGTCCTAACACTCTAGCACCTCTGTCTAGTCACAAAAGGAATCAAAGTACCATGTGGACACAGGATCTATCTATCTATCTATCTATCTATCTATCTATCTATCTATATCTCTCTCACACATCAAACACACATATATGCTAAGTCCACCAAGAGAATATTACAAAATAATTCTGAAGTACCCAAAATACTAGACAGTCTTGAGTTTCTATTTCACCAGAGCAGTCAAAGATACACTTTCTGCCTTACTTTCTTACATACATCCTTCACAATTGGTCAATGAGAAAATCCTATCCACTGTACTTTCAAAATGAATCACATATGAGCATTTTTCACTACTCCCACCACCCAGATCAAAGACCAAACCAGTATCTTCTCTTGCTTGGGTTCTTGCAGTAGCCTTCTAGCTGATATCCTAGTTCTACCCATGCCTCCCTGCCGCTGATTCTCAACACAAAGCTAGAGCGATCCTGCTAAAGCACAAGTCAGTTACATTACCCTTCCCTTGCACAAACTCTACCATGGCTTCCGTCTTCAGAATAAAGGCCAAACTTGTTGAATGACTTAAAAGATCTTCAGAAAATGACCCCCATTGCTTCTCCACCTCATCTCCTGCACTGTTCCCCAAGTTCACTCAGCCCTAGGCATCCTGGGCTTCCTACCACTCCTCTCACACATCAGGCCTGCTCCTGCCTCAGGACTTCACTTCTCTTGTCCCTTCTGCACTGGATGGTCTCACCCCAATAACGTCATGGCTCAGGTCTTGAGTTCTCAAAAGACTCCCTTCTTAGTGAACCCTTTCCAGAAAATTTAACATAAAATTCCATCCTTTATCCCATCTTATATCTTCCTATGTGTTTTCTATTTAGCATTCATAATCTACTAGCAAATACTTTGTGTGTATGTGTGTGTGTGTGTGTGTGTTTATTGTCTCTTTTAGTTTCTAGTGCCATTACAACAAACAAGCAGCCTAAGAAAACACATTTATTATCTCACTGTTCTATAGGTCAAAAGTCCTGTGATCTTGATTGATTTTCTCATGAGGCAAAATTGTGGGGTTGACTGACTCATCTTTTTTTTTTTTTTTCCATAAGACTTTAGGGAAAAAAACACCTCCAAACTCAAATTGAGTTATTGGTAGAATTCAATGTGGTTGTAAAATAATACCCTTCTCATTAATATCCAAATTAATTTATAATTGAATGACCAGAAGATGGGAATCTTGGGGGTCTGTGTTAGTCAGCTTTCTGTTGCTATAATAAAATACCCGAGAAAATCAAATTAAAAGGAGAAAAGATTTATTTTGGCTGTGGTTTCAGTCCATGGTTGGTTGACTTCAATATTTTAGGGCTTTTGACAAGACAGAACATCATGATAGAGAATACATGTTGGGGCAAAGCTACTTACCTCATGGCAGCTGGGAAGAAGAGAGAGAGAGGAGGTACCAGGATCCCAATATCCCCTCCTCAAGGGCACATCCCCAATGACCTACCTTCCTTCAAGTAGGCCCTGTCTCTTTCACTACTTTCTAATAGCACCAGAGGCATGCCACACAGCCTTTAACCATGAGACTTTAGGGGACATTCCATATCTGAATTACTATTGGGAGCATTTTAAAAATTCTTCATCCTACATTGTGGACTACCCCAACCCATAGAATAAAAATCCCATATGGATGAAGATGTTTCCGTTTCGGGCAGGGCAGTATTTCTAGCATCAAAAAGAATAGTGTTTGGATAAAGCAAATAACTGTTGAATAAACGTGCTTCATCCAAGAGTTCTTAACATGAAGACGTGAACTCTACAAAATGATATGCCCCAAAAAGCATTGTAAGCATGAGCACTTTTCCCCCAAAATTTTCACGAAGTTCTTCAAATGACCATTGTTTTAGTCAGCTTTTTCACTGCTATGACTAAAAGATAGGATCAGAAAAATTTTAGAGGAAAAGTTTATTTGGGGGCTCACGGTTTCAGAGGTCTCAATCCACAAACAGCAGACTCCATTCATTGGGGCTCAAGGTGAGGCAAAACATGGGAGAAGAGTGTGGTGGAAGGAAGCAGCTCACTTGACAATCAGGAAGCAAAGAGAGCAACTCCACACACCAGATACAAATATATACCCCAGAGCCACGCCCCCAATGCCCCACCTCCTCCAGCCACACCCCCTGCCTTCAGTCACCACTCAATCCCATCAAGTGATCAATTCACTGACTGTGTTAAGGCTCTCATAACCCCATCATTTCTTCTCTGAACCATCTTACATTGTCTCACATGTGAGCTTTTGAGGAATACCTCACACCCAAATCATAACAATCAGTCCCTACAGTTTGCCTGGGAAAATCCTTGTTTATATCTTTTCTCTCAGCATAATTATTCAATGGAGCTCAGTTACCCTTTCAAGGTTTCTAGGCTTATAAAATAAATTGCAAGGTTATTTTGCAAGGTTATTTAGAATCCCAAAGCTATCCATGATTCAACAAATGTGTAAAACCCTCTGGCCTCTTCAGGATTTTATTCAGGATGATATTTAAATGTATATGAATACACACACACACACACACACACACACACACACACATATATACACTATATATATATATACATACACACACAAAATGCATACACATACACACACACATGTGTGTGTGAGCGC
Source organism: Callospermophilus lateralis (assembly GCF_048772815.1). NCBI lineage: Eukaryota > Metazoa > Chordata > Mammalia > Rodentia > Sciuridae > Callospermophilus > Callospermophilus lateralis. Next base: position 60,275,136 of record NC_135310.1, on the reverse strand, counting down.
ATATGCATGCGTGCTTTGAGAACACATTCAAAGGACTTTTCCAATTAAGACAAAGAACAAGAAGTATACCCTGACCCTTAAAACTTACAAATAACCATCTCACCAAAATAACATGTTTAGAATTATATATATAAGCAATGGCATGGGTATGAAAACAGATATGTGACTCTGAGAATTTGACCACACTACTTTAAATGTGATAATGTGTACCATCTGTTCAATGATACCAGTGTACCTGTGAACTCTCTGACATTTCTTAAAAAAACATGCACTAAAGAATTATTGGTTTAGGAGATGTTTATAATAATAAGACCTCAATTATTTTTAAAGCTTTGGATTATAACATGATAAGAAAATTCATGATATTGTATCACTATATTTTAAAGATGAATATATAAATATTTTAGTTGTCCAAAAGTTTCTCCCTTCTAAACACTTATGTATTATAGAATATTAACTTGATTGAGATATATAAACAGTATTTGTTTTTCCTGTTCTTGTCTTCACTTTCTGCTTTCATTAAAAATTTTCCATATTATTCACCTTTTTTTAGAATAAAGAATTTTATTATTGCCTTACTGCTTGATCACCAACCCCATCTGCAAATTTAAGGGCAAAAGATGGCCTGTGCTGAGAAAATTGACTACCTGTCTAAATGATTAAAGAGGAAAGGGACTTTGTATGGCTTTATAAATTCTCCTCCCCACCCACATCTTGTAAAAGAAAAAAGGGGTTTTATTTAGAGACTGGATTACTGGGGTTTTTTTCACCTCAATTAAATTCAAATAGTTTTTAATCAGCCATCCAAAACAAGGAATTTGTGTGTATAGCATGTATTATCTGTAAAATATGTACCTACTGAAATTATAAATTCAATTTCAAGTTGCATTTACAGGGCGAGATACTTCAGGAAGAATTCAGAATGAAATAAACATGCCCTTCACCTGAAGCACATTATTCCTACCAGATTCCGTTTTCTTCTTAGTCCTAATACCCATCTGATATGGTCATTTTTACCAATGTGTGCCTGAAGACATCTCTTTTCTCTTCAGTCAGGACCAACCCAGGTTCTAAATTAAGAAACCAGATGAGCAAGTGCACATTTCCAGTGTTCTACTGGTATATCCCTGAATGCCTCTAGATGATCAATCTCAGAAGACAAAACATTGTGGGGGGGGGGGGGGCTGTCTTTGCAGCATGAATCCCAAGATGTAGTATCCTAAATGGGTTAAACCCACACATGGACAAAACACGCAGTTTTGTGTTTAGTACTAGGGATCTCTGAAGGTGACCTGAAGCAGCTTTAAAACAAAAAAAGAACTGACAGAGAATAATTCAGCAGGTTTTCATCTATGCCTCAATACATCTTCTTCAAAAGCACTACTGAAAGAATAATACCATCACAGGCAGAAGCCAAATGCTGTCAGTCTGGTAAACTGTGGGTGGTGAATCCACTACAAGATGAATTGCTGACCCATAAGTTCATCAGGAAGGCATAAGCCAAACCTGGCCCAACCCAGTCTCCCTCTTCTTTCCTTTTCTCTTCCCCATACCTACCTTTTTATCTTGAACTGTGTCAGTATACATGATATAAAAGTGACCATCTTCGTTATTGTCAAACTGCAGTTACATGATGTTAAGGCCATCCACACTGTCATGCTGCCATCGCTGACATCTATCCACAGAATTCTTTTCATCTGGAAAAATTAAAACTGCACCTTTTAAACACTTGCTCCATATTTCACCTCCTGCCCACATAGACCTTTTAAAATCACCCTGTTGGGGCAGGAGCTCAGTGGTAGAGCACTTGCCTAGCATGTGCAAAGCCTCAGATTTAATACACAGCACCGGGGACAGGGGGTTAGGGGGAGAACAGCTATTAACTCATTTATTAAGAAACTATGGTTGCTCCTCAAATGAGAGGAGGTTGTGAATAAGAACATATCTCTAGTAGCCATCTTTTCTTTTTGAAAATGGCCTTTCCAAAGAAGTTTAATCTACCACAGTCTATTTTCTCATTAATTAGAACTATTTTGTTTGCCAATGGCAGAAACACAACCCAAATTTTTAGAGGAAAAATCATGGAGAAAGAAAAACAGACCAATTGGAAGAATGTTGGCAGGAATATATCTAAGGCTTAGAAACAATGAAAGGAATCCAAATGTCTTTAAGATCGCATCTGTAAGAAACTCTGACATTTCCAGTTTCTGCCTCTCCCCACCTGTCACCTCTGTTCCCTCTACTCTGAGGATCCCACCCAGAAGACATTCTGCAATGTCTGGAGGCTTTCAGTTGTCACAAGTGAGAAATACTAATGGAATCTAGTGGGCAGAGGCCATGGAGGCTGCTGAATGTCCCACAAAGCTGAGTATAAATCCCACAACAAAGAATTTTCCCCAAATATCAACAACACCGAAACCAAGTAGCCCTGATCTGTTTCTGTATTGCAGCCTTCCACATGTTCAGGCACATGACATCTTTTCATTCCTAATCTACTCATCTAATGGCCTCACTGTTAGAACAAGACTTAAAATTCACCCTAGTTTCCATTTTTTGTTTGTTTGTGTGTTTGTTTTAATTCAGTAAGGAACCAAATTAGACTTATTTGAGTCAACTGCCAAACTACACAATCATGATCATGGAACCACAGGTCCCAGGATGGCTTCTTGATGTCCCCTTCCTTGTATCATGCCAGTCCCAGAGAGGAGAAAAATGCAAGGAAGGCATTTCAAACAGTGTGAACCACAAAATAGAACTTCCGTGGTGACTATACTTTTATAAAAAGGATCTTAGCACTTGCTCTTTCTGTAATAAATTCTCTAAAATGGAAAAACGTATAATTGGAATAGATGCTATAGCCATACTACAACCATAGTTAGGTGTTTTTTGTAACCAGGTAAAGTGTTTAATCATTTAGTTTTAAGCAGAAATCATTTACCAAAATATAGATTATTCAAGTAATGAAATATGCAAAACAGAGGGGAAAAGCATAGATATTTATAAGGTTCGCTTTTGAAATTGGCAAAAATAATGAATCTTTATGTCTGCAGTGATAAAGTTGGACTCCTCTCCTCTCAGTATCTCCATCTTCTGTTAGATTGCTTGCAGATCCGCTGAAATTAGATGTCAGTGTAAATTATGGTGCAGGCCGACTTACTAGCCAAGGCTATGAAGGGTAGACACATAAAAACAAGGTGCTGTTGAATGTAATTGCTTCTGATCTTAAAATTCTTAAATGACAAAATTGGTGCTGATGTAGTATTTGCATCAGGTAGTCTCTTTAATTGACACTGAATCATTTGGGGACATTATTTTTCTGAGTGGTTTTATTATGTGTTTTCTTCCTAATTCTTATGTGTTAGAACAGGAAAACCAGCAACTTATAACCTGGATATATCAGAGAAGAGGATGACAGCATGTGATTGTGGGTAGAGGAAGTGGAGATCACCAAACTTCTTACAGGGCCTGTGTCCCTATAAAGTCTGACATGAGAAAATAAATCCGGGCAAAAAGCATTTTGAGATAATACTTGGAAAGAAGTTAGCACTTTCTTGAACCTTGCTAAATTAGGAAGAAAGCCCCATTTGCAAACATTTCCATTCTTGTCTATTTCAATAAGGAGAAAGATGAAAAAGCATGACCCAGAGGGCTCCTGGAGGAAGGAGATGCATGGTTCTGTCTGCTCATTTAAATACTTAACAAGCCACAGGGAAAAAAGAAGACATCCCATTCCACTGCCCATAACATATGTCAGTAAGTCATAAAAATAAATCATCCTGTGGACGGCTTGTGAACATTGCTCAGCCTCCTGCGAGACATTAGCGCTTGTTCTTGAGCCAAAAAGGCAAACAATCCAACTGTCTGTCTAATATTTGTTCTTCCCCTGCCATGAGAAACGGTTTCCAGAAAATAAAGGATAATTAACTAATTCTTGCCCTGCCTTTATGTCAAAGTTATAATGCTCTCTCTTGTCTAAGTAATCACTGTATCTTACAGAACTTCTTTTAATTAAAGAAGACTATTTCAGTAATATTTTAAGCTTAGCAAACTGTGATTTCTGAAATAAAAGGTAAGATGCTGTCTTTGTGCTTTATATGGATCAAATTAAATATTGCCCAAAGATGAAGGTGTCTGGACAAATGATATTAAGTCTCAGGCTGTTCACAGGCATTGTTTAGGTAGAAAAAATATATATAGTGAATAAGATTTTTTCCTGCCCTATTATAATAAGGTTTAACTAAAACTGAAGAGCCACGTGTTTTAAAATATTTCTAAAAATTATGTCACTGGCTATTTGGGGAAATATTATTTAAATTCAAGTGTAGAATCAAAAGCAGAAAATTAGTCCTATGTAAGAAATTGAAAAATGCAAAGTGGTTTTTGTTGTTGTTGTTGTTGTTTTCCCGAGTCTTCCTGATACCATTAACTTGACTGAAAGGGATTTCATGTCTGTTCCCACCTAAAATGTGAGTAGTGCCAGGTGATCAAAGTTGTATGAGACATTTCACAGGGTCTTTCAAGTCTGATGGGGTAGAGGTGAGAGGAGCAAGAATGACGCAGGCAGGCGCAAAATCTCAGGTACACATGCAGCATGTATCTAGGACTCGCTCATTACCCTGACATGCACCACCCCACCCCAAGCCCACCTAAACCCACACCAAGTTATATTAAGCAATCCCCAGGAAATGCCCCAAATATTTATAAATCAACCTTTCAGACCACCATGAGGCATCTGACTTTTCCTCCTCCCTCTGCTCCCACTCGCTTTGGTGATATTTGCTTCTGTAGTCCAGGTGGCCCAGCCCGATGCCTAACATCCCTGGAACAGGAGACATGTCACAGGGTGCTAAGCCAACAACTGGACTGAATCTCTGGCATACTGGTTTGCCCTGAGGCTTTCCTCAACTGCTACTGTCTCATGTAAAGCCTGTTGACAACGAGGGCTCTGATTTCTGTGCCAAGAGTGATATTTTGTGTACCTTCCAAAGGTACCAAGCACAATCTCTCACAGATGTGCTTGTTCTGCTGGGCCAGGAAGCTGGCTGCTACTGTGCCCTGAACTTGCCCACATGGGGGCTGCATCACTTTTGGGAGCCTGAACCAGGAATATGCAGCAGCTGTGTTATTTTCCAGAGTGCCCAAATGCACACCGTGCTGGGTTCTGACTAAGGGCTCAAAGATGTCCTCTCCCCTACATGTGTTGCTATGTTACATCTGCACCCAAACAGCCTTGTTTCCTGTTTCCAATATTTTACTTGGAAGGAATTAGTAACGGAGTCGCACAGCTAACAGCACCATATTACACCTCACCACTGAGCCCTGAGCTTAGTCATTAAAGAAAACTTTGAGACATTGACTCAATGGAGACGTTGAGTTTTCCAATGCAGGTTGACTCCTAATGGCTCATGTGCCAGAACACAATGTTGAAAGCACCCTGGAAAATAAAACTTGGGCTTCATTAGTAAGGACTGAAAGAAAATGCTTCCTGTCCACCTTAAATTCAAAATTTTTAAATTTAAACAATAAAAATCCATACTCCAAACATGTTCTCATTACTGTACCAGTGCAGAAAAACACTAACAAGCCATGAAGGACTTACAAGAAACCAACTTAAGAAAAGAAACCAACTAATCAACAAGAGCAGAAAGGAAAGCTTTAGAACAAGGTCTCAATGCAGGAAGAATGAAACCCTGGGCTGCTTTAAGCCAAGTATATATAAACCAACAGCAAGCTCATAATATGTGTCTCTCTTTCACACACCACACACACACACACACACACACACACACACACACACACAGCTACATTCACCTACACTATTTCTAAGTATGTCTGATATGTATTTTCTTATTTTTAAACAAAAAAATAGAGCTCTAGGTTTTCCTATTTTCCACCCTCCCCTCCTTTCCCAAATGTAATAATATATATAATACATTTCATTTCAGTAGTCTCCTTGCAAGGCATAAATGTCCCATTAAAATGGTTAGGAAGTAAAATATAAAATGCTTCAAAGTAAACCTTTGGTTTTGAAGCAACAGAACAATAACAACAAAGAAATTAAAACACTGAAGATTTTCACATATACTAAATCCCTGAAATTGAGGAAAGAAACTGGGGAGTGGGGAGCTGACAATGTAAAAATTCTCCTGCTTCAAGAATGAATATAAACTATATACAGTAATTATGTTTTAAAGGACACCGATGTAAATAGGACCTGTCATTAGTATTCGTTTCTTTGGGCTTGCTTTTTTTTTTTTTCCCATGATACCTCTGCAAGATTAAAGTCTTAAGAGCTTATTCCCACCTCCACTTTCTCTCACTAAAAATATCTGTCTGCTTTCAGTTTTGTCGTTTAAATCAGGCATGCATTTGGCTGCACAGGATGGTTCAAGCACAACGAAAAGCCTGAGCGTTCAGTGACCTGAGATCTGTGCCCTCTTCCTGCAATGTATAATACAGTTCCTTCAAACTGATAATTGTCACCAGAAGGAATTCATATTAAAACCTTAATCTTGCACCAAAATTCTCACAGTAAAAGCCTATAATTTGTGCAACCTGATGTATTCAATTGTCAGGAACAGATATATTAGCCTCACCTGCTCCCAACACAAAAGATCCCTTGCTTATTCTGTGTTTGTCTCCTGCCTTAATGATTAGGACTATTTCCATCATCTCCTTCCACTCTTTGCTTCAAATGTCCTACTGCTGTCATTTATCTAAGAGCTGAATGCTAACAAGCAAATGTGGGTTCATGCTGAATTTGAGCTTCCTTTGGGATTTTCACGACCAAAACTGAATCTCTCTGTTCTCTGTATTCTCACCTCCCTTTTTTCAATCTTACCACCTCACTTATATTAAAATTTGCAACAGAGCTTAGTGATCACTATTATAAAACAGATACCAAAAGGTAAAGAGGCAGACAAAGTGATCCCAAGGGCTCCTCTGGCAGAGGACTCCCAAGCTCAATGCCAGTCTGATTCCAATTGGAACAGTGACCTCTCTATTCTATGGAAATTTGAAACAAGTCCATTGGGTCAAATCCACTCCCAATTACCAACCAACAAACTAACATTTTTTCATAGAGCATTGGGCTGTCTGTCATGGACCTTTGCCAAAGACCAAACTACAAAGACAAAAAAAAAAAAAAAAAAAAAACGGAAAACCCTGGGGAAAAAACCTGAAACAATCCCAGTATTGTTTATATTAGGTCTGTTTTGCCATCAGTAATGAATGTACTGTTGCAGAGGAAGCAAGGAACAGGCTTCAAGAAGGAGCAGGTAGGAGGGAAGAAAGGAGAAGGGCAGACAAAGAAAAATCCCACATTTAACCAGCCAGTGTGCCACTGTCTGAGGAAAGTCAGACAGCCCTACTGAAAAAAAAAAAAAGAAAAGACTCCCTGAGCCAGGACTTAAAATGAAACTAAACCATTAAAAAAAAAAAAAAAAAATCAAATCAATGGTAAATAGAATCAGCCAGGTTAATTAACCCATAAAAATTAATTTAATTTCACTTGAAAGTTCTAATTCCCTTTTCATAAGTGTATTCTAGTGTATTTCTCATTTGTTGACAACTGCAAAATGTTTTAATCACTTCCTCACACACTATCTCATTCAATATTTTCATAATCTTCCGAGACAAGTAAACTCCATTTCTAATAAAAGTGAATCAAAACATTAAAATAATACGTTAATTATCTCATCTGTCACAAAAGAGGATACAAAGGTGGTTCAGCAAACAAAATATTGCACTGACTCTTAATCAAAAGTTTTCTATATTTCAGTTTTAAAACACTATTGAAGACTATGCTCTTTTCATAGCAAATGTACCTAGAGATTGTCAGTGATGGGCCCAGGAATAGAGGAAAGGACTCCGAGTCTCCTTCTTTAAGATATTAATTCTCCTCACATGGAAATAACTATAGTATCTAAATGTCATTCAATGGTATATAAGCTTCACTGGCCCATAAAAATATCACTTTCCTGCGAATGAAAAATAGGATTTAAGATCAAAGAATAAAGGCCATATTTTTAGAAGTTGGAGATAAATTATTTAAAAATATGTGAGTTGAATAAGCTGAACCAAAATACAAGGAATGGTGCTCCTCTATTTGCTTGGAATGTGTGTGCTTCAAAAAAGCAGTGTGTGTGTATATGTGTGTGTGTGTGTGTGTGTGTGTGTGTGTGTGTAATGTATACTAATTTAATCTCTAATTTTTTAGCTATTTAAGATTTAGTGATGATTAGGCACTTCTTTGATATAATCTATTTTTCTGATTTTTTTATTCTAACTATTACATTTCTAAATAATAAGATTAGAACTTTAATAAATCATCTTGGGAATTCCAAGAAATCAATGACATAAAAAGGACTTGGGACTAGGCAAAGCATTCTTGGTGGTATAATGGGTGATCACAATATGAGGCAGAGTTTCTTAAAGCCATACTTGGGTGCAAGGTCCCTGTGCCTACCACTCAGTTTTGTGGCATAACCAAGCAAGAGACCACTTCCAGGACTGGTTTTTCTCCCTGTATAAATGGAATGCTAACTCTTACCTCTCAGAGTGGTTTAAGGACTAGAGACTGCATGTCAAGTGGCTGACACAATGCTTGGCACCAAATTGGATTCTTATATAATAATAAAAAAAAAATAGTTTCTTTTCCTCCTCCTCTCCTCCTTCATTTAGGCTCTTCAAGTTCCATAAAAAAGAAACCCAATTTCTGGATACTTGACTTAGTTAAATGCAAAATTAGAATGTTGCATTTTTAAATTACTGAGAGGACAAAATAATGTTAGAAATATTGTCACCACCACATCTTTAATTCAGAACCATTAAATATCAGCATTTACGTCCACTTTAAGCACCAAGGTACCACCTGCCAAATCTGCTTAATAGAGAAAGTCTCAAATAAATCAAAAGATTGTCATGTCATTAATCTCAAGGGTTACTAGTTAATATTGGTATATGCTGGGCAATAAAAAGAGCTTATTCAATCTAGGGACTGTGGATTGTGTAACTGTCTTCAGAGTTTTGTACACTTCCTGTCACACAGTAACTGTTTAATAATGGTTTATTGTTTAATTATGGGCAGAAATTTAAAACTATAAAATATCAAAAACCATGTCCTTGATGGTTTTAACAATTCACATTAACTAAGGGTTTCTAATTTTAGGATTTAATTCATTCAATAATCAAAAAGTATTTACTGAGTGCTTACTCTGTATAAGGCACTGTACCAGACATTGGGGATACGAAATTGAGTAAGATACACAGTCTTAAATATGATAATTCATGAAAATAGCCCAGTGCCTAGCACACAGTATAAGTCACAGAACAGGTACATGGCACCCAGAAGTGCAGGCATACAGCACACAGAGTTTCCCCACCCTGCTATATCTTCTATCTCATTCACACATACCTAAAAATCTTCAACAGCTTAGAGTCTATCATCCCAGAAATTCACAAGAAAAAATGAACTTTTTGTCAAAGTACCTTTCACTTTACCTTTCTTTCTTAAAAGTGCCGGCTATTCATAAAATAACCTCTCAAATTAATGAAAAAGTATTTGCCACCATCAAAGAATCATCAAGAATCTTCAGACTTCCTGTAAATTGGCAGCATTCTGCTCAAGCTGTTTAGTTCCCACAGAAGTGACTCTTTGAAGTTGACAAGGTGTTCATGGACGAAGCAGTAGTTTGATAAAAAACCATTACTTTTGTTTTTACTCAAGACCTAGTTAAGGCTGATTTGGAAAGAACAAAGCCTGAGTTTCCAAAACTGCTGCTGGGCCCCTGCAGGATGGACTTCTTCCCACTGAGTGATGTCCAAAAGTTCCCCGCGCCGCTGCTGGAAGATATCGATGTATGCTATGCATTTCTACCTCTTGTTTGTTCTGTTTTAGGTGGCTGAGCATGAAAGAAACTTCCCTGTTGAAAGATCACCAGCCAATACAATAAAATCACACTCGCCTCCCACGAACCTGCCTTGGGAAGCAATAAGAGGTTAAGCATGTGAGCTCAGGAGTCAGAAAAACCTGACTCCGAGACTGGGCAACAATCTGATGCTGATAATAATATTAACAGCTACCATTTATTGTGTGCTTTCAAGTGCCGGTCATCATACTAAGTGCTTTGGATTTATTATTTTATTGACACACATGAGAGATTGCCAGGGTACATCTGGGAGGGGATCTGCTGCACCACTAAGCTCATAGGGGAAACATTTCTTCCATATCCTTGCTGTTTCCTTCTCTCCATTGCCTCACTTAACCCTAGGAGCACATGCCATATCTGATTGGTGAATTTAGTAGGAGAAAGGGAGAATTCAAGTCCCAATGCCTGCCTTTTTCTCTCTCTCAAGAGTGGACCCCCATTTAGAAAAGAGAAATGTCAGTTCATTAGACAAGAGGCAAGACAGTGAATAGAAGTTTGAATTGCATAACTGTGAGTAAGAAGAATCAGGGCAAGGATGGAAAGCTACCTTCAGAGGAGAGAAACAAAGGGAAAGCTCTGAGAACAAAAAGTGAAGTGACCCGAAATCCAAGCAGCAGGAGATTGGAGAGAAAAGCACAAAGCAAGTTGCAGGGCTTGGGTCCCCAGCAAGGGAGAGGAACCAGACACTGCACGCATAAGGTAAGGCCAAGAGGGTGTTCAGTCCCAGTAATAGCTGCAGACCAGCAGTCCTAATTGCAGGAGAAATCTAGTTCAAGCTTTAAATCCAGTTTGGGGATTGAGTCTGAGAGTGTCTCCTCTAGCACAGCAAGCTAGCTTTAGAGAAGAAAGGCAGTGCAGGGCTCAGCAAACTCTCAGAGTGCTACTCACTATCACAAAACAGGTGGTATTGTCAGGGACCAGACTGCTCTGGGGAGTAAGGAGCCACCAACGTAGACCACCTTCTTCTCTGCCCACCCATGCTCAACCTCTTCCAAGAGCTCAACTGCCTGGTTAGACAGGTCTACCCAGGCTAGCAGACTAATCTTGAGGTTTGTTCTTAGGAGGTTCAACAGTTCACAGAAATAAGCCACATTCTAACATGTCACTCACAAATGATGTATTTTGAGAGTTTGATTTTCCACTTGCTGACTCTCTTGACTTCTTTCCCGCTTGGTTCTGAATTTGGGCAGGGAGAAGTGGAAATATTTTGCAGAACATTCTCTAAGATTCCGACGCTTAGGAAAGTAACATAATCTGTCAGTGCCTTAATTTTCCTACCTATAAAATCATCATATTAATCACAGTGCCTCTCTCAGAGACTCACTGCGTCCATAAACAAGATAATACCTATAAAGTAAGTGATATAAACAGGTTAACAACACAATAAAAATGAGCAATTAAAATTACTGATATTATTGTCATTATTATTTTGGTTATTTGATTGATCATCTCACAGTCACTTTCTGATGTTCTTTCAGTTTCTGTTCATGCTAAAGTTACTTTGTAAATAAATCTCATCTTTGAGCAAGTCATTCTCTGAGACTCAAAAACAGCAATAATAATAGTATAAAGATCACAGAATTTATTTGGGAATTATATATGGGAAAAAGATTTAGTGCCTAGCAGAGTGTCTGACATATAATAAATGCTTAATAAATTCTTTTTTGTGTTAGCTTTTCGTAGGTGTGACCAAAATACCTGACACAAACAACTTTAAGAAGGAAAGGTTTATTTTGGCTCAAGTTTCATAGGTTTCAGTCCATTTACTGCTGATTCCATTGGGGCCTGAGAGGAGGAAGAACATCATGGTAGAAGGACATGACAGAGAAAAGCTCAGCTCATGGCAGCCAGGAAGGAGAGAGAGAGAGACAGACAGACAGACAGACAAAGGATGCAAGGACAAGAATTCCTCTTCCAGGGCACACCCAGGGCCTACTTCCTCCAACCATGTCCTACCTGCTGCAGTTTCCACAGTCAATGGATTAATCCACTGGGAAGTGGGATCAGGAGCCCTCATGATCCAGTCACTTCTCAAAAGCTCCACCCTCTAAACATTGCTGCATTGGGGACCAAGCATTCAACACATGAGTCATTGAGAAATACTTCTTATCCAAACCATAACACTTTTATTATCAAACATCTAATTTTTCTCATCTTCATCCCTGACTTATCAATTAAGTGTTAACATTGTTTTCTCATGAAAAACATGATTTTTTCCCCTTATACCTTCAGGACTGTTATCTTCATTTAAATCCCCAAAATCAATTTTCCATTTGTCTAACTTTAATAAAGTCTAGTATTGGCATTTTTTTTTTCAGTAACACAATGTAGAATGTTGTTTCAAAGTAAAAAAAAAAAAAAAAAAAATGACAATAATGAATCACATATTCCTTAGTTTTAAATAGTTTGGAAATGCAAGTCACATGCCAACCAGATGCTTTCCATTAGATTATTGCCACCAACACCCAATACATAATGAACAGAGAAAGAAAAATACATGCAGACCTCAAATATGCAAAAGGCAAAGTAATTCAGAAAGCCAAATCTCTTCTCTCATTTCATCAAAATAATTTCTCTGAGGACTTGGCATTTTCTAGACAATTTTCACTAGTGCTAAAGGCAACACAGCTTTGTATTTCTTGGTGATAAGTAAAAAAAAAAATATGATGAATATTTTCAATCTCAATATGGCCATTATGAGCTATAGCAGATACACAAACATACAAAAAAGGAAAACGTGTTTTTCCCGAATTAAATTGAATTAAAGGACATGTATATTTAGCAGTGTTGTAGATAGTTTGCTAAATCTTCAAAACACAGAAGGGAAAATAAATACCCTATCAATCTTGACTTTTAAAAAGATTTGAATTGAAACTGAAGGTTTTATTAGGATTTTGACACTATAAACTCATGTTAGTCTTCAATGGCACATGTTTATCATCCAAGTTGACTTTTCCACTTAAAAGCACAAAATCTTTAAGTAAATTAGAAAAGCTACATATTTTTAATGCAGGAACATTTCCATAGAGTCAACCAGAGTTTCTAAAACTATGAATATCCTGTAAAGGTTTACATCAGTGAGGATTTGTTTAAAACACATTATTTCAAAACTCCTTAATAAACAAACTCAATACAACAACATTCATTTGAGGAATGCCCTCATCATTGTCTTTATAAAATTATACGAGTTATCACAGAATTTCCATTCTATTCTAATTAGAGTTCTCCAAAAATACAGAATTAATCATATGATAAATATACACAAATATATACAAATATATACATCTGTCTCTCTGTGCAGAATTAACTATATATAAATAACAAGAGAGTTAATATTATAAGATATAGTCCAACAGCTTCAGAGACCAATGCCCCAGCTCAAGGCCCACCAGACAAAGACAGTTTTTTCTTGCTCAGTTGTTGTTCTATTCAGTTTATTGGGTAAAGCTCAGACCCATTGGATAGGTAAAGCTGCTTGACGCAGTCTCCTGATACAAATGTTATCTCATCTAGAAACACCTTCACAGACACTAAATAAGGTTTAACCAAATATCTAGGTATTCTCTGGATCCATTAATTTGACATATAAAATTAACCATCATAAATAAGAAAGTCTTTTGAGGCCAAGTAAATAACAATTTGGCATAAAACTTAATACTTTCATGTATAGATTTTTTAAAAATATTTTGAGTACAGTAGTGATTAGCTAAATCATACCTTTATTTATTTATTTTGTCCCAGTCATTATGGTCCCTTCAAAGAAAATAATTAACCTGTCTCTAATAGTCTATGGTAATTACTTTGATAAAGAGATCATTTTGTACACAAGAGTAAAAACTATTCAGAAGTAAGCCACATTTTTTTTCCTCTTCCCTCAAATTCATTCTATGAGATGATATAAAAAGAACAATTTTCCACATATTGATTTAGAAATTAACAATATATCCTTATTTCCTGGTTGGAATTTTTAAAATATTATCTAATAATTTTAAAGTTTGTCTTTATGTAAAGAACTGAGACAACTCAATAGTTAAAAAGCAAATAACTCCGTTAAAAAAATAGGCAAAGGATCTGAATGAACATGTTCTCAAAAATCAACATAAAAATGTTCAACTGGTCTTTGAAAAATGTTTAAAATCACTAGTCATCAGAGAAATGCAAATCAAAACCACCATGAATTATCATCTTACACCTATTGGGATGGATATTATTAAAATGATGAATATTAACAAGTGTTGCAAAGGATATGGAGAAATGGGAACCCCTTACACCACATCAGTAGGAATGCAAATTGAGTACAACTATTACAGAAAGCAATATTATGACTATACCCCAAAAACTAAAAATAAAATAACTATATAAACCAGCAATCTTAATACTAGAAATATAAAGTAAATAAAAGCAGTATGTTAAAATACATCTTTTCCCCCATGTTTACTGCAGCATTATTCACAATAACCAAGACATGGGCCAGGCACAGAGTGGTATACTCCTATAATCCCAGCGCTCGGGAGGCTAAGGCAGGAGGATCAAGAGTTTAAATCCAGCCTCAGCAAAAATGAGGCACCAAGCAACTCAGTGAGACCTTGTCTCTAAATAAAATACAAAATAGGGCTGTATATGTGACTCAGTAGTTGAGTGCCCCTGAGTTCAGTCCCTGGTAATAAATAAATAAATAAATAAATAAATATGACAAGACATGGAATCAACCTAAGTCTCCACTAACAAATGAATAAAGAAAATGTGATATTTGCCACTGTGTGTTCATATACAAACACAAACTCACTCATATGCACATACTAAAACTAATATTAGCCTTCTAAAAGAAGGGAAATTCTGTCGTTTGCAATAATGTCACTAATTCCTGTTGTTAAGACTAGGTAAATTCTATTTTTATATTTTCTAGTTCTCTCTTTCCTCTGTTTCTTCAAATTCTATTCTTTAACCCATTCACTTTTTTTTTTAAAGAGAGAGAGAGAGAGAGAGAGAGAGAGAGAGAGAGAATTTTATTATTTACTATTTACTTATCGGCGGACACAACATCTTTGTTTGTATGTGGTGCTGAGGATCGAACCCGGGCCGCACGCATGCCAGGCGAGCGCGCTACCGCTTGAGCCACATCCCCAGCCCTCATTTTTTTTTTATTGGTTATTCAAAACATTACAAAGATTGCAGAATCACATCGGTTACACATCCACATTTTTACATAATGCCATAATAGTAATTGTTGTATTCTGCTAGCTTTCCTATCCTCTACTATCCCCCCTCCCCTCCCCTCCCATCTTCTCTCTCTACTCCATCTACTGTAATTCATTTCTCTCCTTATTTTTTTCCCATTCCCCTCACAACCTCTTATATGTAATTTTGTATAACAATGAGGGTCTCCTTCCATTTCCATGCAATTTCCCTTTTCTCTCCCTTTTCCTCTGACCTCATGACTCTGTTTAATGTTAATCTTTTCCTCCTGTTCTTCCTCCCTGCTCTGTTCTTAGTTGTTCTCATTATATCAAAGAAGACATTTGGCATTTGTTTTTTAGGGATTGGCTAGCTTCACTTAGCATAATCTGCTCTAATGCCATCCATTTCCCTGAAAATTCCATGATTTTGTCATTTCTTAGTGCTGCGTAGTACTCCATTGTGTATAAACGCCACATTTTTTTATCCATTCATCTATTGAGGGGCATCGGGGTTGGTTCCACAGTCTAGCTATTGTGAATTGTGCTGCTATGAACATGGATGTGGCAGTATCCCTGTAGTACACTCTTTTAAGGTCTTCAGGGAGTAGTCCGAGAGGGCAATAGCTGGGTCAAATGGTGGTTCCATTCCCAACTTTCCCAGGAATCTCCATACTGCTTTCCATATTGGCCGCACCACTTTGCAGTCCCACCAGCAATGTACAAGAGTACCCTTTTCCCCACATCCTCGCCAGCACTTGTTGTTGTTTGACTTCATAATGGCTGCCAATCTTACTGGAGTGAGATGGTATCTTAGTGTTAACCCATTCATTGATTACTGCATTTTTCATTCCCAAAATTATCATTTGGTTCCTCTTTGTCTTTTATTTCTTTGATGAGAATTTATATTGGCTTTATTTATTTATTAAACAGGTTTCTTAAATATGTTCATAATTGCTAATAGGCACATTTATATGATGGCTCTTTTTAAATATTTGTTATATAATCCCAACATGTACATCATATTATCACTGGCATCTATTTGATGTCATTTCTTGTTCACTGTCAAATATAATGTTAATATGATGAGTAGTTTTCTATTAAAACCTCAACATTATGAGTGTTGTTTTATTGAGGGCCACAGCCGAGTCGGGATGACGCATAGCATTTTTGCCAGAACGGAGTGGTTGAGAGGTGACACCAGCGAACCATTAAGATGATGACTTTTGAGTTCTTGCAGAGTTCCCGTTGAGTTCCGGTTGAGCTCTGGCAGGGATTCCTGAAGAGTTCGCATTGGTTAGGGAAGTTCTGGAGGAGGGATTTCTGGTTGGTGGTTCCAGGAGGAGCCATGTGGCATTCGGGAGAGTTCCCGGGGAGTGTGTGTGGAGTGTGCTGGTATAGTTCAGAAATAAAGTTTGTTCCTGCTTGAGTGGCTCGAGATTTGTGCCCAGCCAGACTGCGGCATTGTTTTATGAGACTCTGGATTTATTTATATCTGCAGTGTAGCTGGCATCCTCTGATACCACCAATATTAAAATGAGGTTTATTACTTGCTCATTGCAAGGTAGGGTAGAAGAATAGTTTCTCCACTTGGTCTCTCTTAACACACAAAAGACACCTCTTAAATGTTGGGCAGGAATGGGATTTCTGCCTCCAACATGGCTACCACTGACAATACAGGAGGATTTTCTCCGATGCCCTTCTAGCATTGAGGCAGGGGATACTTCATTGA
The DNA here is from genome assembly GCF_048772815.1 of Callospermophilus lateralis. Lineage (NCBI taxonomy): Eukaryota > Metazoa > Chordata > Mammalia > Rodentia > Sciuridae > Callospermophilus > Callospermophilus lateralis. The sequence goes on along the minus strand of NC_135310.1, from coordinate 60,258,301 downwards.
CACTGAGTGGTGCACCCAAATGTTGTCCATTGACACACCAAAGGATGGGGGAATTGTCTTCTTTCTGCAATATAGGAATAAAAATCCTGGCTCCTTACTGACCCTTTCTGATAGTAGAGTTGGAGGATAAGTTTGAATGCCTCATTACCCTTTGATAAAGATGAGAGTTGAATCTCCCTTCCAGGTTGAGTGGGCATGGGGAGAGGCAAGGATTGTTCTGTGATGTTTTATTGCAGTAGGATTATTTTTGTTTGAAAGTTTTACCATGACAAACTTCCCTTTTTCTGGTCTTTTGGCTAAAGAATAAGAAGTTAGCTGGGTGGTTAGTTGGTTGGTTGGTTTTAAGGCTCCTATTATCTATATCCTTAGGCACTTCTGTGTTGCCATTTCCTTCAGCTGCAAGATTTGGAGGTATAAATAAATATAAGCAAACATAAAACCCCAGGGGACTCACCACAAAATCAGTCCTTGATAAAATTTAAGAATTTCTGTTTTTAAAATTCTAAGTAAGAAACTGAATAGGCAAGCCAAAAACTGAAAGATAATATTTACAAAAAACAAATACTTGACAAATAACTTAGGCCCAGAATATTGTTAAGGACTCTTATAAATTAATGATAAAAATAAATGACCCAATTAAAAATGTGTAAAAGATATAAAGAGTTTTCACAAGCAGATTAATAGCAAATAGCACCCAAAATGGTGTTTAATGTCATTATGCATAAAGGAAATGCAACTCAATCTAGTGAGATGCACTAGAATAATTGTGGGCAAAGATAAGAACAACTAGAATTCCCATGCATGGTTGATGGGAGTATGAAGTGATTCAATTGGAAAATAATTTGGTGCTTTTATATAATATTAAATATATACTTACATCATCTCCTAACAATTTTATTCTCAGTTATTTCCAAAAAAAAAATGAAAATACATATCCATACACAGAAAATATATCGTTCATCATTGTTTATAGCGGCCAATACTCAGAACTGTAGAAAACTGAAAGCAAGCAACCCAAATGTCCATCAATAAAAGGTCAAACAAAATATGATGTATTCTTATTAGTGGAGGACTATTTGTCAATAAAAATAATTGACTTCTAATACATACAATAAAGTAAAACTCATTACACACAACATGTTAACCAAAAATTTTTGCTATTTCTTTATATGCAAATTTATCACAATAAAATAGTGTGATTGATTTTTTTAAATGCCTGTGATCAAAACCAATAGGAAAAAATCATCAAAAATTGATAATATATAGAAATATGAAAATTATGATTTTTTTAAATGATCAAGTAAAATAGGAAAATATAGCAAATATAAGAAATGGCTAATATGATTAATATTTATAGACATGAAAGTAAGAAAGACATTGAAACTATAGTAAATAAACAGGAAAAAGTCTTAAATAATTTGTAAAAGAGAAATGGACTTAAGCAAATGTGCTCATTTTCTATTCTTTTTTTTTTTCAACTACTCTGTTTGATTTCAAAAACATAAACTATTATTTCAGCCACCCTTGTAGTTACTGGTGACCATAATATACAATTTTCAGATTATTTTCCCCTTTTCTTCTTCATGCCTTCTCTCTTCTTTCTCCTGGTAATTATAAAATTGATCTGCTCATACAACTGCCATATTGTGAGCATAAGACAGCAAGAATGAAAGTGAGGGCAAGGATACTTAGGATGGGAAACCAAAAACACAGAAAGAACTTGTACTTCTAAGATTATTGTTGACCAGTTGAATCAATTCCACGCTCAGTATATAAATCAATGTTATTTGAGGAAAATAACACTCATATTTGTTTAAACCACAATTACTGAGTCCTGCTATTTTTTTCGTTTTGATTCTTTTTTATTTGTTCTCATTAGTTATACATGAATAAGTAGATGCTGTGTCCTGCTGATTTTTACCAAAGATATTCCTTACCAGTACACTCACTAATCAAATTTAAAAAATATGTAATATCAAAGAATAGTAAAATGTAACAAAAATATTTTATTTCTTTATAAATCTAAAACTGCAAAAACTTTTAAGAAATAAAACTAATGACTACGATAAAGTGGAATGTGCTCTTTGTTTCCTTTACTACCACAGGGAATATAAATTTAAAGCTCTGTTTTGAAGATCACTGTGGCAATATATAGAGATCACATGTTTTCTTCATAATCTAGTTTATTGTTTCATATTTTACCATTTAATTATGTATCTGTAATTATTAGTAATAATTAATGTTATTAACATAGAATTCAATCCACTCTAAGAATCAATTCAAGAATAATGGCTTCTTTTTCTTTCAACTTTCAAGTCTCTTGTTTGTGTTTCTCATTGGCAGAATGATACCTATACACTGCTGATCAGAAATTCTGGGAAATATTGTTCCCACAGTGAAAAATAAGGACTGAATTGAAAAATGAAAAAAGCCTATTAGGCCCAGTAGGGAATTTGTTAAGTGGATTATAGCCTTACGTGCAGTTCAGAAGGCTGTGTATGGTTAGACTCCTAATATCCTGAGATGCTTCTTAAAATCTAGTATTTCATAACTGAGGCAAGAAGATTCTGTCCATCTCTTAGAAAGTAATAAGTTATGAAAAAATAAAGTCACACCAGAACCCTGCTTAACATTGCCTCATCCTCTTTAACCCAAAATTGACCAGAGCATACTTTAAGAAATTGTAATGTATTACATAAATACTAAATTATTTTACAGAGTTTTTTTAACAACATGGAAAATGTATTATAAAATATACATAAGATAGAAATTAAAAAGGCATGAGAAAGAAATGTAGAACTTCTAACCCTTCTCTTCCAAGTCCCAGATTATTCATTTTTACAGCCCCTGAAGTTGATGCACTCCTCCTCAGAGATCATGGCTTTTCTTAAAAATAACCTCTTATATTATACAATCCCCACCACTACCACCAACACAATGGAAACTTCATTTAAAAAGGGATATCGTCTATCTTATTCACTGCTGTATTTCTAGTACCTAGATTCTTAGTTAATATTAAACAAATTAGTGGATAAATGAGTGAATATGAAACAATGAATGAATGAATGAATGGATTGCTGATAAATATCATCTAACATAGGAGGGCAACCAATGGTAGAGGGAAATGGTCCTGGAAGAGGTGTTTCTGTGCCAAATTAAATGGTAATTAAGCATTAACTCAACAAGAATAGGAAGAGACATCTTTGAGGAAAAACTGTCCACCCTGTAAGAGATTTGGGATGACTGTGGATTGCAGAGAAATCAACATGAAGAACAGGCTGTGCAACAGAATTAATAGTACTCAAAAGAATAGTTTAAGGTTGAGTGAGAAAAGAGCTAATGGGCTACAGTAAGGAATTCAAATTTCTCTAATTTCTGCAGCCTAAAAAGTTTCCCTAGAAGAAATGTCTAACTTTAGAGCTTCTAAACACCAATAATTGCATTGAACTAGTCATTGGCTTTATGAATAGAAGGCAGGTATTTAGCTAGAGATAGAAGAAGGCAAAAATAATGTGCTTTCCTCACAAGTTGAACACAAATTACTGAAAAGGGAAAGAAAAGATTATTGCCTAGAAACCTGGTGGCTTTATATAATAAGAAGGGAATAATGATAATAACCACAACTGAACATTCAAACACTGGCCTCTATTATTGGGGGGCCTATTTTAGAAGCAAGTCTGAGGCACAAAGGTTGTCCTCACCTTTTCTCATACCCAGGTTACATATTGCTGATCAATTACAAATATCCTTGATGAGCTTGAACAATGCCTCATAATCCTTAACAGAACATCCCAGTTACTATTGATGATGCCAATGGAAATCTCTTGGTCATCCTTAGCTTATTAGGTTGCCAGGATTCAAATAAAATATATATATATATTTTTTAACCCTTCCAACAAACATATTTTATCATATTCAGTTTTACAAAAGATACTATACTAAGTATAGAAGCAAAATAGAATATCACATCTTTTAGGCTCTATAATTTCACACACATACACCCATGCCCTCAAAACCTACCTCGCCCAGTCCCATCCCATATTTGGAATAAAACAAGTGATAATCTAGACGGCCAAGACTTCTCATGGTTGAGGACCTCTGGGGCATCCAATGAAGATCTCTAGTAGAAAGTTAGACATATAGGTCTATGACTCAGGAACATTAGAGGAGCTGCAAATGTAGACTTGTGGGTCATGAGCATATAGGTGTGACCTGAACTGAAAGGTACAGATGAAATCACAAATAGTTATGGAGTGAGAAGAAAGGAGAGGAGAGCAACCAGAAGAGAAATAGAATTCAAGAACCCACCTAGCTGCAGCTCAGAAGAGACACTCCTCTAACTTTGGACCAGAGATCACCATATATTTAAGACCATGTCCCTGGAAAGTACAACCAATAAGAAGAGACAGTGTGCATCCAGACCTCAGGGATAAGAATAAGTAACTGTTTCTATCTAAGCTGATTGGCTTCAAGATTTTTTACCCTGTACCTGAAAAATATTGGCCTTTGTTGCTTCTCACCAAGATGTCCTAAATATCACATAATAAAACGAGTGAAGAAACTAGATGAAGTTCTGTCACATAAAAGATGTTCCCTAACTATTAATTACCACTTCTTCAGTGACCCTTCAAGTTGTGAATTCCAGACTTTCCAACCACTGCCACATTATCTTAAACTGGCCATGCAGGAGCTTCTCAGCATTTTTCACACCCAAACAAATCATTTTCTGTCTAGCCAGAAGGTGTTGACAGATATCCCATGTTATCACACCGCGAACAGCTTAGGGGGAGTACCCCATTTTAAGCATTTTATTGAGGTTACTGACAGAGTCTATTACTGAGAGTATGTAGCACATTAAAACAGCACTATACATGTTTGTTCAATGAACATGACATAACAAGTTTCTCCATAGGTGCTGTACACATTACCTAGTTAAGACAACATTTCCAGATCTCAAAGCAAAACCCTTATATTTCTGCAGCCAGAGTTGCTAATCCCTCACCCGAATCTGACTGGTGTTATACTCTGATTGTTATACTCAGATTGTTCACTGTAACTATGCAGACAAACACTGATAGACGCTAAAAAATGACTGCTTAAAACATCCCTCAGGTCTCAATGTCTAAGATCAAACTGTGATGCATCGTTCTTAGAAAGAGGAGAAATTTTTTATGAAAAACTTGTCTCGCTCTTGATGATGGATGCTATGGAGGTTTAATTTTCCAATCTTGCCACACCTAGTGATTTCTTTTTGCTTCTTTGCATTACTGCTGATGTGTGTGCTAAAGTCTTCTATGATATATAGCTGGCCACGTGTAACTGAATTAACTTTGTTAAGTCAGATTTGTTCTACTCTCTCATTGGAATTCATTATTATAAAGGCCTACATTCTGTGCTAATTTTCAATTCCCCACATGGAGTATTTCACTATTATGAGATGAACCTAATTCCTTAGTTGGTCATTAAACACCTGTGCTTCAATCATGGGTTCCATGCCTCTTTACCTTGAAATAATTTTTGGATTAACATTGCATTCTGAACATCCTGAACTTCATGTGATATCTAACCTCACGACTTTAATCTTTACTGACCAAACAGGCACATATTGGCATTAATAATGAGTGAAACTGATTAGTAAGTAACAATGTCAACAGATTTTATTCTTTTTGTGACACAAAACTAAACGCTCCCATGCTCTCTAAGACGCACTGTTTGATCAGGATAAGGACATGAGGCATTCTAATCTTTCATCAATGCCCTTCAGAAACATCAGCTTGTGTGCATGCATATACTGTTATCTTTTGAAAGTAATAAAAATCAGTCACTGAAGAAATGTACTAACATCCATCAAAAGTAGAGCTGTTTGCAGTCTGTGATGCTCACCATGAGCAGAGATGTACAGTGAGAAACTGACCAGGCGGAACACATGGACCATATAATTTTCACAAAAGCTTGGGGGGAAAAAAAGAATTTTTTTGTACAATGTAACATTTTATAGAACACATTCAAGTTAGTACACTCACAGGGGAAAGCCCATAAACCAAAAGTTTCTAGCAAGCATGATTTTGGCAAGAACAGAGAACAGTAAGAAATATTCTATTGGATGTGGTAACATTTATAACATGAAATTTGAGCCTGTATTTTTGAATAAACAATAATCCAAGGGAATGTTGAATTTTGTTAGGTTGGAATGAGTGTGTACTTTTCCCAGTAAAATGTGAATTATTAAAAAGATCATGAACTTATTAATGTCTTTATCTGAATGTCAAATAGCAAGAAAATTCAGAGATGATATATTTCAAAATTAATTTCACTTTTATGGAAAATTCACTAGGTAGAAATAAAAACTGGGTCTGTATCTTCTAACTTACATTTCCTATACTTATTTGCACACAATATGCTATATGTATTAAATGTTACATGCAGATGTTATGATGATTGATTAAAGGGCCTAATTCAGATGCTCACTTTGCCATGAAGTCTTACCTTATTCCATCTACCTTACTTCAAAACACACACACACACACACACACACACACACACAAATAACCCAATCATTAAATGAGTAAATGAGCTAAACCAACATTTCTCAAAGGAAGAGAAATGGCCAACAAATATACGAGAAAATGTTTAACATCATTAGTAATCAAGGAAATACAAATCAAAGCTACACAGGGATTTCATCAAGTTACAATGTTATCCATCAAGAATATAGAATAATAAATGTTGTGAGGATGTGGAGGAGAAAGGAATACATTGTTGGTGGGATTGCAAATTAAGACAACCACTATGAAAGTGAGTATGGAGATTCCTCAAAAGACTTAGAATAGAACCACCATATGACCAGCTATTCCTTTCCTCAGAATTTATCTTAAAGAACTGAACTCAGCATAGTTTAGCAGTGGAATCCACATTAGCCAAGTTATATAACCAGTTTAGGTACCCCTCAGGAGATAAATTGTTAAATAAAATATTACACACACACACAATGGAGTTTTGCTCAAACATAAAGAAGAATGAGGGTTGGGATTGTAGCTCAGTGGTAGAGCACTTGTCTAGCATGTATGAGGCACTGGGTTTGATTCTTAGCACCACATATAAATAAATAAATAGATATCATAAACATATTTTAAAAAGAAGAAGAATGAAATCTTGTTATTTTTTCATAAATAGATGGAACTGGAAAACACAATGCTAAGTGAAATAAGCCATACTCAGAAATTCAAGGATAGAATGCTTTCTCTCATATGTGGAACTTGCATAGGATAAAAGAAAGGGAGAGGCTGGGGTTGTGGCTCAGTGGTAGAGTGATTGCCTCATGCAACACCCTGGGTTCGATCCTCAGCACCACATAAAAGTAAATAAGTGAAATGAAAGGACTGCGTCCAACTACAACTAAAAAATAAATAAATATTTTTTTTTTGAAGAAAGGGAATTTTAAATAAAGAAGGAGTGGGGAAATCTCACAAAAAAAAAATAGAAGGGAGATCAGTAGAGTTGAGGTAGGCATCACAGTCAGCAAGACTCTGACCAATCCTGGCAGATGGCACCACTGGATAGAGGAAGCTAAAGGAACTAAGAGGATTCACGTGTTCCCAAGAGTGATCTCTGAGGAATCTCAGCTGACTCTTTTTTTGGTGGGAGGTGGTGGTAGGGATTGAACTCAGGGGCACTCAACCACTGAGCTACAGCCCAAGCCCTATTTTGTATTTTATTTAGAGACAGGGTCTCACTGAGTTGCTTAGTGCCTCGCTATTGCTGAGGTTGGTTTTGAACTTGCAATCCTCCTGCCTCAGCCTCCTGAGCCACTGGGATTACATGCATATGTCATAAGGCCTGGCTTCTCAGCTGACTCTTAACAGTAAATAAGAGCAAGATTGGTTTTGATCAACTTGGTCTTAAGCACCTGTCAGGAGAGTATAGCCAAAGCACAGTCCTACATGGACCTTTAAAAGGAAAAACAATGTGTTGTTGTTGTTGGGTTTTTTTTAATGTAACTTAAGAAGTATACTTGTGGCATCCCTACCAGAAGTAAGTTAAGCTGGAGGTTATAAAGGAAGGGTTCTTGTGTAAGAGTGACTAATAATGATCACAAAGGACTCTAGAGTCAGAGGTTTGTCCTGAGTCAATTTGAGCCTGATCTCACAGGCCTACAAATCTTCCTAACCTCATACACAGATAAACTCAATCTGTTTTTCACTGATGTAATTATGAGTTCCTGACTTCATGGGTTTCAGAGAATTGGCTAAAATACTAATTGTTCTGTGATAATTGTTTACAAAAAAAGTAATGCTTTTCTGTCTTGTCTAGTGTTGTTTTAGCAAGATTCCTGCCCTATGTATGCCTTGTCCATTCACCCACCAACTGCCACTGTGTACCTCTGGACTGCCCTGATGGGAATACCCTTAACTGTCCACGTTCCACCTGATACAGAACAAGGACTTTGAGTCACTTCCCCAACTTCACCCTCTTCCAGCAAGAAGCAGCTTGGAGATGTCATCACTCATTTTTCCAAGAAACGGAAAGTAGAAATTGACACTGGGGAAATGTAACAGTGGTCCACTTTATGCTTTGAATATAGCCCTTGCTGCTCTGCTACTATAACTGATTTTTTAAACTGACATGTTTCTTTCTCTTCCTCTCTCCCTGCTCCTCCTTAATCTCTCCCCATCCCTAATCTCAGGGGAAACAGGATCACCTTTCTTCCCCACCCAGGCAGGGTTATCTGTCCTTGAGGACACACCCACCACAGGAAGGAAGTAATTCAGACTTCAGGGATGGCACCAGAAGATCTCAGAAATGACTTTCTCCAAAAATTGAAAATGAATTACAACTCCAGACAGAGAACACATGGAATATAGCCCTTGAATGACCTCTTTAAAAGTCCCCCGTTCCTGCTGATGCCAAAATCATAGACTTTGGGACAGGAGTCCCCTGTGCTGGTTCTTTGCTAGCAAAGCAATCCTTTTTCCTTTTTCTGAGAGAGAAAGACAGAAAGAGAGAGAGAGAGAGAGAGAGACAGAGAGAGAGAGAGAGAATAAGAAGAAGGAGGAAGAGGAGGAGGAGGAGAAAAAAGGAAAAAACACACAAAATCTACCAAATTATGCTATATGCATGTATTGATACATCACAATGAATTTCACTTGTATGTAAAATTATAATACACCAATAGTTTTACATGTGTATGTGTGTTTGTGTGTGTGTGTGTGTATGTGTGTGTGTTTAGAGAGAAAGAGAGAGGGAGAAGTCCAAAAGAACAGAGGAAGGGGAACAGGAAGAGGGAGAAGGAAAGGAAAAAGGGAAGCACTGGGGGACATATTAGAACAAATTAGGTTATGTATATGTACAACTATATCACAATGATCCTCACTACTATGTATAGTCATAATGTACTAATAAAAACTTTTTTAAAAGAATGTGCATAGCACAGCCAGACTTCCTTCACTGGCCATGTTATAGAAATCTGTTTCAGCACAGAGCCTTCTTCATTTTTGCATTGCTTCAGTGTTCTGCACACAATAGGTGCAGACACAGCACTCAGAGGAAGAATGAAATCATTGCACAAATAACCCCACTCTCACCCATTTGTATTTAAATGTCAATTTCTGAGTTGATAATCCTGACGCTTCTGAATGATACATCTTAAGAAAGAAACTACTTAATAAAGGAAAAAAGAACACAAGAATTCCCTACAGATATCATCCACCCCAGACATATTATTTTCCAAATAAATAAACTGAGGGCTAGGTAAATTTCAGCAACTTATTTCAAGCTACTTTGTTGCAGTACCAGAATCCAAACCCCATTCTCTGACTTCTATGTTGGAATAAGTATTTTCTTTCATTTGCTTTATATCATTTGCTTTCCACCCACATTTAATTATTTGCATGGGTTCTGTGTTCTTTTCTCAAACTCCCTATATAGAACAATACATAATCTAGAAACAGAAAAAAGAAAAGGAAGGAAAGAATAAACAAATGAGTAAGATAAAAATGGATGCTATTCTGTTGGTGAGTTCTTGTCAGTATTCCTTTTAAAATATGCCTTTTAAAATTATTTTTCCATAAGAATATGTCTTGTCTCCCCAGTTAGCTGAAGATAAGTGATATACTTGCTTCCTTCACCATCTCAACTGACACTAAAGCATGTCTTTATGATGATTCTATGCACTGAAGGTCATAGATAAATTTCATAGCAGAAAAATTAAGCATGTATCAAATACCTTAGTTAAGGGGGAATTAAAAATTAGTAAAGCCCAGTTTTGAGAAAATTTCCCAGAACATGGCCACAGAAAAATCTAACTTCTCAAAGAAAACACTCAATTCCGTATTTGAGGAAAATTTTACGATTTTACTTTGTTCCTCCCACCTCTTAATTTAAATACGAATTTCATATAGCAAAGGGTAGGAAGGAAGGAACATATTCTTTCTCAGTGCAAAGGACTTTGAAGCATTAATTCTGCTGTGCTGAGGCAGAGAAGAGTAATGGTCAAGAAGACTAAAAAAGGTATTGCATGCTCGTACTTTGACCTTAATCTGATAGGGAGTAACATCTTGATAAACACTAGCCATTGTTAGAAAGACCATTGGCAAACCAAGAGGCAGTCTTACACCTCACAGAACTTAAGTGTTTGTATATGTTTAACAAAATTTGACTTAGAAATAAGCCAAAGATAGTATTACTATTTACTTTATGCTTAAAACTTAAAAGAACAGAAACTAAATCTGAAAAAAGAAAACAGATGGTATACAATTTGATTTAAAGAGAAGAAAAGAGATATGTTGGGTTTTATCATTTTCTATCCTCTGAGCTAATTCTTAATTTTTAAAAATATATCTAAATCTTTAACAAAATCTAAATTTTATCCAGGAGAAAGTCAATCTTGTCACCAGGGCAATAATATTATTATGTTCACAGAATCTGGTAAATATTTTATCATATGAAATTCTTGCAATTATATACAATTAAAATTTTACATACACACACAGAGAGAGAGAGAGAGAGAGAGAGAGAGAGAGAGAGAGACAGAGACAGAGAAAGAGACAGAGAAAGAGAGAGAGAGAAATTCCTGTGGCCAGGGATGTTCCATAAGGTATTAAAATAATTAATGATTTGGGTTTATTCCTTGGCAAAATATATTCTGAAGATAAAGATTTACTTACCACAAAAACTTTAATTATAGAAATTGGGTCATTAATTATAGAAATTATATATATATTACTGGCAAGAATTTGCTATTATAACTAGTTATTTTAAAAGTTGTATTCAATTTTTCTAAAACTTTATGGGCCAAGAAAACAAAGAAATATCGGGGAAAATTGTGCCTATTCAGTGATATTCCATACAGTGTCCTTTTCTCCCTTAATAAGGCAAATTGGAATAAACAGAAGTGAACAAATAAAAATGCCCCATATGTTTTAAATTCATTTTAAAAATTCAGTTTTTTAAAAACCAGAATTCCTGGCCAACTATTTTTAAAATCCGATCACTCATCTTTCAAAGCAAACCGCTTCTCTAGATGATCTAAAATCTAGCAATTTTGCCACTTTCACTGTCAGCAAATGTTTCTACAGAAAGGCTGTGAACATTTACTGAGTGTATTTTTTTCCTAAGTTTATGAAGTTTAAATGACAATGTATTTCAATTTAGGGGTGAGTGTTCCATACGGTTTGGTCTGTATAAACCACACATACCACTATTTAGTATTCTAAACTGCTAACTTCATCTTCCAGCACAAATGGACACGTTTTTCTCCCACATTAATGCATTTTTAGCGTAGCAATATGGCAACTCCAGGTGGTGTGGTTACCGTAGACAATCACCGCCCCCTCCAAGAATGCCTCTACCCTCAGAGGTGATGATCGCCAGACCCGTCATGCCTCCCCACTTACATACATGCTGATGTCAGTAATCAGAAATACTTATAAGTCATAAAGCATATGCAGAACTTAGGGGCTTTGTCCATTTGTTAATTATAAAAGCTACTGACACTCTGCTGGCAAGGCTGTGTACACTTTTAAACTGTCATCATAATTAAAAAGTTTTAGTATGTGGTTTTGACACCATTGATCAAAGTCCATTTTCTGACATATGTAGCAGAGGCAATATGTTCCACATAGGTTATTTCTGGAATTGTGTTACTTACTGTAATAGAGTCCTGTCATGTAGCTCTATTGCACCAACTTTACCTGCCCTGCTGCAGCTGACTAGGCTGTGTCCACTTTTAAACTCTCTGGAGCATGCACAAAATAGGGTAAGGGGGCCAGGATGGGAATATTTTTTAAAGAATTTATTTTTACCAATATACACAAATCTAACCTCATTCTCTGGACATAGTGTGTAATTTGACTTTGGCTTTTGTTTCCCTTTTTTTAAAAAAATATAAATTTTTATTAAATAAACCTCATAGTTTATTTAAAATATATGTCTGACATAACTGGCCTTCAAAACAGTTTGGGCATTTCATTTCATTAATTACTTAATAACTAAAAAATATATTCCAGGCAATATCAAATGTTTATTTTTTTAAAGAGAGCTGTAATTTCTATTTTATATTGTTCGCAACTCTATAAAACATGCTTTGAGCAAGAGATAGTCCTTGAGTAAGGAAAATCCTTCCTTAAAAAAAAAAAAAAAAAGGACAAAAGTTGAAAACCATTTCTTTCATACATTTGATTCCATGTTATAGTTGTACAAGTGTTTCAAGGGAAGAAAGGGGGTTGAAAATGGAAACTGACAAAATGATAAAATACGTTGGTTGGAATTTGACAGAAAAATTAGAGTATCTGTAAGTGATGCTAAAGAAAGCAATGTTTTTACTGCTGATGAAACATAACAAGGAGAACTTTCTTTAATTGTAAGGGAAAAAAATCTCAACTATTGCCAAATTTAATTTCTTTCCCAGAACTTAACTAACTGCATAAGATTTGACATGCTACATCAGTGCATTATGAAAATCAGTCACAATTACTGTCAAATGCACAATGTTCTGCTCTAAAAAGCTTTTGAATTAGACCTTTTTCAAAATATAGCAAAGACACTGACCTAGCACATGTTCCTACCAAGGGATATATTGTTTGAAAATCTTTTATGATTATGTTCTTCATATTTGAGAAGTTAAAGGATTGAAAGTGTAAATTTGTTCATTTCTAATCAACTGCAATACAAATGGAAATCCCAAAATGAACAAAAAGAGAAGCAGAGACAAAAGAATAATTTTAACATGTGAATTTTCACCTTTTGAAAAGACAGTTAAAATTGTAATAATTATTATCTAAAGAAATGCCACAGAATGCATATTGTCCTCTTAAACGTTTTTAACACAAGATATGGGCACAAGTACATTTTCAGAATGGGTACTTGGATAGATAATTTATCAAAACAAAAAAGGCCAGCAACTTAATAACAAATGAAGAGACATACAATAAGATCAGCAAGACAGCATTTATGTAGATGTTTAAATTCTAGGTAGATTAAGCAGCATTTTCTTCTAAAATCAATTTAAATTACTAGATTTCTGTTATTTTTCTAATGTTTAATTAAAACTATGTGATTTTATTACACATATTCCCACCCTATTATCCCAAATTTTCTATCTTTAATTAAAAGTTTCTAGGGCTACCTTACTAATTCCTTGAGGTCCATTCTCTAACTACAATGTTTCATCTGCCAGGATAAGTGTGGAAAGACATAATCACTTTAAAAAAACATTATAACTGAAAATTAGAGTGTCTGTTATTCATATTAATAGAATTGCTAGCTCAGATGACTTTAAACTCCATTATCATAGCATCTGAAGAGTTCTCAATTCCAGGGAGGAAGCCAAATCTTAAAAATATACATCCTGGAGAGTACTTGACAGTACAACCTTTGTGAAATAATAGAAGAAAGAATTACAATCACTTTTTCAGAATGTCATGGTTTAAAAAAAAAATGATATGACAGGGGGATAGATTGCTCCAGAGGCTTGGAAGGTGACATTGACTCTCTCACATGCATATCAACTCATCAGAGAGCTAAAGTCATTCTTATCTGAAAACAGCTGAATTGACCTTTGTGCTGTTGTCCATTTCTGTGACCTCCACCACATCATAAAAATTTTCACTAATTAGGACCTTTATTTGCAGACTGATGACAGGAGTAGGGGTGAAGACTACACACACACACACACACACACACACACACACCTGAACTATCTGCTTCTACTAGATAAAATTCTCTAGGCAAAGCACTACTGCCATAAACCTGTGTGCTCCATTGTTTTCTTATATTTTAAGTCAGTGTATTTATGTTAACCTCTGAAGTCTCAGAAGACTGGAATCCCTTTTGGTATCTGCAGGGCATCCACAAACTCACAAATGTTAGGCATTTAGCAAATGAATTTTGAGGATGATGATGGTGATGGTGATAGTAAGTCTTTTAAGAAATCACTCCTAACTCATAAAGTGTTTGGCTAAACTTTGGGTACTCTTCTGTGTTGCCACAATGCCCAGTGAATCTCAGTCACTGCTCTTATAAAAGACTTATTATTATATGTGGAAGTATCTAGCTCTTTTTCTGGATTTTGACCACCTCAGAGACACAAATTCTGTCTTCAAATAGATGCTTGATTTTTATGATTGGTCTTTTTCACTAAAAATAGAGCTTCTAATATGACTTATTTGCAAGATCAGGAGCAGTTGAAAGAAGCAATGAAAGGAAAGAGTCTTTAGGCCACCATCAAGGTAGTAGTAACTCTGTGACCACCATCATGAAGCTAAGACACAATTCAAAAAAGCTACACTTTAGGTATAATTGCTATAGTCAGCCACCCAGAGAGTTACAAAGAAGCTAGCTTATTATTTTTTGCCTTCTGTTTTTCTTTATCTAGAACTTTGATCCATCTTCTGATCCACCTACACTGATGGACTAGTGGTCCTGAATCTATAATTCAGATGCACCTACATCTTTCCTAAAAAACATAGGTAAGAACTGCTGACAAAAGGAGAAGGAACATCCAAGTATAATTTTTGATGTAGCACTGAGAAGGTTAAGTAGCCTCATTGCCTCTTTCCATTAAGGATCCTGAAAGAGAAGGGTATATAGGATCCTTATTTATAATAAAGTACACAAATGTACTCTACATATATGGTTAAAGTGCTTGATTATTAACATAAAAATTATAGCATCATAGAATAGGAGTTTTTATCTTTATAATTTCTCAGATTCCTAATACAGTGCCATACATATCATATATCCTAAGTCCAGGCAAATAAATACTTCCCCATGTATTTATCTATTATTAATTCACATCCCATGGAAGCAGACACAGCAGTATTGTCTATCATTTGGAGAGTTTGACACAGAAATGTAAAAGGAATCCTCCCAGTTTGGGTGAGGCTCATTGTTACACTGTCTAATTACAGAAAATAAAATGCACAGATGGTCAAATTCAAAATTTCTTAACCTGGATTGGTTTCAGGGTACCCATGAATGTAATAAAATTTATACAAAAACTTGTCCCGATATGTAGTTCTTTTTTCTGGCTAGAAATTCTCATTTTATCAGATTTGAAACAGTATCAAGCACCTAAACAATAATAACCAAGACAACTGATACATCCTAATAGGACTCGCATTTCTGCAATTGTTTTCTAAGGTTTCCTTCCTTAAAATTATCTCTTTTACACCAAGGGGAATTCAAGACAAATGTGACAACTGCATCTCTCCCAGGGGTTTACAGCCTAGCAGCGAGAAAAGAAAATTCCAAAATGACCACAAACAAGGCAGTAAATGAGTTTTATGTGAGTGGTATAAATAAATGCCCCATGAAATTTCAGAGCAGGGACATCCCTTTCTTGGATGCACTCAAGCATTGAGTCCAAGCCATGACATCGTATAAGCTATGTATAGGCAGAAATAGGTAATGACAACAGAGATGACTGGTATTCAGACTCTAAGTATGAAAAAAACAGGGAGGCTGGAAAGAAATAACTTTGAGAATTGAAAAGGTGCTCAAAGAAATGTGACTATAGCTTTCATAGCATGGGAATAGAAAATAGATTTGGACATGGAGGTGGCAGCCTTGAATTACAAAGCAAAAACTTGGGACTTGCAAAACTTTGAGCATGCAAAACAAGAGAAGTCATGAAAGGATTTTGAGACTGGACAGTGGCATTATCTAAGCAATGTTTTAGGAAGAATGACACTCAACAAATATGTACAATGTATTATTAAGGAAAACGAGTTCAGAAAAATACCAATAGAAACTATAGCTCCCGATGCCATTGACAGAAATGGATGATAAGGGAGGATTTTTTTTTTTATTTATGACCAAGATATCAACAAGACTAAATGACTAATGAGGTCTCTGCCATAAAGCAGGTTTAATAACAAGTAAATACTTAAACTACATCATAGTTTAAGTATTTAAATAAGTGTGTTAGTCAATTGTTGTTGTGACAAAAATACCTGAGAAAATCAACTTAAAGGAGAAAAGATTTATTTTAATGCAACAGTTTCAGAGTTTCAGTCCATGGTCACTTAGCTGCATTGTTTCTAGGCCTAAACTGATGGAGTACATCATGGTGGGTATATGTATTGGAGCAAGGCTGCTCACCTTATGGCAGCCAAGAAGGAGGGACAAAGAGAGAAGGAAAGGAGGGGTAAAGACAAAATAGACCCTTCACGTCCATGCCCCTAATGACTCACTTCCTGCAAATAGACTCTTCCTCCTAAATTTTCAACCACCTTCTAGTAGCTCATTAAGTTATGAATCCAAAAATGGGTTAAATCTACTCATGAAATTAAAGCCCTCATGATCCTATCACTCCCTCCCCCGAGGTCCCCATCTCTAAACACTACTGAACTAGGGACCAAGCCCTCAACACAGGAGCTTCAGGTGGATATTTGAGATTCAAACCATAATAATAATTGATTTTAAATAAAAGAAAGAAACTTACAACACTGTCTAGCACATGGTATAGAACAAGCATTAAGTAATTATTCCTGTTATTATTGATATGGGACATAGAGAGGGAGAAACCCTTGGAATCCACTTATCTGAGATACTTTTAAGAACATTAATAAAAGGAGGAGCATATTTAAGGCAAAGAGGAGAATATAAAGGTGGACCCTACGGGTTGACTATAGAAGCAAGGGGTTAATGTGGAAATAATCAGCAGACAATAAAAGCAAGGTACTACATGATACATCCTGAGGGAAGACCTGAGTTAAAATCAGACACCTACAAACAACAAGAAGCTGCAGAAATGGGTAGAATGTCTGAAGAGAGAGAATTGGAAGTGGAGACATAGAATGAAAGGTCAGAGCCTCTTAGAGTACACAAGGGTAGTAGATAAAAGAAGGAGGAGCCTGCAGACAGTTAAGCAGGAAACTTACAATGAAAAGGAAGAAACAGATTCATGCTGCGTTCAGAAAGCCACAGAAGCAAAATTTATGCTATTGAAGCTTGGGAAGAATTTCTAAGACTTCTAGGCAGAAGAAGAAAAAGTCAATGAATGTAAAGATGCAGAGGAAACATAATCTAATGTTTTCTTAGGAGAGTGTCAGAGAAGGCAACCCTGAGGGAAGTAATGGACAAATCAGAACTTGAGGAGGTGGGGTAGTTTACCGAGTAGGAAATGGGAAACCAAGGTTTGTGTGAGCTCAGGTGCAAAATGAAATGGAAAGCCAGACACCCAGTCCTACCAATGTAGCAAGCCCAAGAGATTAACCTAAAGCAGAATTCAAAATAAATTGTATACAAAGCAAAAGAGATGTGGTTCAATTCTGTGGTTTAGTTCACTGTTTTGTTTTGTTTTGTTTTCTGATATTGGGGATTGAACCCAGTGCTTAACCACTGAGCCATATCCCCAGTCTTTTTGTTTGTTTATTTGTTTTATTTAGACACAGGGTCTTGCTGAGTTGCTAAGTGCCTCACTAAATTGCTGAGGCTGGCTTTGAACTTGCGATCCTCCTGTCTCAGCCTCCTGAGTCACTGGCATTATAGGGATGTGCACCGCAACCAGCCCCTTAGTTCACTCTTAAATCTAGAGTCAGACTGGATGCTCCCCAAATTCTTATTAGCTTTGCAACCTAGAGGATGTTTCTTACCATTTTGTGTCTTTCACCATGGAACAATTGAACCTACTGCACGAGGCTCTTGTGTGAAGTAAATGTTATAATACATGAAAAGCCCTCAGTGCACTCCCTAACACATAATAAATGCTCCAAATATGTCACCAATTCTTATTAACAACGGAAAACACATAAAGAATGAAGAGGATTTCCAACTGGCTAGACACCAAATGGCAGAAGTTTGATAGTAGATATGCAAAAACTAAGATGGAGAGAGTCTACCTAAGGAATTAGAATCACTCAGCCTGTTTGAAAAAGATCTTGAATATCAGTACAATATGTGGCCATTGTCCTGTAGGCAATACCAAGCCCTTTAAGTTGTTTTATTAGTACAGGGGCTGATAAAAATATATTTAAGAGATTAATCTTGAAGTATTATACAAAATGGCCTGGACAAAGAACATCTCAGTAAATTCATTTCCCATTACCAGTTTTAGAAAAGAGCACAGTGTGACTGTTTCAGTTGCTCAGATGTTGACTTACATGCACTCACTCCCCACAGACTGTCTATCTGTTATATGTCATTGAGCCTCTTCCACTGGGTATATGTTGAAACATTTTTTTTCTTCTAATGATTTGCAGTCTCAGTGTGAAACAAGAAGGTAGAATCTACAATATGTCATATGATTTGAAGTGGTCAAGTTGTGGAATCACACAAAAACAAGGGAATGACTTCGAAGCTTACAACTGTCACTGACACCACCGGTTTACTTAATTCCATCGAATTGTTGAGATCAGTGTTGGAAAAAACATATGTAAAATATCACTAGTTTCGAGAAGTGACAAGTGCACCCAGCAAGTGAAACCCTGGCCTTTGCCCCTCCCTCATTCTGCTTCCCTGTGTCTCAAGAGGCTTGACACATGCCAGGGATCCTGCAAGCCAGCCTCACATTTGCTAAAAATAATTGCTATTTTCTGTGTCTGTTCAGGCATGATGATCTGAAATCAAGTACAAAGCACAGCAACTTCAATTAACAAATACAACTACAATATTATTCAATTCCACATAGATTCATTGTTACCCCCAAGGATATTACAGCACATCACAAAGTTGAATATTATTCCTATAACATCTGTCATCAAAACCAAAATCATATCGTCAGATGCACATAAATCACAGTGCCATCCTGCAGCAAGAGTCAAACATCCACACTACGCCATGGCTTGCAAAATATCGAGATAATTGATAGAAAGTCTTTCCTGTCTCATCACCAAGGTTTCGCTTCAGAGCAATACCACATGATGAGTCCACTTTTTTTGATGCTAACACGTGAATACTGTTTTCATAATTTAGTATGCAGCATGCTGGTCAAAATCGACATGTTTGTAAGGGATTCCATCGTGTCAAACAGAGGAGAAGGGAAAATCTGACAGCAGGCATTTGTCGAATATGGCCAAATCTCTGCTGGATCCTTCTTTCACTGCACAGTCCCTGAAGCATATAAAACTTATCCCACTTCCATACAGCCATGCATTCATGAAACTGAGGGTAGAATTTCAAGTAGGAATTGATGACTTAGTAAAATGTGTATAATTTCCTTATATAAGAGAAAAATGGAAGGCACACCAAGAAAACATTGTTCCTGAGTAATATGATTAAAAATTCAAGAACCCCTTTTGAAGTGCAAATCTCACAAAACTCATTGAATCTGTTTAAACGTAGACATCTTCAATAAAAAGAATAACAGAACTGAGCAGCAACATTTTAGAAGTACTGTGATTCTATTTGTATACATATAACATTGAAAACCCACTAAGTCAGGATGAAAACAGGTGGATTTACTTGCAGATTAGCAAACACACATACATGTGCTTTTCTAAGTACAGCAGTTCCAACTATTTTAAATGGGTATTGTGGCCTTAAAGAAAAATTCTTGCTTTTTTTGTGTACTCAAAATTCTGTATTTTTAAAGTCAAATATTTTAAAAAGCTATTATTGGACCCTGGAAAAATATTGATATGTTTACAAATGAAGCTAGTGCAGAAAAATTTCAAACAAAGGAAACAAAACCATTTTACTATGGGTGAAATAGCTCCACATATTTCAGTAAAGAAAGCAGTTCATGTTGAATTATAATTTTAGCTATTTTGATAACAGAATTATTATCAGACCATACAATTTCATTGCCCTGCTACATTCCTATATGGTTTGTGGGCTTAGAAAATAGGTGGTTAAGAGCCAAGCCAATGGAGTCTATCTGTGTCAGCTCAATTCCAACTTCACCACATCCTATATAACCTCGAACATGTCACATGTTAACCTGAGTCTTAATTTCTTCATTTGAAAAATGAGGTTAATAACAGTGTCTATATCACTGAATTTTGATGGGTGGTAGGGGGTTGAATATGTACGGAGAGCTTAGTACATGGGAAGCACTACACAACTATTGGTTTTTAATACCCCTACTGGAAGATTCTTGTCACCATCTCTGATCTGTCTTTGATCCATCTTTCTTTTCTGCTGCTCAACATTCATTCTTACTCTTTTGATCAAATCTTTTTAAAAATTTTATTTTGTAATTGTGAATGGACAGAATGCCTTTATTTTATTTATTTTTATGTGATGCTAAGGATGAAACCCAGTACCTCATACGTGGCAGACAAGCACTCTGCCACTGAGCTAAGCAAGCCCCACCCCTTTTGATCAAATCTTATCTCCATCATTATAACCAATTCTCTATTTTCAGAGAGACACCCTTGATAATAGCTCACTAGGGAGCACAGGAAAAGAAATTTTTACTCTAAAATATCCTATAGAAATATAATGATTTTGGTTTGAATCAGTGAGAATGCAGAGAACTATTTTGTGAAATTTATGTCATATCAGACTAATGAAGAACACCACTCTGGAGTAGACCACTGGAGATGGAGAGATGATGGCAGAGATTTTTCTCAGAAAGCTCACCCTATGGGGGTAAGGCACAGTAGGAAATTATCTCCACACAGGCTGATGTGCACCTGAGATGTGGGGAGCAGACTAAGGCAGAGCACAGGGAGGAAATCTTCTTGGAAGAGCAAAATAAGACTGGAATGATGACTTTCAAAGAGAATGAACTTAAGGATAAGAAAAGTGGAGGTGGACTTTGCTGGGTTTGAAGGTCTGTGAGTTTCTATGATGGCTAAAGTTTGGGGATCTGGAATTGTTAAAAATTGAAAAGGATGCTACAGAGAAAAAGGCATAGTGAGGGAAAGATGATAGACATAGAAGAGAAAGGATACAGAATGATCAAGGTTCTAGAATAAAGAAGCAAAATTCAAAAGTGAGATTATTTTTCCCCTGAGTCTATGGGAAGAAGATACTGGTCATAAATCTGGATACAGCAATATTGAGGAGGTAAAGATTTCAGTGCAAGGTGATAAGCCGAGGATTTTTCCTGATGGTCTCTGTCTCTGCTGTGAAGGAGTTGATGAGAACACCTACGTGAATGGAGCAGGGGCTAGGGGAGAGGCAGATTGGGGATTGAAGAGAAGTAAGGCCAGGGGAGGAAAGATGTAGAGGACTTCTTTGATATATAAGAAGCATTGACTGGCCTGATGCTAGCTGGAGACTATTTTGAAAGGTTGCATATGGTAGATTGGTGATTTTGCAGGCAATATCCTATAGCCAGGATGTTTGTATGGTATGAAGGGAATGCTTGGCTTTCTTTGGCTTTGATGGTTTCCTAGGTACAAGTGAGAGAAGGCTAAAAGGACAAAACAGTAAGGTGCAAGACAAGAGTAACTTATGTGACAAATTATCCAGACTGATTATAAATGGAAGTACTATAGTTCATATATGCTTTGTCCCCTCCAAAACTCATGTTGAAATTTAGTTCCTAATATGTACCAGTGTTGTAAAGTGAATGTTATGGTTTGGATGTGAGGTGTCCCCCAAAAACACACATGTGAGACAATGCAAGAAGGTTCAGAGGAGGAATGATTGGGTTGTGAGAGTCTTAACCCAATCAGTGACTTAATACCCTGATAGGGATTAACTGAGTGGTAAATGAAGTGGTAGGGTATGGCTAGAGCAGGTGGGAACTGGAGCATGGCTTTTGGTATATACTTTTATCTAGCAAATGGAGACTCTCTCTCTCTCTGCTTCTTGATTACCATGTGAGCTGCTTCCATCTGACACACATTCCACCATGATGTTTAGCCTCATCTTGATCCCCAAGAAATGGTTCCAGCCATCTATGGGCTAAGACCTTTGAAACCATGAGCCCTCAAATAAACTTTTCCTCCTCTATAGTTGTTCTGGTCAGATCCTTTAGTCACAGCAGCAAAAAAGCTGACTAAAACAGTGAGGGACCCTTCAGATGTGATTATGTTGTTAAGAGTGGTACCTGTGGTTCTTACAAGACTGGCCTAGTTCTGGGGGACTGGCCTAGTTCTTCTGGCCAGAGCTGGTTGCCATAAAAGCAAGTTCAGCCTCTGCATCTCTCTTGTGCTTTCTCCTCTAGGTGCACCTGCTCTCCCCTTTCCACCTTCCACCATGAATTGAGGCAGCACAAGGCCTTCACTGGTGCCATGCTCTCAGATTTTACAGTTCACAGAACCATGAGCCAGCCAGCTATGGTGGTACATGCCTGTAATCTCAGTGGCTCAGGAGGCTGAGGCAGGAGGATCACAAGTTCAAAGCCTGCCTCAGCAAAAATGAGGTGTTAAGCAACTCAGTGAGACCCTATCTCTAAATAAATAAATTACCCAACTTCAGGTATTTTATAGCAACAAAAATGGACTAAAACAATAAGTAGATCTAAGAAGGGATGATTAAAAGAAAAAAATGATGTAGGCAGTGGTAAAAAAAAAAAAAAAGTAAATAAAGAAACACTTCCTCTGACCTGCCATATTTTTTATTGTAGTAGGAATGCTTAACATGAGAGATGCCCTCCTAACAAAAGCTTAAATGCACTACATGGTATTACTAATCACAGGCACAATGCTCTACAGCAGCTCTCCAAAACTTATTCACACTATATAAGTGAAACTTTAAATTTATCAAATAGTGTACCTTTTTCTTTTAAAAAATTATATGAAAGTTCAACAACTTTCACTTCAACTTCTCCTCCTGGTAAAAGTATCTATTAATGCCCATAAACTGAGGCACTACTGAGGGAAAAAAGGTTCTACTAGTAATGACACCAGTACAATAGAAATGAGCCTGGGTCATCTTGGCAACTTGAGGTATAGGGTTACACTTTACACTTTGTGTGTTTAAAAAAAAAAAAGAAAAAGAAATTTAGAAGGCATGAGAAGGATAAGAATGATGATAATAATAGAAGGTTCAAAAGAAGACAGAGAAATTTCCAGGATAAATTTAGTTTACTGCCAGGCATAGTGGTACATGTCTTTAATCCTAGCAGCTGGGGAGGCTGAAAAAGGAGGATCATGAGTTCAAAACGAGCCTCAGCAAAAATGAGAGGTGCTAAGCACCTCAGTGAGACTCTGTCTCTAAATAAAAATAAAATAGGGTGTGGATGTGACTCAGTGATCAAATGCTCCTGAGTTTAATTAAAAAAAAAAAAACTTAGCTTCCAAGTTTTGTTTAAAACCAATTCTATGAGGGTTGAGGCTGTAGCTCAGTGGCAGAGTACCTGCCTAGCATGTGTGAGGCACTGGGTTTGACCTCAGTACCACCCAAAAATGAACAAATAAAGGTATTCTGTTTACAATGAAATGAAAAAAAAATTCTATGAGTAATTGCCCTGCATTTAAACAATCTTCAGCAAGGTAATATTTCTTTCAAATAAAGATATTTTCCCAAATATGTGTAAATGAAGTATCATAATTGGCCTTCCAGGTGTGAAATAGGTTGAACTAGTTGAGATTCTTTGTTTTTAAGCAAAAGAAACAGACCTGTTAAAATTAAGAAAATTTTAAAGGGGAACGAAGTGGATTCTCTTGGTGTAAGAAGGCAAATATAGTATATCTCCAAGAATCTCTGTGGCAGGGACTCTTGGAGAAGATGCTATCAACTGGTTCTGATCCCATTACCTCACTCCTCCTTACCTTCCTCAAGGCTGAATTCCTATCTGAGGGAGATTCAGATTGTCTCTGCTTGAGGCAACCACCTACTTCTCTGTTCAAGAGAGTAGGGCTATAGATTGAAAATGTACCAGAGAAAGTACTGAGCAAATGAAACTCTGAAATTCACTATATACTTCTTAGATCATACTTATTAAATGAATGGATCTTATAAATGAAATGCTAATTTTTCCCTCTCATCTTACTATCACAGATTCAATTCCTAGGACTCCAAATTTCAATATGGCTACACTTTAATCAAGACCTCTTTGACTGATAAGAAAAAACATCCAAATAAATCTCTTCTACCATGGGAGACAAAGTCAAGAGATCTTCATGTTTTATATTATTAAAAATAGCGCTTTGAAAAATATTTTTCCCAATGACCTTCCAGATTGATTCACTCCTCTTTGAAAAAGAACTCAAACTCTTTTTAACTCCAATTAACTCCTTGTTAATTGAACAAACTGCAATGACTAGATGAATACAAGAAAGAATATGGTGGAAGGGACCAATAGGAAGACTTGGTCCACCAGTGATGTGGCTTAGACTCATCAAATTGTTGTTGCAATCAATACACAAATACCTACTCTGTTCCTGAAGTCAGCTGGAAATGACTGCCAAACACCTTTTTCAATGTCAGAAAAGACCATTGAAGCTGTTGCTGTAATATAAAGATTCCCATAAATCCATTTTATACTCTAAAATGATGATGACTTTTTAGTAATTAAAAGTAAAACCTTCAAAATATGAAATTATACCTTCCTTTAGTTATTAAACACATTTAAGACTCAATTACCCATAGCATCAATTTGTAATCAGCAGTCTGCACCTTTAATAAATTAAGGTAAAGTCTCTGTGCCATTTATTTCAATGTGTGTGCATATGACTAATTTTTATTGACTTATTGCTCACTTCTTGTGATGTACTTTATTTTACATTTAAAAAAAAAAAGAAGAAGAAAAGAAAAGAACTCCAAGCCCACAGCATAAATCAGTTGGAGACCTGTTCAGGAAAGTGAAATAGTTTTAAAATGTACAATGGCCAGAAGCCGGGTTAAATAAGATTGGACTGTGTGCTAAGAGATGTTAGTGTTATGACCTGAGGATTTGGGACTCCAGAGAAATACTCGGGTCCAATTTCTAGCAAGCTAAAGAGTAACATTAGCATTGATTGTAGCAGTGGCTGCAAGCCTTTTGCCCTACCTTGTAGTTAGAAATTGGGTCCTAGGTGGCAACACCAACTACATATATATATATATATATATATATATATATATATATATATATATATATATATATATAAAGAAAAGCAGAAGTTATGCAGAATGTTGATTTAACCTTTGAACAACTAAAACACAGCAAAGGCTTGAGCACTTGTTTAGATGTGAAGTCTGAATAATTTTTAGAACCTGCAAGTCTGCCCTGAAAAAAATAATTCTCATAAGAAAAAGAATTTTATGTGATATTTCTGATGCTCAATTTATTATTGTTCTAAAATGCCACCAGAGTAATCATCTTCAAGTGCATAGGTATTCTATTCTGTCTAAAACAACTTAAGAAATTCAAAAGGTGGGAAGCCAGTGAGGAAATGTTATGTTCTTGTAAGTTTCCATTAAGGACAATTTTGTTTTTTCAATTTAAACTATTCACAGTTTGGACTCATGAATCCCTCAAATCTAAAACAATTCCCTTTCAGATACATGATCTTTCCTCCTCTCATCTTTTCACTTCTTCCTTCTCTTAGCATTCTTTAAACAAAAACATCTTTATGTGAAATTATTATCCATTTCCTCTTGCTCTTATATTCTCAGGTGACACTGGATTTTTTTTCTCTGGGATATTGTTGCCAGGATTACTGAGGAGTGTATAAAGAAAAGAGGCAGACTTTTACAACACTATAAAGAGAGGAAGTATAGTGCATAACATCAAACAGAGTTGCTTATAAGATATGTAACAAGGACTCAGAAACACTGGATTCAAATACTCTGTTCATGACTTGCTGGTTATCTTGGACAGGTCCATTTTCCTTCATTCATCAGTTATTCCTTTTATATAAATGTGACCATAATAATTTCACAATTTTTGTCTATGATTGAGAGTTAACCCTAAAAAAAGTCTGCAGATATTATGTAAAATTTGAATGCCATAAAAGCAGCAACCATAATTTTACTATGATATTGACAATCTAAGCCATGAATGCACTGAGTGAGGCTAGATCAGAGTTAGGTTAAACCAGAGGTGATGTGATGAGCTTTTGTACTCATTATCATCAAATATGCTGGGTGACAGTGCACACACAAGATGTTATTTTGCATCTCACCGAGTCCTTTGTTCAACTAACATTCCTGTGCCAGCCTTCTAAATGCTGAATAAACAAGAGCTCAACAGGTAACCTGGCAACAACTGCGCACTTCAGTGGTGCTACTATGGTTGCCTGTACAGGCACAAGGAGAACATCAAAGAACAGCATCCAATCTGGTCTGGGGGAGGAAGAGTTAGATCATGGAGACTCCTAGGAAGAGACTGTCCCTGGCTTGCAAGAAGGAGTAACATGGCAGCCAACCAAAAGCCATGAGAGGTGAGAGTCCCAAGAATGACACCAACTATATATAAAAAATATAACTTGCAGATACCTGCAAATTTCCACATTGCTGTAAGGAAGGAAGAATGGAACAGCAAGGAGGTGGACCTAGAAAGGTCATCAGGAATCAAATCATTAAAAGCATATTGTGGCACATTAAGACACATCAGAATTTTATTCTTGGAAGCAGTAAGTTCTTAATCTTCAAAATAAGGGAATTCAGCTAGACAACCTAAGTTCCTCTCTCTGATTCTATTTTGCCATTCTACTTTCTCAGTAATCCACAATCCCTTACCTCATCAATTATATAGCTATTCAATGCTTCATTCATTCATTGAACAAATATTTATTCAGCACCAGTTTTGTTTTAGGCACCTTTCAAAGAGCATAGGACAGAAAAATGAACAAATATCCAAAGTTCTTAATACCAACAACTGGTGGGGAAGAAAGATAATAAAAAGTGTGAATGCTAGATGAGAAAAAAAAAATCTTGATGAAGAAAAAAAACAAGGGGAGGGGAACAATAAAGGGGCATATTTTATACAGAATTGGTAGAAAGAACTTTCTGATAATCACATAGTTAAACAATGATCTGAAGTAAAGGAAAAAGTACAACATACTTTTGTGGTAGAAGACAGTTTCAGGTAGAGATGAAGATCCCTGCTGCAGATGCAGTGTTGGCATCCTCAGAGAGTCACAAGAGGTCTGAAGAGGCTGAGGATCAGGTTGGAAAAGTAGCAAGAGGTCGGGAAGTTTCATCTAATTAAGAAAGGAAACATTTGAGAGTTGTGAACACATATGTGACTTAATATGGCATATTTTTAAAGGTTCCCTCTTGCAGCTATTTGAAAAATAGGCTTTCACCAAGATGAGCAGCAAGAACAATTAGGAGGCTGTTGCAGTTATCCAAGTGTGAGACAATGGATTCTTGAACTAGAGTGGTAGCAGATCAATATATGGGAAGTGATAGAACATTTCAACTGTAGACTAAACAGCTTTGTTGATGGATATGTGACATGATACAAAGAGAAGAATAAAGGATATAAGAAGATTTTGGACTAAGCAACAGGTAAAATGGAGGTACTATTGACTGAAATGTACCTGACTGTGGGAAGAACATTTTGGGGTCTATGAAAGAATTAAAATTTCTGCTGTGAAGTTTGAAGTGTCAGCTAGGAACCACACTGGCAATTGCAAATAAACAATTAATTATATGGTTCTGCACTGGAAATACACATATGGGAATTGTTATGGACTAAATGTTGGTATCTCACCACCGTCACCACCAAATTCATATGCTGAAGCTCTAACCACTAATGTGAAGGTATGTGGAGGTAATAGGTTTAGATAAGGTCCTGAATGCGGAGCCTACACAATGGAATTAATGGCTTTATAAGAAGAGGAAGACATACTAGAGCTCTCCCTCCACTGCTGAGAACACAATAAGAAAGCAGCCATCTGAATGCTAGGAAAAGAGCTCGCATCAGGAACCAAATCTGTGCCACCTTGATTTTTAGTCTTCTTATCCTACAGAACTGTAGGAAGTAAATATCTGTCGTCAACCTTACTGTTTTGTTATAGTCAGGCCCAGCTTACTAAAACAGGAAATGTGAGTCTGAATAAGTCACCTAAGGAGCAAGTGTTGCTAGAAAAAACACAAAGTCTAAGGACACAGCCTGAAGGACTCTAGCTAAGGCTGGAAGAAGATGACCCAGCTTGGGAGACTGAGTAGGAGCAGTAGGTCAGAGAGGAGTAGAACAAGAGAGAGCTGAATGCAAGGGTGAAGAAGGAAGGATTATCAGTTATGGAAAGTGCAACTCGTAGATCAAGTTTCATGGGGATGCTATTTAGCATGAGTGAAATGGGGACAGAAATATAATCTAAGTGGGAGAGAAATGAAACAGAGGCAGTGAGAAGAGAGCATTTTCTAGGAGAAAGGGTTTTGCTATAATAGGGACAGAACTGATGCAGTGGAGAATGCAGAGAAAGAAAGTTTACCTTAATGGGAGCTATTATAGCATATTTGTATGCTATGAATAAAATAGAGAGGAACATTGATGATACAGAGACAAATAAATGTTGGAATGACTCCTTTGGCAGAATGGGATAAGATCCAGTGAATGAGAACAGGCGAGGCCTCAGGCACTCTATTGGTGTGAGAGAAGGGAATGCTCATTATATGGATGCAGGTAATTCAGTATAATTTGTAGGGTGGGTGTGGAAGTTCTCTTCCAATTTTACTTTGCTTTCCTCAGTGAAATAAAAAGTGAAGTTATCAGCTAAAAGTGAAAAGTAGTGGGGGCATTAGAGATTTAAGAAAAAACATAAAATCCTTTACTCGGTGAATTACCGGGGAACGGTAGTAGGTTTCTTGAGTAGCACTAAAAGCCCTCCCTAAGGCTTGCAGTAATAAATTTAAAATGAAGCCAATCATTATGATTGTATTTTTTTTCCAGCTCCATTCAGTTACATGGATGTAGCCACAGAGCAGAATGAGATTAGCCTACATATTGAGCACCCACTCTATTAAAGGCTTTGCGTTAGGAATAAAGAATGAGTAGAACTTCATCACATTCACAATCTTTGGACACTGAGGGAAAACACATAGGTGAAAGAAAAAGACAATACAAAATAATTATGGAGAATGTCCAGAGGGAGTAGGTGGCTGCATTCATGGCAGGGCAACCAGAGAGGCGAGTGGAGAACATTACTATAATCTCCCTCCCTAACTTGTGTACTAGGTAACTTCACACATCTGACTTTATCTGTCAGCTTAACCGGCCTAAGTCATGTCCAGATGGCTGCTGAAATATTATTTCTGAGTTTCCAAAACAGATTAGCATTTAAATCAGGAAACAGTAAGGAAAAACTGCTTTCACCAATGCAAGTGGACATGGTACACTATGATGATGGTCCATATAGAACCAAAGACAGAGGAAGGGCAAATTCTTTCACTCACTCTCTCTCCCTCCCTCTCGGCTTGAGCATTTGAACATTGTAACTCTTGGTCTTGAATCTTTAACCCCTGGGAGTTACATAGGACCTTTATCCCACTTCCCCACTCCTAGGTCTCTCAAGCCTTCAGCCTCAGACTTGGAATTATACCATAGGGTTTCCTGGATTTCTAGCTTGCAAACAGCATATAGTGGGACTTCTCAGCTTATACAATCAGGAGAGACAATTTCCTAAGGTATCCTTTAATGTCTCATTCTTTTTCCTTCTCTTTCTCTTCTCTCCCCTTCCCACCCCGGGTTTCTCTGAAGAATCCTGATATAAGACCCCTTTGGGATTCATAAGTATCTGAGAGAATGATTTGGTTCCTTGGGTCTTTGTTCCCTCTTTTGATTCTTCTCAAATTTCATCTAAGAATCTTCATAGAGTTGGAGGATACCAACCCTACACATTCCATACTGCTGCCTACAGTACTCAGAGTGGACTTGTAAATCTAGCAGTGTAGATTCTCACCTATTTGTAGTGTAAGGAGTGTTTTGATATTCTGTATTACCTTATTTTAAGTCTGTCAATTAATTTATCAAAATGCTAATTGGTTTCCTTCAAGTTGAGTGAAAATAGTATGTTTTAGTAATCCATATTTTGCAAAGAACAAGAATACTTACTTCCCATTACATCTTATTGGCAATAGTAGATGTTCAATAACCTGCTCTTTCATTGCTCTTGTACCCTTAAATCTTTTAATTGCAAGCATGCTTTATTTCCTTTCCAGTGTTGAAAATTTTTCTAAAATACTACCTAAATTTGACTTACATTGGTTTTCCTCCTCCGCATTATGATCTCTTCAAAAATAATTCCCAAGTTATTAAAAGATGAATAAAGATTTTCTAGAAGAAAACTGAGAGTGGAATTTCCAGGTCTAAAGTCATGCACCTGAAGTATATTAGAGTACATAGTGAAGCAAAGCCCGCAGGAAAAGACATCATTCTCCTTGAGACCCTTGCAGTAAGAACAGAGCTTCAGTCTCAGTTCTAGAGTGGAGGGATGGATTCCAGGGAGCCCAATCCATTCACAAAGATCCCATTTTCCTTGCCAGTGATAAGTTAGGCATTGACATGTGATGCAGTTCTGGCCAATGACACATGGTAATTCTGGAGGGGGTGTTAGAGGGAAAAGGTTTTCTCACACAATGAGATATACTGAAAAGCTATCTCTTGTCTTCTGCTAAACATTGTCATGTTTCCATATTTCTTTTTTTCCTGATTATTTTTCTTTATTTTTATTTTTTAATTTTTTTATTTAATTGATTTTATTTTTTTAAATACATGACAGTGGAATGCATTACAATTCTTACTACACATATAGAGCACAATTTTTCATATCTTTGTATATAAAGTATGTTCACGCCAATTCATATCTTTATACTTGTAATTTTTTTGCATTACAATTCTTATTACACACATATACCACAATTTTTCACATCTCTGGGGTGCATGGGAGGAATAGATGAATTCTAGATAGGGAAGAGGGGTGGGAGGGAAAGGGAGGGGGCAGGGGATTAGCAAGGATGGTAGAATGCGATGGACATCATTATACAAAGTATATGCATGAAGACAAAAATTGGGCGTCAACATACTTTATATACAAACAGATATATGTTTCCATATTTCAATGGAATTGTCACAGCTATCTTATGAACAAAAGAGACAGTAGCTAAAAACTGGTGACTATACTGAGGACAGCAGAGTGAAAATTTGATAAGACTATGAGTTCCAAATGAAGTCATCATTGACTGACTAAATTACCCAACCAAGAAGCTCCTCTCCCAAGACATTTCCATTTTTGTAATACATTAACTTTGGGGGAAGAAAGTAGGAATGGAAGGAGGGAAGGAGAAAACAGTTAAAGAAGCAGGCAGGGAAAAAAAGAAGGTAAATGACCAAGATAATGATAGAATTCTTGAACTTTATAAAACATTTTTAAGTGACAGTTCAGAGATCAATTGGAACAATTTCTCATTAGTGAAGTTTTCTTTCTCAGACAAGATACAAGAATGTCATGAAAAACACAAATTTGAACCTCTTAGTTAATAGATAAGAATACTGAGGTCAGGCAGGCTTACCCAGGCTCACCATGCTAGCTGAAGCAGAGCTAAAACCTCACCCGAGGTTCACAATTTCAAGTCCACTCTCTAAAACTGCCACTGCAACTGTTTTAGTATCTGGAAATAAAGATGCTGCTATTTCCCCCAATTACCTCAAAGGTTTATTGTAAGAAATCAAAGTTTGTGGCTCATTTCAAATTCTAAGCCATGTTCTTTCACCACAAATAAAAGGTATTGGTGTTAAAAACCACTGTGATTCTTTGGATTGAAATAAAATGGTGTTAGATAGGAATAAATTACTTGTAATGTCTAGTTCATTAGTTAAAAACCATATAGCCATAGGAAGTTTATAATTTGT
Source organism: Callospermophilus lateralis (assembly GCF_048772815.1). NCBI lineage: Eukaryota > Metazoa > Chordata > Mammalia > Rodentia > Sciuridae > Callospermophilus > Callospermophilus lateralis. Next base: position 60,226,182 of record NC_135310.1, on the reverse strand, counting down.
TCTATTTATACAAACTTTCAATAGAAGCAGGGTAATATTGCATTGAGGGTGATATCAAGTTTCCCAGAATGTATCTGTACCACTTTATTTGAATCTGTTTTTAACCAATTCCCATAAAGATAATAACAAGATCAATGACCACTCAATTTTTCCTGTACTTTAAGGTCATGTCAAACATTCTATTAAAAAAAAAAAGCAATGCCAGGGAATTTTTTAATTGCATATAGCATGTGGTCAATATTTGTATATTGGAAGAATAAATGAATAAATACCCTTATGCTTATTTAGAATCATTTTAATTGTTTCCCACATTTAGGCAAAAACAAGAATCTCTAACCTGCAGACTTTTGCTTCATCCTTTTTTATCCTAGTATGTTCTCAAATAAAAATTAAGTTAGATAATACTTAGTATGCAGCATTCAGTAAGTACAACAGACATGAAAACACACACACTTACATACACACAATGATTAATTTCCCCATCAATAATTCTTCCCATCTTCCATCCAAAAGATATAAGCCTGAATGACAGCATTCTCTGAGCCTAAAGGGAAAAGAGGCCTAAGATTCTCAAACTCATCAAATTTTACTAATTGCCACAATCTTTCAGATAGGCCTTGTACCTGTAAGTTGAGTGTACCTCTGATTCAACCACTCTGCAGGCAAACTCCAGTCTTCCACACGCTGGAGGAGAGAGAGTTGTACAGTTATATTGAACAGGGGAGGAGACATATAGCTTTGCTTCTTGAATGGACTTAGAGCCAATTTTCCTAACTCACAGATGCCTAGTGCTGCCAATTTCTGAGATTTTTAAGGTTCATCTTCTTGAAGTTGCTTGCTGCTTCTGTTTCTTCCTTGCAGATTTACATTTCTACTTTCTCAAATCTGTTAAGTCAGCAACCACTTATTCATTTACTTTCATGTTTCTAAAATTTCATTGACTTCTCTCGTCTGATGTTGGCTTCTTTCTCACTAACTGTTCCCATATGGGTCTATACTTGTTTTTGTTTTTTTTTCTTTTAGTGGCATTTGTATGAGTGTGTGTGTGTGTGTGTGTGTGTGTGTGTGTGTGTGTTTTCCTCTGGAGGAATGGAGATACATATTTGTCTACAGTTTACCATCTTAAACTGGATGTTCTTTAATGAATTTTAAATGAAGAACCATCCTTGCATTCCCAGAATAAAACCTGTATGGTCATGATATGTTGTTTTAATATTTTACTAGATTCACTTTATTAATATTTCACTTCAAGGTTCACTTTTTTAATAAATGTAATTGATTTTCTTATTTTTAATCTGTCTTTCCATTTCAGCACCAAGCTGATATTAACCTAATGATACAAGTATGGTAGCTTTCCTCTTGTAAAATAAAATGAGAAGTTTATATAAGATATTCTTAGACATCTTATAAAATGATAATAATAATAAACTAGCCTTCACAGACTTGTATGACTATAAGCAAATAAGAATTTTTAACAAATTTAACACTTCTTCCTTGTTATCAATTTCTCCTTAAGTACTATCGTTTGTATGTTTGCCAAAGGTATTTACATTTCTTCTGAGTTTTGAAATCTATAGGCATAAAGTGTTAGAGTCTGTAAACAAGTCAAGATGGCGCCTGGCATTTTGCAGAGGGAGTGGTTTGTGAAGTAAGGCCAGGGAGCCATTAAGTGAGGAGATTCCTTATTGGTTGACTGCTGTATTTAGTTTATGTTAATTCAGATAAGCTGTATGGAATGTATATATACCCCTCCTTTCCTACAATAAAGGGCTCCCACTCCTGCTGTATCAATCTACACAAGTTGCTCATCACCCCCCGGTTATTTTGCTGCAGCCAGACTGTGGCAGATGGTGGCTCCTAAGGGGAGCCCCGGGACACTCAGGGGTAAGTGACCAAAAAAAAAGCTGCCCATCCATAGATAGGACGGGAGCAAATCTGCTCTTCCCTAGGCAGATAGGGCAAGAGGAAAAATGGCCATTTCGAGAAAATGGAGAAGACTGATACAGTATGTTTGTGTCTTGTTTTGTCTAAGTGTATTGTATTGTCTTTATGATGAAAATATGGAAGGGGTGAAAAGTAAATTACTAAGAGATGAAGGCACCCCAATGGAACCAAGAGCAATTATGGCACGTGTTGATGGAAGCCCAGGAACTCTAGTCAGAAAGAAAAAGAAAGTTCAAAAGAAGAAGGATTATCAGGAAAAAAGTTGCAGCAAAAGGCTATTACTGAATACTTTTAGTTACCAGAGGGTGCGTGAATCGGCACGGCGGCTGCCACGTGCGCAAGCCCGTCATGGCGCAGCAAGGACTTTCCAAGCAGTGGCAGCCAGTTCTTCCCCGTCCCCCTCCCGGGAGCAGGACACCACTGCGAGAGCCCAAATCCAAACCTGACCCGAGGCAGGATCTCACAGGCTCTTGCTCCCTGTGCCCAGTGGCAGTTTGAGTCTCGGATGCTCCCTGGACTCTCCCCGGGGCCATCTGGGGCTGCCCAGATGCTGCAGATGGCCCTGCATCCCTGAAGTTTGATCATTTCCCAGGCCAGTAACTACAATGGTTCTCCCACACCTGGAAGCTAATGAGTAATGAGCACTATTAAGGCTTATTTCAAATGTAAAAAACCTTGAGATAATGTACTAAATTGTTCAGAAGGTTGTTTTCTTAGTGAAATACTACAGGATTTTCTTTAGCCATCCAGAGTTCCTGCCTTCATCCCAGTGCCAGTGAGGATGAGGGTGGAAGAATTTCCAGTGTTGCTGAGAAACGGACGAAACTTCAGATCAAGCTAGCTGCCTGCAGAATTTACCTGGACTGTGATTTAAGCTAGCTACCTGCAGAACTTACCTGGACTGTGATTTACCTGGACTGTGAGTTAATCTATTGAGACACTGCTTTACCTGGACTGAGACAACAAACTGTAATCTACAACAAATTGTAACTCGGTATCTTTGCAAACGGTGTCATTGCTGGTATAATTTTTCCAAGGGCTTCTTACATGGAGCCATCAATTGGCTTGGTATTGTGGCATTTTATATCCTCCCCTTCTGCTTGTAGCAGATTATTTATGGTGTTTGTGTAAAAACCACTATGGTTGTTATTTAAATTAAACAAAAGGGGGAAATGTTAGAGTCTGTAAACAAGTCAAGATGGCGCCTGGCATTTTGCAGAGGGAGTGGTTTATGAAGTAACACCAGTGAGCCATTAAGTGAGGAGATTCCTTATTGGTTGACTGCTGTATCTAGTTTATATTAATTAAGATAAGCTGTATGGAATATATATATACCCCTCCTGTCCTACAATAAAGGTCTCCCACTCCTGCTGTATCAATCTACACAAGTTGCTCGTCACCCCCCCCCCCCCCCCCGGTTATTTTGCTGCAGCCGGACTGCGGCAATAAAGTTTCTTACAGGACATTCTGTGATTAATGAACTTCTACTTATATTTTATATTTAAACTGATATCTACCTATTTTTCTACAGATAATATCCTTTATTTGGAGTTTCCTATTTTGGATCTTTTAATTAAGTACCATGAGAACTGAATCCTTTGCAGAGTTTTATGGATCAGATTTGACAGTTTTGTCTATTTCATCATTGTAGGAAATTTCAATTTTGTTGATGTTTTTTCTTTTGGAGTCTTTTTCTTACTTCGTCAATTTTTATTTTCATCTCTTTAGTTTCTTTCCTTCTAAATTCTTAATTTTCACTGTTGTTCTTTTTATGCACTTTAAATCTAATTATTGCATAGTTTTTAAACATTTATATTGTCCTAACATGGGAATTTAGACTATCAATCACTGAGATTCACTTTAATTTCATTCTCTAAGTTTTGATACATAATGCTTTAAGTATTATTGCGCTATAAATACTTTCTGACTTCTAATTAATTTCCTCTTTAATCCACAAATTGCTTGTATGTGTTCTCTCTCCCCAAGATCATCGTGAAGAATAGAGAAAGAGGAAATTCTTAAATATTTTCTTATTTCTAAAATATTGTTATATTGTCCTTGAGATTATTGTCTTATGATGTTGATATTTTTCACATTTGTTGAGTTTTCCAGCCCTTCACAGGGATTTTTGAAATAACCTATATTTTGAAACATTCTTCATACTCTGTGTCAGATAGAAGCTTCTATACATATTTAATAAATCAAGCTTTCAATGGCTTATTCAAATCTTCTATTCTCACTTCAGTTCTTCTGGCTATTTGTTCTGTGTTTCACAGAGAAGCATAGTAAACCTTCTGCATTTGTGGGTTTGTGAGTGCCTCTTTGTAATTTCTTTATATATGTTCACCCTTTATGGTTATGAGCTCTGAACTGAGAAGATTAACAAAATGAGCTAGGAATTTACAGAACCATGGGAGAGACTGAGGGTGCTCTACCATAAAACTCAAGGCTTCGTCCAGGTGACCTGAGAGAGAAACAAAGTACACTAGTCTGACAAGACACAGGCCCATTGATTTTCCTCAGTCTCCTCTCTCTATTTTAAATACCTCTGAGGGATGGAAACCCTCTTCTTTTAAATCTGCAAAATATTTTCAGGGGAAATTGTGGAGAGGGAGTTCCACCTTCCTTTATTTATGTATCTTCTCTTCTCTTCCCTTACCAGCTGTCTCTTCCTGGTCAGATTTCTTGTCTCTATTATTCCTGCTTCATACTGACTTCTCTTTATCTCTATTGCCCATTCTTTCTTTTCCCATAAGTATTTCTATTTTGCTTTCCCTTTTTCTTTCTCTCTTAACTGATCATAAAAAGGAACTTGAGGAATTTTCTTTTATTTATTGATTAATGTTTATATTTATGTGAATAAAATAATATTCATTCAATTTAGACATGCTTAAGTAGTTTAAGGCAAAACAAAAATCTATTTCAAATTTTTCTCTGCCTTCTCAGATAACCACTAGGATTTTTTTAACACCTATATGTTTGTGATTGCTTCTTTTTTCCCTTTGGTTCAATGACTAATGATTTTTTTTAAATTCCTTTTGCAACCCCATATTTCTATCCCACTGATTTTTTAAAAGCAGGGGAATTTACAATGCCATCTCCTTTTACTGAAAGATTCTGTGAAATAAGGGTGATCTCCTTCTAGCTTTGTGTTGTGTTTTAATTGTAGAATAAAGGGAGCATGTGTGGCTAATTTTTTCAAGATTAAAAAAAAATCTTTTAAAAAGCAGCATAAAATTGTTTCTGGGAAAGCAACTGGTTTAACCGGTTCAAGAGGAGATTGCTAAACTGCAATTCCAGAGCTATGACACAAAAGAACATTGTCACTAGAATGTAAAACAGCACATTACATTTAAATAGTAAGAGCATCTCTGAGGTTGCCATGTCTTTCAGTAGCATGGTTATGATGGATGCTTTGTTAAAACTATGAATAACTTTGGCACTTATAGCTTCATCAAAGAGTAATTATGATATAGAGCAATAGGAATATACTTGCCTCTGGAATTTCCAAGTAACATAAATTTTGTAATTTTCAAGTTGTATTAGGCATATGTGTGCATGCATACACACACACACACACACACACACACACACACACACACACAGTCATTTTCCCCCATTATCAAGAGATTATATGAAAAGAGTATAGTTGGACATGACAATAACCCCTGCAAGGCTGCTTGAAGGATAGTTTGGGTTGCATTTTGTGCAGTTTTCTGACAAGGTGATTTCTATGGTAACCCCTATTTGCATCCTTTCAAATGGTGGTAAAATCTGACACATCCCATTAAATATTGATAGCAATGTTTCATCCACTCTTAAGCACACTTGGGAATTCTTCATTTTTATCTATAACTAAGACCATTCTCTTGCAGTATCAAGGCAGCCTTTTTACTGTTAAAATGTTAATTAGATTTTTATAACCATTTTTATAGTTCTGCTCTTCATCTCGATTGCTACAAACATATTTATTTACAATTCCATAATGTTCTCATTAATATGCTATGGTAATCTGCCATAGTGCACAGAAGTTAGCTTAATAACAAGCCATAGAAATATATCCTTAAAGACATCTGTGAAACATCTGTAGAATTGTAATGATGCAAAATAACTTTACAGCAAATGAGATAATAAACAGATGATACTTAAGGTCAGCATTCTTTATGACCATAGCCTGTCTGTTAGTGTAACTATTTCATGCACTTAATAGCACTGATACCACTGCCTACTGATGGTTGTTTGCTAAATTCCATGCTCATTAAAAGCAATACACATGTATCCCAGAATACCCTGTTGTCTAAAATAATAGCCACAGACACAGCATTTATTTGTAAACATTTTCCTCCAAGACATGCCGGCAAGCTCTACCTGTACCTCACTCGTTTTTGCACTATTCACGTAAGCATTTATTTCTCATTTCACAGACAATATAACCACTTGTCCATATTCATTTAACAGACAGGAAATGACAATGAAACTTCACATTACATCAGAACAGATATCCAACTAAATATAATCAGCTATTCTTCTAAGAGTTTAAAGTGGAAGTAGTTCTGAGTTTGAAATGAAAAGGTTATTTGTGTTACCTTGGGCAAGTCATTAAATTTATCAGAACCTCATTACTTTTTACCTGGAAAAAGGAATAAAAGTAAATACCTCAAAGTATCTAGTAAGAAGTAAATATTATTTTATTTACTTCATTTCCCCAAAGCTCAGTAAAAATCATGGTAGACAAGATTAGATATCACTTGGCTAAATGAATGGTTAGTTGATGGACACAAATAGTACATTGCAAAATCACTGTGTATTTGGGCTATTCCTTTACATGAATCTACTGATTGGCAGGAAACTCCCAACAAGGGGATAGCCATAATATATTAGCTTTCTACTAGTGATGTAACAAATTACACTCAACTTGATAGCTTGGTAACAACACAAAGTTACTCTCATATTCTGTGAGTTAGAAGTTCAACATGGTTTCACTACAGTGAAATCAAGGTTTTGGGCCAGGGCTGCATTCCTTTCTGGAGAATCTAGGGGAGAATCTTCTCTTTCTGTTGACTGATCTAGAAACCACCCCCATTCCTTTGTTCATGGACCCTTTCCTCCATCTTCAAAACCAGTAACATTTCAATCTTTGATGATCAAAAACATTCAAGAAGCTAGGAATTGAAGGAAATGACATCCACAAAATAAAGTCCATATGGCAAACCCATAGCTAACACTGTAGTCAATGGTGGAAAGTTGAAAGTTTTTTCTCTAAGATCAAGAACAGGGCATTGATGTCCATTGTCACCACTATTGTTCAACATAGTACTGAAAGTCCTAGTAGGAGCAAGTAGGCAAGAAAAAGAAATAATACATATCCAAGTAGAAAAAGAGGAAGTGGAATGTTCTCTATTCACAGATGAGAAGGTTATGTATACAAGACCCTCAAGAATCACGCCCCCAACACACAAACACAAGCACTAGTAAATGAACTCAACAACACTGAAGGATACAAAATCAACATACAAAAATCAGTTGCATTTCAAAACACTAAAAACAATCTGAAAAATTAAGAAAATGATTTCATTTAAAATAACATCAAAACAAACAAGATACTTAAGAATAAATGTAATCAAGTAGGTGAGGGCTGGGGTTGTGACTCAGAGTTACATCGCTTACCTAGCATGCGTTGAGGCACTGGGTTCGATCCTCAGCACCACATAAAAATAAAATAAAGATAGTGTGTCCACCTATAACTAAAATAAAAAATAAATATTAAAAAAGGTAAAAAAAAACATGTATATGTTCTTTTCTGAGGACCACAAAATATTGCCAAAATAAGTTATAGGAGACACAAATAAATTAAAAGACTTAATACTGTCAAAAAGTTCATCCTACTCAAAGAGATTTATAGATCTAGTCAATCCGTATCAAAAATACCAACGACATTTTTTGACATAAATATGAAAACTCTTCACAACTCACATGGAATCTCAAAGGACCTTGAATCAAAAAACGATCTTTAAGAGGAAAAAATTGGGAAGCCTAGGTAGTTTTAGATTGCTTGGGCTGTTATAACAAAATGCCACTGGCTGTGGAGTTAAACAACAGAAACCTGCTTTCCAGCAGTTTTGAGGTTGAAATGTCCAAGATCAAGGTGCCAGCCTATTTAGTTCCTAGTAAGGGCTGCCTTCCTGGCTTGCAGGCAGAAATCCTCTCCCTGTGGCTTTTAAGACCTCTTCTTTATAAACATATAGAGAGATCTTTTGTGTTTCTTCCTATTTTTCTAAGGGCACCAGCTGTCTGATTGGGACCTCATACTTATCACCTCACTTAACATGTACACCTCCTCATAGGCCCTGTCTCCAAACAATTGCATTGGGGATTCAAGCTTCAGCATATGAATTCAGGAAGAGACAAACATCCAGTCCATAGCAGTTATTTCTGGGATCCCTATTCCCTATGATCAAAACAGACATGTAGATCAATGGAACAGAACAGGGAGCCCAGAAATAAGTCCTCGTGCATATGGTAAAATGATCAACAAAGGTGCCAAGGTTATACAGTGAGTTAAAAAAAAATGTCTCTTCAACAAATGGTATTGAAAAAAACTGAATATTCTCATGCAAAGGGGTAAAGGATGAAGCCCTTATATCATACAAAAAAATTTAAAAATGTATTAATGACATAAGATCTAAAACATTGAAATTTCTAGAAGGAAAAGTTTCATGGCCTTGGAATTGGCAATGATTTCTTAGATATGATACCAAAAGCATAGGCAACAAAAGTAAAAATAGACAATAGGGATTTTATCAAACTTAAAAACTTCTGCACAGCAAATGAAACAATTAGAGTAAAAAGACAACATATGGAGTGAAAAAAAAATATTTGTAGATCCTACCTCTGATAAGGGGTTAACATTCACAATATATATAGAACTTCTACAACTCAATGGCAACAACAACAACAAACAATAATAATAAGCTGGTTTTTAAAAGTGGGCAAAAGACAAGGATTTCAATAAACATTTCTCCAAAGACAATATACAAATGGAAATAAGCATATGAAAAGATGCTCAACCTCACTAGTTACTAGGGTAAAACCAATGATATTTAGGATATATATAGTTTAAACTGAGCAGATGAAAAAGTTCAAGTGCTCTGTTGAAAAGCACATATAGTTAAAACTATATATATATATATATATATATATATATATATCTGACTTTGTTTTTCCTCTCTCTTCCACTTTCAAGAACATTTGTGATTATACTGGTCCAGCACAGGTAATCCATGATAATCTCCCTGTTTGTGTTAGTCAGCTTTTCATTGTTGGGACCAAAAGGCATCACAAGAACAATTTAGATGAAGAAAAGTTTATTTTGGCTCCTGGTTTCAAAGGGTCAATCCATGTTTGGTCAACTCCATAGCTCTGGGTCCAAGGTGAGGCAGGACATCATGGCAGAAGAACATGGCAGAGGATATAGCTGCTCAGTCCCTGACAGCCAGGGAGCAAGGAGCTCCCTGTCATCCCCTAGTATGATCCCAGTGATCTACTTCCTACAGCCACATCCTGCCTGCCTACAGTTACCACCCATTAATCCATTCAAATTATTAATCCATCAGATGAATTAAACTACCAATTACAGTACAGCTATCATAAGGTAATCATTTCACTGTTGAACATTCCTGCCTTGTCTCACAGATAGAGGTTTTGGGAGACATTTCATATCTAAACCCACTATCTGAAGGTCAATTAATAAACTTTTAGTTTCACTGGCATCCTTAATTCCTCCTTGTTATACAACCTAATGCATTTACATTTCCTGGGGATTAGAATGTGGAACATCTTTGGAGAACCATTATTCTGCTATACGTACTTTTAGACTAGCCCTATTTAAATTCCAATCCAAAGATAGTGTGTCTTTTGAACATACTAGTCCATTTCTAACTCTCTTCTAAATAAGATCATATTCAAAAATATAAGAAATTGAAAAAATCCACAGCAAAAAGACAAATATCTTGATTTTAAAATGGACAAAACATCAGCATAGACATTTCTCAAAACAATATGTACACATGGCCAACACATATATGAAAAATGGACAATATCAGTAACCACCAGAGAAATACAAATCAAACCATAAAGAGACACCACTTTACACCTGTTAGAATGGCTGTTAACAAAAAAGTAACCAATAACAAGCAGTGGAGAGGATATGGAAGAAAGGGAATCCTTAACCTTGTTGGTGGGAATGGAAATTAGTCCAGTAATTATGGAAACAATATGGAGTTTTCTCAAAAAACTAAAAATACAACTACCATGTGGTCTAACAAACATACTCCTGGATATATCTCCAAAGAAAATGAAATCAGTATGTCTAAGAGGCATCTGTACTCTTATGTTCATTGCAACACCATTCATAATAACCAAGATATGGCATCAACTTAAGTGTCTGTCAGTGGACAAGTGAATGAAGAAAATGTGGCACATATACACAGGGAATATTATTCAGCCTAACAAAAGAAGAAAATCTAACCATTTGCAACAATATGGATGAACCTAGAAGACACTATACTAAGTAAAATAAGTAGACACCAAAAGACAAATATCACATGATCTCACTTATTTGTAGAATTTTTTTAAAAAAGGCAATAGGATCTTAAAAAAAGAGAATAGAATGGTAGTTACCAGGACCTTGGAGGGCAGGGTGATAGAGACAGTGGCAGAGACTGGCAAGATACTGACCAAAGTGTACAAAGTTTCAGTTGGACCAGATGAATAAATTCTGAAGATCTATTTGTACAGCATGGTGGCTATAACTCAAACTGTATTGTGTATTTCAAAAGTGTTAAGGCAATAGCCTTCAAATGCTCTCACCACACATTCACACACATATACAAATAGTAAATAATGTAGAACTGAATATGCTAATTAGCTTCATTATGCTAATTATGTTTATATAAATCAAAAAATCATATTGTACACCCTCAATACATACAATTTTTGTCAATTAAACTTCAATAAAGCTGAAAAAAATAAAATAGAGATGAAAACTTTCTAAAAATGTTCCAATGTTTAATACTATTTCTATTTGTTATACATGAACATATGTGGCTTTTAGTGTGTGTTAATGTGTTTCACCCAAATATAAATATAGTAAAATCACTGCAAAACAATAATTAAGGTTTTTGTCCTTCCTTTTCAGTCCCCTGGTCCTTTCTGAATAAACAAGCTAAGTATAGGAAGTAAATTTTCTTTATAAATGAGCAGACTATTTCCAGGTGGACCCATCCAAATATGGGTCTTCATTCCACCATAATAACCTCATTCATCCTATTGCAATTAGATCAGTCTGTCCCTGCATTGTCCAATACTACAACTATTAACCACATGTGGCTATTTAAATTTAACTTAATCAAAATTTAACAAACTGAATTTCTTAATTACACTATCAACATTTCAAGAATTCAGTAGTCACATATGGATACTTGGCTACTCCGTTGAACAGCAGATATAAAACATTTCTATCATCTCAAAGTCCCAAGTAAAGAGCATATGAAATACAATACACATATAACAGGTATATAAACACTGAAAATTCACCCTAATTACTTTATATAATTAGCTTCAGTTCTTTGGTTCTTCCATTTTTTTAAAAAAAGCTATATTTCTCATGTTTAAATAGCATACAATACATACATGCTCAACACATTTCAGAATTGCTTCATCTTTCTATGATTGTGAATAGGAACAGGGATTAAGTCAAACTGTTGAGCAAATCAGTTCACAGCACTTTTTTTTTTTTTTTTAAATGGGTACACCTTTAAAAACTGAAAGGTGAAAGTATCTGGACTTGGTGACCATGGGAAATGAGGACAGCTCTGAGAGCTTTCTGAACTTTGTTCCTCCACCAAAAAAAAAAAAAAAAAAATTTAAGATAGCATCCATCAGGCTTTGAGACATAATCTGACCCCGTAAAAGGGTAGAAGATCTTTGACCTCCCAGAATGTTGCCAAGAAGACAAAACGGGGATCAGTTATCAAGGGATCCTGAAGTTGAAGTTGAGGCTGAGAACGCACAAGTCTCCTTCACAGTTCCAGATAGAGCTTCGACTCAAGAGGGCCCTATTTATGGTCAAGGGCTCAAGGGACCTATCAGGACCATGACATGGAGCCACAGGACAGAAATCAGCATTTTCAGGCTCCGTTGTAAATTTCTCCTTCGATCTTTAAGAGACACTAAATTTCCAGCTACATGATAGAGAATTTGCCTTCCTCATTGATAACTAGAATATCAGAGTATCAAAGATAAACTCCACACTCTCCCCATGCAGTTCAGTCAGTATTTCTTTTAACAAGAGGCGTTGGTTCATTTTCTGTTCCCTTCTACTACAAAGGCTTCCGAATATTCTCTGAGGCGCTTGTCTGTCATCATTGGAAATAAGTGAAAGAACGGTGATTATGCCAAGAGAAGTAAAATAGCATTACTTAAATAATTCACCTTTATGTCATGTAACCACGCTAGCACTAAAGAAAACACAGAGAACAAAGAGCTGGATGACACTGCCACGGGTTGGTGGGAATTTAATCTTAGATTTCTGTAAAAGCCTTTTATCTTCTCCTACCCCCACTTTCTTCCCCAGCTGACCCAATTTAATGCTACACAATCAGGTCGACTCAGTGGGAAATACAGAAGGCAGAAAAATAGATTACTATTCTTCCAAATGGAGAGAGAAAGCCAGGAACCCAAAAATTAAAGTTGAAGACTTGGAAGAAATGATTTTAAAGTTAAAATAAAAAGAAAAAAAAAAAAAACACAGGAGATAGTAGAATCATAAGATAGTCAGATCATAAGCCTTTTTTTTTTTTAAATCAGGAGAAAGCCTTCCTGTCTTCTTTTTTGTGGTACCTGTGCACAGAACACTTGAATTAATTAATTATGAGTTACTCATGCTGCACTGATGATAGCTAACATAAATTGAGAGCTTACTATGTGCCAGTACTTTACTCAGCATTTTAAATGGATTAAGAAACTTAATCCTCACCAAAGCCCCATACTTCTACCTGTATTGGATAAATTAGAAAACTGAGTTTAAGCAACTTGAACACAGAGAGAGGAGTTAGAATATCAATTCAAGCTGTTCAATTTATGGGCTTTTGTCCTTAATGACATTGCCAAACTTCTTCTCTTGATGACAAACCATTGTTTTCCAAAGAATGATATGTGGAATATGCCCATTAGAGTTACTGAAAACTGTTGTTAAAAGTAGTTTCCTGGGCTAAGTGTGGTGGCCCACACCTGTAACCCCAGCAACTTGGGAGGCTGAGACAGAAGGATCACAAGTTCAAGGCCAGCCTCAGCAACTTAGAGCCTAAGCAATTTAGTGAGACCCTGTCTCAAAAAATAAAAATAATAAAAAGGCTGGAGTTATGGTTCAATGTAGAATGCCCCTGGGTTCAATCCCTAGTAATAAAAAACAAAACAAAAAAAAATGATATTCATTCCAAGCCAATTGGGTCAGAATCTATAGGAATGGGTCAGAGACAATAGCACTTTCACAAACTCTCCACATGGTTTTAAAACATTCATAAATATATATTTGAAAAATTATAGCATTTAAGAGACAGCATGAAGTAGAGCTCAAAACATAGTACAGAATCCAGGTGACCCGGCTTCATGTTTAGACTCTGTCATTCACTAGTTCTTTGACTTCAACAGCTTAATCTCTCCATGACTCGGTTTCCACAGATGTATCTGCCTATTCATGGGTATAGATCTGTTCAGTGATTTTGGTTTTCACATTTGTAGGGAAGGCCAAAAGGATGAATGATCTAAAAGATGGATAATGCTCAAATAAGTATTACACTCTGAATGTATTTCATTTGAATATTAGTTCTTCTATTAATTTACTCAAAATAAACAATAACCAAAACAACAAAAGGTGCCAAAGAAAAACTTCACCTTAAAACAATAAGGAAATGATCTGGTGTCTTCAACTTTACTATTTCTGAAATGTACTTCTTCCCCTGCCATGCCCCTCAGTTATTTCTGGTGAGCCACAATGTGGTGGCATTCACTTTTCTTAAACCGACTCTCCTTTATCCATTTCTGCTATAGAACTTCTGGGGAGATTGAGATGAAAGGTAGAAGACCCCTATGGAAGAGAAAAACTGATAAGAACTCAAAAAAAATATGTGGGTAGCAAATCACCTCCATATATACAAAGAATATAGAGTTTAAAGAGACTATTGAACCAATACTTATCTAAAATAGGTTTAGTTATAATAAAATGGAAGGCAGGCAAGATTTATCATAAAATACAGATAAATCAATCCAGAGATAGAGGGGAGTTTTCATTGTCAAATAATTCTGAATCCGACACTTTTTGTTCTAGGAAATTTAGGCTGGAATTTTGAAGATGTGAGGGGGAAAAAGCAATAAGATATTCAATACTCAAATACTAATATTTACCATATAGTGACAAATAAGTGTTTGCCCCAAACAACTTCTGGCATTATAAAAGAAAAATAAAGCATGAGCCCAAACTCTCAAAAGACATACTTGGAAAATTTCACAAACCCTCAGATTTTCCAACAACACTACACAGCTCTTTGCAAGAGCTGCTCATTTTATAATAATTAAAATAAAACAGCAAAGTCCTTGTGTAGACAGTAGTCCAAGCAATAATCTCTGCTTCTGCATCTGCTAAAAGAATCAACTCACATGAGAGCTTTGCAGAGAGCTGGTCTCAAATTTCTTCTTTATCAGAATGTTGTATTGCTAATAAATAAGTTTCACTAGTATAGGAACCTCTGTTTTATTCATTATTATATCCCTGGCTTTAAGACCAGTGCCTGGTACAAAAAAAAAAAAAAAAAACACCCACTCAATAATTGTTAAATCAGTTGTTAGATTCCTAAATTAATACTATACATGTGGAATTTTGCACTTGTTCTTAAAAAGCCAAAATTGCAAACTTAATTCCTTAGATGCTAGTATAGATAAACTAGCTCCTTTGCCAACTTTGTACTTGGCGGGTTGTAAGGGAAATTAAATAGGTTTAAGATTTAGTCCAGCTCAGTTGGTTTTGTAGTAAACTATCCAACTCTATAGCTTAATGTTCAAAGTAAATAATGTTTGTTATGGGCCAGGCTATATGGGCAAAGACCAAACAGACTTAATTTTGCCTAAGACTCCATATCATGTAAGAAATGCTCCTCCCATTGGAAAGTCCCACCTCTGTACCCATTAATAATTGTCTAGCATAGTATATTTGGCAACCAAAAATAACAATTCTTATACAATGTAAAATTGTTCTCTTTGGTTTCCATTTTTCTTGGGGCAATGTACCTTGTCAGAGATTGATTGTCCAGACGTTAGTAATCATTCTCTAACTTGTACTCAACTAGGGTCATTTTGACCCACTTCCCTTCTGCTTGCTTGCTGCTATGCCAACCTGGAAAGTTCCATGGGAAATACTAATGTACCCATTGCTTTGTCCAATTCAGCTTCTGAACCTGCTTGCTTGCAGCTACATTAACCTGTATGTGGTTTTTTGGGTTTTTTTGCGTTTTTTGCCTTTAAATATCCTAAAATGCTCAGGCTCAGGGCTGTTCCTTGCAGAGACAATTATGAGTCTTGTGGAGAGCAGTCGCCAGCCAGCCGGCTAAATACAGACTCTTCAACTTGGATTGAAGAGTCTTTGGACAAAAATGGGATTTGTTGTGTTTTCTGAGCAAACTGCCCCACAACAATGTTAAAAAATAAAATTTCAACAATTATAGTTGAAAGATATAACTGGCCTTTTAAAATATTGTTTTAGTTGTAGATAGACACAATGTCTTTATTTATTCATTTATTTGTATGTGGCGCTGAGGATTGAACCCACACACCTGTGAGGCAGAGCTCTACCACTGAGCCCCAGCTCCAGCCCTCCAAATTGCTTTTATTATTAATTCATAAATTAGGCAGCATCCCACCTCATAATTTAGAAAAGGAACCCCAATAGGCTTTATAGGCAGAAAAAGCCTAAAGAAGCAAAAATAGGGACCCAAAACCAAATGGGCCATTTCAAAGATATTTTCTTGCTAGGGTTAAAAAAAGCAAAAGGGCTTCCTTATCATGCCAGTTCAGGCAAAGTGGGCCTATTCTAAAGGGTTGTTGAGTGTTTTGTTTTCTTTTGACTTTTTATTTTTGTTTTTGTTGTTGTTTGATTTTTTTTTAATGACCCTTTTACAGTCTACTCTGATTATGTGGCACCTAGCATGAGTGCCTTCATTCTAGGTTTGTTTATTCTGATCTTTTGACCCTAGTGCAGGAGTTCAGTTGAATATAATGGCCTCCCATAAATCTCATTTAATGGTAACTTGGGATTTTTCAGAAAAATAAGAAAAAGGTAAGTTGTGCCTTTGAAATCAGTGTGTCAAGATGGGATGGGTCAGTTTGGGACCTCATTGCCTTTAGGAATGACAGATGCATGCTGTGGTTCACGGCCTCGTTGGCCATCAGCAAATACTCAGCGTTCCCCTGTGAGCTAAGTAACTGAAACTAAAAGACACAAGAGGAGTGATGACAAATATTTTAATATTCTCTCCCTCTCCCTCTCCCCCTTCTCCTCCCCCTCCTCCTCCTCCTCCTCCCCCTCCCTGTCTCTCACCTTCCCCCTCCTTCCCTCTCCCCCTCTCCCCCTCTCCTCCTCTTCCCCCTCCCCCTCCCCCCCCCCTCTCTCATTTTCTCATTTTTGCCTGCCCAGGTTTTTTTCTCAACCCTTAGCTAATCTTTGACTCATTGGGAACAGAAAGGTAGTCAAACAGTTGACAAAAGAAGCCTGTGAAATTAACCAGGTGAGAGTCACCCAATTCAGCAAGCTAAAATTGCAGGTATGTGTTGGGACTAATTCTGCCTCAGGACAGGATGCAACTCTCTCCTAGGTACTCTTGTTTTACCATGCAGAGGCCTCCTTCACCTCCATTTAGTCAGTGCTCCTTCCAAACGTAATAATAAAACCAGCCTGGATTGGAATGTCAGGATACACTACATCTTTCCAGCAGAACATTAACTGTCCTCATATTAAAGTGCATATTTAATGAGGCACTATTGTTATTTGCCTATAATGCATTCTGATAATAAAGTACTTTGTGTCCATGCTGAAAGATTTCATTTCAGGTTTATTTGCCTGTGGACGGCCAGATAGAACTGCTTTGTAGCATCCTTGACTTAGAATGTTGCTGGAATATAAATGAGAATTGTTGAGAGTAAGGGGAAGCAGGCCTGAGTAGAACATCCCTAGCCAGTGGCTGACTTATCTCCCACCATAGAGCAAGAGCAACATCTAAACTAATCAGGGAAAGGCCAAAAGGTGTGGTTTGGAGTTAAACCCTATATTCTGATTTAATCTAAGCACTGTAATGCCAAAACAAAGCTGAACCTGTGGTATTAACTGAGTATACAGTATACATGAGACAAAAGTGCTGGGTTAGTCTTTTGAAAATTCCCTCCTGCAAGAGAACAAAGGAGATGAGAAATGCGCATGTTTAAAACTATGGTCTGGAGCCTGACTCTCCACTCTAAAGCACTCCTCCTCCTGAGGTCAGTTTTTAAATAATATTGTGGTTAAAACATGACTCATGCATTCGTCATAGTTCACTCAGTGGGTATGTGAGGAGGATTCAATGTTTGTCATCTTTTTAAGAATAAAAAACACAGCAATTTAGTTTTTGTCAAAAACCACACACTGTTCTGTTCGGTCATTAGAGCATCTCTGTTCAAGGTGTATCTTCAGCGCTAAACAAGTACACAGACTAAGGCCAAATAAAGAGGAATCTGAAGCTTCACTGCTTACAACTGGACTAGAAAGCTCTGAGATAGGACCCCAGCCAGGAGCTGTTATCTTTATTGTGCAGAGTGACTGAGTTCGACTTCTGGATCACTGGGTTGGGGCGATGCTTTTACAAAGTAAATGGTGCTGTCGGTGTAAAGGAAAAGATGTCCCTGCAGCTTAGGTGTTAGAAATGAAGCAATGGAGGGGAGATAGAGGGGATGCTTGTCAACTGATGCAGATAATGGAGAAAGATAAGCCTTAGATCATAAATCAGCTTGCAGCTACCACCTATGGCTTTGAAAGGGCACCGTTGCTTCTTACTGTACCACCAGCTCATTAATACCAGTCGGCAGTCATTACAGGTGGTACAAGAGAGAAGATAATTTACATATTAAGTAGTTAATCGTGGATTCCACCGCATTTCAATTCTCAAAGGCATGCCTTTCTAAAACACTTCAAGGGCACAGTTCAGGATCATGTCGATACATTAAAGTTTTCTTCTGTCTATAAAAAGGATGCTTGTTAAAAGTTATGATTTCAGTACAATTGCACAGGCTGTTTCACTGGATGAACCCATGACCCATTGTCTGAAATGGAGGTGGGAACTTTTCCAACACGGATGATTATTCCCACTGACATTCTGATGGAGATAATGGACACAATTTACATGAAGGATCATACTTGAGAGTTCTCAGTAGGGATAGGCATGAATAATATTAACTTTTGTAATGCAAAATCATAAAAATCAATTAATTTTATTGTCATCATAAATAAAATTATATTAACGGAATTTTCTTTTTTGAAACATTTTATGACTATTAGAATGACTGAATAACTTTTCAAGCTCCACATCTTGCAACTTTTGGTAGTCAAGAACAGCTGTGGGCTGCCAGCAGGGTCGGAAAGACCAGGCTCAGAAAAGACCAGGCTAAGGAAAGAATTTATCAGAAAACCCAAATAGGGCTTGTGTTGCATGGTTACAATACTTTAGATCTGGTCTGTAAATAAGTGCTTTCCTTAAAAAGCAAGTTCCAATAATAAACTTCTTGGCACACAGCAGGGCAAAATGATTTGGAATAACTGGTGGTTCTCTGTGGGAGAACCTAGTTCAACAGGTCCTCCCCTCTTTCAAAGGCAGATTTATCCCACCATCTGCAAATTCAACTCAGTGGACTTCCCCACGGAGCAGACGGTATATCTGAGAAAAACATGCCATGAGAGGGACATTCAGGATCCCTGATAAAAACAATATTGGAGGATCTTCAAATATATTTATTTTTCTCATTATTAAAGTAACATCTTTCTTTAACATAATGCATTAAACAGCATTGTGATAATAGGGGAAAATACACATAGTTCTAAAACACAACCAATATTAGCCTTTCAGTGCTTGCTTTCAGGTATTTTTTTTTTTTTTCCTGCTTCTTTGAGAATTATCTGACACAGTGTTTTATTCCTCGGGAACATTAAGGAAATGCTGTATGCTATGGGATTCTACCTTCATGGAAACCATGGAGGATGGTGTAGCATTAGATGAGTTTTAATAAATAAGATGAAGGAATTTTTACATGCTTGAGGTATTTTCCACGTATGTAACCACTATGTGTTAATCGTTATGATCATGAGATTAATGAGTGATGGAAAAATATTAACTGTAAGCCATTCATGAAGGAGAATTCTGCAAACGTTTTCAACTATTATATGAAAATATCACCAGAATCTGCTTTTTCCCATACCTAGCCTAAAGACAGGAGGTATACACACAGGTCTGCCCATAACACATGCTTGCTTATTTTACCTGAGCACCAAGGATTCTCTTTCTGCACTCATTTGCAGAAGGAAAACTGCCTGTTTTTCCCATTCTCCCCATTAGCTGAACTTGGCACATTGCTGCCTGCACTGCTTCTGCATTGACTCCAAATCCAATCATTCATCCATTTAAGGAGTATTCAAAGCTCAGTCAAGCATTGATGGGCACCAAGTCTATCAACCTAAATAAGGATCAACAAAATCTCCAACCTTCCTTTTCCTGCATTTTAGAAGGCTTCCCATTTGAATATGGTCAAAGAAACAAGATCCCAAGCTGGTTTTGAAGTCTGGTGAATTTTTTCATCTGATTTGGGGATTTTTAAATTTTAGTTGAGATGCAACACTACTAAGGAAATATGAAAAGCAAGGGAGCTCAGACCAATGGCTATTGTGCCCTTAGGATCTAAAAGACTAACTTGAATTCTAAACACTTGGACAACTCTGCATTACTAAGGCTTGGTTCTGTGGTGGAAGGTAAATTAGATAGTCAGAGAGTGCTAGTTGGTTCTCTCTGGAAATCTAAAGATAATGGAACTTTCATCTGGATCCACCTAGACCAAACGCCTTGGTTAGTGCCTAGAGAAATTCTCCTGGGGACATTACAAGAAAGGGGAAGGCATTGATTTAGATCAGTTGGATCCATATGTACTAAGAATTCTAACTATTTGTAAACTTAACTCTGTTATTAAAATAAATTGTGACTGTAAAACCTAGAATCTCTGCTCTAAGGTGCCACAGCTTCCTAACCACTTGGATCCTTCAGATAAGAAAACTATTCAGTAAGGATTTATATTCTAAGCTCAGTATGCAAACTAAGGAGAGAATTCATTCAGGCTTGAAACTTCTCATAGCCCCACTCCCATATGTAAAGTGTGATATATCTCCCAAAATGAAACTCCTTGCCAGAACATTATTTTGTTTTCCCCAAGGAATTGGCAAACCTCTTTAATGTGGTAGAGAGGATCTTCATATTTGGTGAGGAATACTTTATTTATTTTTTTTAAAGAGAGAGAGAGAGAGAATGTTTTAATATTTATTTTTCAGTTTTCAGTGGACACACATCTTTATTTTATTTGTATGTAGTGCTGAGGATCAAACCCAGTGCCCCACGCATGCCAGGTGAGCATGCTACCGCTTGAGCCACCTCCCCAGCCCAGGAATACTTTATATTAGGAATAGCTTAAGAAATTTTTCTGAGGTCACATAAGCAGTAGTGTCCCCCTGAGTTTCAACACCAGGTCTGCATGACACCAAAAATCCTTAATTTCTAGCCCATCAAATTGCCTTAGGAAAGGCAGCTCCCCTTCCAGAATCCCACACCATTCCCATCCTATGAACTTCTTATTTCTTTATTCATACCACAAAATTTTATTTGGCACCTGTCAGCCAAATGTTGTGATAAGTGTTGAAACCATTGTTTAACAATAATTGTAGGTAATTATCTTTAAAGCTGCCATTATTCAATAATTCAATATCAAGATTTTAATGTTTTTTTATTTATGAAATACCCTGCCATAATGAATTATGCATTAGCTAATATAATAGACAACTATGTCATCACCCAGATTTAACATGGGCAAATATTGTGCCACATCAGTTTTCTTTTGTTCGTTAAGAGTCAGAATGTTATGGCTGCTCAAGCTCCGTTTCCTTTTTCTCTTTCCTCAGCTGCTATCCACAAGTGGTTTGCATGCCATCACGCCTTCAGACTTCTACTACATATTTACCTCTAAAGGTCCAGCTTTCTCTGTTCCTCATGACAGAAACTTTATGGCAGTCTCCTTTCCCTCTAGCAGTTTCTACAAATCTCTGGTCACCAGTTATACATATCTGAAAGAATAAAGAGTATCTATTTGCCTAGAGCTGCAAATACCATTGTCTATCTAGAGTGAGCCCAATGAAATCAAAGATGATTATGAGATTGAATTTATAGCATTGGTGACTAGGGAGTAAGGAGAGTAGGAGGTAACAAGGTTATAGAAGACAAACAGGTTACTGGTGTGATATTTTTGTTGTATAGTGCTATTGACTGAAACAAGAAATTTGCTAAAACAGGACAGGTTTTGATAAGGATAATGTAGAGTTTAGAAAATCTTTTTATTTTTTTGTATTGGGTATTAAACCCAGGAGCACTTAACTATCAAATCACATCTCCAGCCCCTTTTTGTGTTGTATTTAGAAACAGGGTCTCACTGAGTTGCTTAAGGCCTCCCTAAGTTGCTCAGACTGACTTTGAATTCAGGATCCTCCTGCCTCAGCCTCCCAAGCTGCCATGATTATAGGCATGTGCCACAGCACCTGGGGAGTTTAAAAGATCTTAAATGCGCAGCAATTATGAGACTTCTACCTAGAAATAACTAAATCATTGATCACATAACAGAAAAGGATTATGTATGTGTGTATATAAAGATCATAAATTTAATTTACAGTATGACTTAAATAAACATATAGAATTCAGTTTGTTTATTTGGTGCATATTTCAATGGCCTTATTCACAACCTCTATTTACTATGTTGGCAGGGTGCAGGGATATGCAGAAATAACTAAACAGATCATCTGATTTCAAGCATTTTGCAAACACTAATTTAAAACCTTTTTTAAGATTAATTATCTAAGCTTTTTTACACCCAGCTTCTCCTGCCTTAAGCCTTCTCTATAATATCATGGGTGTAGGAATGGAGTTCATGGAATTTCAGGGCAGGAGAGTGGAGAGAGTCCTCAGATCTCTAGAGCATTCTCTGGATCTTCATGGCCTTGGAAGCAAAGGGCCAATCTTCTCCCCTCTGAAGTATGGTTAACCAAGTTCTGTACATTTGTATCTTCTGTTAATGTCTTCAATTTATGTCATCTACTTCTTACCTGGTCCCTCTTTGGGTTCTGCCATAGCTTGATGGTCCTCTCCTGACAAAGCCTCATTTTGTCACTTCATGGCCATAGGTGCCTGACTCATGTCTCTGTCCTCCATCTGGCACACCATGCCAGTAGCAATCTCTTCCCAGTCTCTGCTTTGGGCCCACATCAGCAGGTCTGGGGGCAGACCTCAACTCTTAACTCAGGGTCTGCACCAAGGAAGGTGTAGCAGGGCAAACAAAACTCTTCTCTCCACCTGATTTCAAAGCTCTGCCTGCCTAAATATACAAGTCCATTATATGTTGTTGGAGATCTACCTAACACAGCAGTTTTCTCCTAAATTTCACAGTGGGGACTAAGTTAGCCTGCCTGCCTCTGGCTGATCTCTTCTTTATTTGAAGCCTGGGGTGAGACCAGAACATACTTCTAACTATGTATTCACTTCCTCTCTTTTAGTCTTTTTTGCTTAACAAGTCCCCAGAAACAGAAAAGATACTTCAAAAAAAAAAAAAAAATCTTCACTATGTATAATCCTCCCTGGCTCAGACTCCTGACTTTGCCTTAAGAAAGAATGGAGTTTAGTTTCTAAACCAGGAAAAAAACTCAGTGATCAGAGTCTTTGGGTTTAACCCTTTCTAAGTTAAATGGAGGACTAAAGAACTTTAGCAAATCCACCTTTTCCACATATGTCTTGGCTTTCCAGCTTACTGTCATGCAAACACATCAAGTATTAAACTCCCTTCTCTAATAGGCCATAGGGAAGCATGTTGTCGCTCTACACAAAATTGGAAATGTTTGGAAAATATTGTCATGTAACAATGACTGACCCTCATCATTTGAGAAATGGCTTCTGCATAAATCAGGATAGCCGAGAAAAGTTTATAATTTAATGATTAAAATAAAAATTTCTAGTTTAATTTTTCAAAATATTTCCTTAATTGCACTTAGGTTTGAAATCATCGCTAAATAAATGAAAATTAATTGAACCTGTATGAAAAAAGAGAGAATAAAAGTATAGAGGTAGGCAAAGTTAAATACACTGAGGATCACCAACATTTGAACAGCAAAGAATAGAAGTGAGGCCAAGTAAAACACCAAAAGGTTAAGAGAAAAGAAAGAAGGAAGAAAATGAGAAGTAAATGGTACCATGGAAAGTTTCCAAAAGTCAACAGTGCTACATGCTGCACAAGGTCAAGTAAGGTAATACAATCAGTCCACTGGATCTGAAAATTAAGAGCTCATTGGTAGTTTCAGCAAGAATGGCTCTAATAAAGTGATGGGGTCAGAATGCATTAAATAGAGCTAAGGAATCAAAGAGAAGTAGAAAAGTTAATAAAGGCAAGGTTCTTTCAAGAAAATTGGTTGCTAAGAATAAATGTAAGTGAATGTAAGCAGAGTCTTAGGAAGGTTATTTTTAAGAGGGAAGACTATCTTTGTTAGGACAGGTTAAGTTATAATGCAGTAATAAACAACTCAAAAACATCAAAGCTATATTTTTCCTGAACATTACCTATCCAGAGCAGGTCAGTATGGGCCTGTTCTGTTGTTCATCATAGTCATTTGGGGACCCAGAGTATAAAGGCTCTGTCACCTTGATTCATAGCCATCAGTGAAACATATCACCACTGCTTACCTGTTATAGACCAGAGCAAGTCAGATGATTACATATAAATTCAAAATGAAGTTATGAGAGTGGCAGCCATTTGTGGTGAATGGATAGGAAATATCACTATTTGTAAATAGACTTGTTGACAATTATGGGCAAGAAAGATTTTCCCAGTCAAAAGCAAGTGAATCATAAAGAGGGCAAGGGAGAGATTAAGGAAAGACCAGAGACAAGCATTAGTTGAAAGAGCACAGTCCTGAAAGGAAGAAGCAGACAGTATAGAGCACAGGTTGATGGGAGAGCTTTCATAGAAGGACTTCTTTGTCTTCGAGATGTGAAGGGAATGAGGAAGGGATGGATGAAGATGGCTATGAACAGTTCACATTTGATCACCTTTTTTTAAGTGTGTGAAGTAGGCAAAATCAATAAGTATAAAAGTGTCAGCATCAGGTTTAGAGTAAGGCTACTAAGAATCTGATGCAAAGTTAGAATTATAACTCAACCAAACAGTGCTCAATGATTGAATAAGGAATTTCTGGATAACTGCATGATTCTATGTGTTTTCAGTAGGAAAGTTGAAAATTGTACCAACTGATGATTGCCTCATATTTTACAGCAGTGAGAGTGAAGGAAGGGTAACCTAGAGGGTCGGATCAGTTATAGATGAAGGATTTTCAGGGAAGATGCAACAGGCACTTGAAAGGATGAGGGTGTTAAGAGCATTGATGGGAAAGAAGCTGAGGGGATAAACCAGAAAAATAGCTCACCAACTGGGAAGAGAGAGAGTATTGACCACATTCTTTTCCCTAATGAAACTTATGACTTTTTAGACTCCCTGATAAAGCAAATCCCTTGAAAATATAATGACAGCTGTTTATAGGAGTCCAATTAAATCAAGCAAGATTTGCATGCTCTTTTTGGTAAACCTCCCAGAAGAGACTTCTAGCAGAACTACTCTGTCACTGCGAGTTACTACTATAGAGGTGGGTAATAAATCTACTCCTTTTGATGAACACATGAATGTGTCATGGGAGCCTAATATATTTTATCCAGCAAGAAAAGATGGATTCTAGTAAACTTGGTTTGCAACTCTAAAACATAAATCATTATAAGAATGATCATTAGAACTAAAGACAATCATGTAATAGAAAGCCTGGGAATCATTTAAGAAAAACTTTTATTAGAACCAATATAAAGCCATATTTTTATTTTTCACTTTATTGAAATAAATTCTGGATTGGGGAATATTATGTGTAGGAATATTTACTTCCCTCATTTAAAATTCCAGATAGAGCTAGCTATTGAAAAGCTATCAAATTTAGCATACTGACATCCAACTGCTTCATATTTGCATATCCAAGAATGTAAGGATTATATCTCAAGAGAAAAAAGCTGAAGTGATTTTTATCCTCATTTTCCCATCATTTTTTCTGGATCACAGGTTATTTCCTTTGCTGCTTCAGTCCCAAATGCAACTTGAATTGGACACACTTTTTATTATTTTCTATCCTTTAAATTAGGAGAATAAATGTTATATCTGTTGCTGAAAAACAAACCAGAAAAAGCATTGTATGTAAGGCCAACTTTGTCTGATCCTGAAAACATCAACCAAAAATGTAACCTGTGCTTTAGTTATTGCCAATGAGGACTGGATCAAGTCCAGAAGGAGGTGGTTTTAATCAATTGTTTTTAAGAGGAGAGTCTATAACCTACTGGCTTGAAAATCTTCGAACAGTAAGTCTTGTAGAGATATAGCAGACTTGCCAAAATTGCATTACCGCTTCAAACCATCACAAATTACACTGCACTTTAAGTTTTATTACCAAGTAAGACAGCACACAAATTCATTTCCATGTCCGTTGCCAATTTAAATGAATGGCTGGCTCCTGCCAGCTCAGGAAGACACCAGAGGAAATGTTGCACAGATCATTGGTGCATGGAATAAATGATAGCAGGCCTCTTGGTCATTTAATCTCAGAGAAAAATTTATATTTTAAGCAGGCTTTAAAAATGTAATGTGAATTATACCATCGGAGGGATATAATTCAAAAAAAAGCAACCATATTAAATGCCTACTATGTACTCCAAACCATTCTAGATGCTGTGGATGATACCAAATTAAAAGATATAAGTTCTGCTCTCAAAGAGCTTTCCCTACAATTGGTGAAAATAAACTAACACATAGAAAAGTATTTTGGACACTCTAGAGGGCTGAATACTGTCACCTCAAAATTTATATGTTGAACCCCTAACCCCCAGTACATCAGAATGTGACCACTTTTGGAGACAGGGACTTTAAAGATGAAGTAATTAAGTTAAAATTAGGTCTTTAGAGGTCCCAAAGTAATATGATTGGTGTCTTTATAAGAAGAAGACGTTATAACACAGAGACACCCAGTGAAGAGCATGTGAGGACACAATGAGAAGAATTTGAGTGTCTACAGTCAAGGAGAAAGGCCTCAGAAGAAACCAACCCTGTAACACCTTGACCTTAGGTTTCTAGCTTCCAGAATTATGAGAAAATTAACTTTTGTTCTTTAAGCTACCTTTTACCACATACCTTTAAATCTGAAGCACTTTGTTGTGGCATCCTTGGCCAACTAATAGAGATACTCTATAATTTGAGGTTAAAGTGTACAACCAGTGCTATAGAATCTCCAGAAAAGAAAAATCAATAGAAACTATAATAATTACAGGAGCAAGATCTTAAAGACAGCTTTGAAGAAAAGAATAAAAAGAAATGATCCAAGCAAACAAATAATATGAACAGCAAGAACTTAGGAATAGGGATTGCATATTCCCTGAGTTGGTAGAAGTACTCAGTTGACTCAGGGAGGTTTGACTGATGGAGATGATTGGAGGTTTGGAATTTGGTCAAAGCATGGAAAAACTTAAAGACTTAGCAGGGACATTTACACTTGAATATTGCTTAGTGATGGGTTGTGGTTTATTATTATTATTTATGTCCCCCCAATTCTACTTCAAACATCCTTATTAATAGGGAGGAAGCATCTATTTATTTGTAATCTACCTGGGCTAAGAAGTATTGTTGTGCCAGTCTGGAGGCCAAAAAGCACCTACTGAGAATGAGTGGGAAATGGCAGAGAGAATTGGAAAATGACGCCTGAAGTCACCTCAAGCAGGGGGAGGGATAAGGCCAGAGCACAGGCTAAAATGTACCAGAGAGAAAAATGAAGCAGAAATTGATTTTCTTAAGAAGAAAAAGAAAAGGAAAGGTCAAAGGATAAAGATTAGAAGGATTAGGATGCTTAAGAAGATATGAAGTATATAAGCTGATAAAAACAAAAAGATGAAAGTCAGAGAAAGTGTAAGAGAAAAATAAAATAAACTTAAGGGATAGGCCAAGGAATCAGAAATTGAAATAGCAAGAGAAGAAAAGGCTCAAGCACCTAAGGCACATATGTCATGAAGTGACAGGAGAAGGGACAGTAGGTGAACAAGGAAGAGTCAGGGAGGACAAGAAAAGGCATAAAAACTGGAGAAATGAGCTGGGAATCATTTACGGTATCAGAGGCAAATAGAATGGAAAGGAAAGGGTGAGGGAAGAATGTTGAACAGATAAGTTCACATGGAACGGAAAGCTTTCAACATGGCTTTATTCCTTACTCTTCTCCTGAACCAGCATCACCAGTTTGAATCTCTGTAAACCACACCATGGCACTGGACTCCTGCCTGACACAGAGACTGCTCCCCAACCCTCTTCCCAATGCTGCACATGTTCAAGCATGTTCAGGCTTGGCTAGGTGAGACCACCTCACACACACACACTCTCCGTAACCTCAATTACAACATCTTGCCACTCAGTAGTTTTCAATTCATGTTTTAGTTAAGTTTCTATTGTCTTTGTTCCTGAAAGTTTTTTTTCTCCATAACCCTCAAAACCACTCCAGCAAACCCTGTTATCACTTATATTATTGTGTTTCCTCCTCTTCCTTCTCTCATAACTTCAAGATTTTTTTCCACAGCCTCATAAAAGGAAGCCAGCATAAAAGGAAGAAGGAAGGAAAGAAGGAAGGAAGGAAGGAAGGAAGGAAGGAAGGAAGGAAGGAAGGAAGGAAGGAAGGAAGGAAGGGGTTTTCACATTCTTTCTAATATTACTCCTTCTAAATATGCCTGAAGCCCCCATCCACCCTCCTTGTCCTACTCAACACACACACACACACACACACACACACACACACACACACTCCTTGTTGTATCTAGTTGCCCTGGATCCTTCCATCTGCAATGCTTCCTTTAATTTCTCTCCTCCTCAAACCTGTGTTTTACCTCTTCTCTTCAGAGCCTTTTATTCAAAACGTTAGTGTCTGGCCTCTGCTCCACACAAGTATCAATACTTTTAACTGTCTTCAACAACAACCCCGAAGATTACACCTGTTTCCTGAAACTCTCTCCTTCCAGTTTCTACATCAGGGTTCTTAGTTGCAAGTTTTAGAAGTTAACTCTTGTGAATAAGACAGAAAAGGAATTAATTAAAAGGACATAAGGAGGTTGACAGAAACTCTGAAGGGCTAGGGAACTAGACAGAGGTCAAATCTTCTAAAAACAGCAACCCAAGACCGTCTTTAAAAACAGACCCTGGGCCTGGCACCATGGTGCATGCCTGGAATCCCAGCGGCTCAGGAGGCTGAGACAGGAGGATTGTGAGTTCGAAGCCAGCCTCAGCAACTTAGCGAGGTACTAAGCAACATAGTGAGACCCAGTCTCTAAATAAGATACAAAATGGGACTGGAGATATGACTCAGTGGCCGAGTTTCCTGAATTCAATTCTCAGTACCAAAAAAAAAAAAAAAAAAGCAGACCTGGGCAGCTGCTGCTTTGGCGACAGCATCCACCCACATGCCTGTCAAGAACTCAATTATGCCACAAGGACACTAACACTAACACCAATGCCACTACTGACCAGAGACTCACCTTGCAGACACTGCTGCCTGCAGAATCTCAGTACTGTTACTTTCTCCTTTGCCAGCAAAATGCATGCACACAAACCTCTAGCTCTGAATTGCTTCCTTCAGAATTGAAGTCTCACACAAGTGCAACTGATAAGTGAAGCCCAATAGGTAGTTACTGCAGATCAGCTAAATGAAAGAAAGAAAAAATAAATTATATGAAATATAAATTAGAATCTTAATCATTAACCCTTGACACACATAATGATTTATATTTTCTTTGCTTTTGAATTACAGTCACACCCAGAGCTCAACATGTCTATGGCTCCATTACTGTTATATACTTCCAGGAAGAGTAAAGAAAATTCTATCAGCTACCAACTGGCACACATAGATTGGAATTTGTTTCTAAACTGACGCCCAAGTCAGCTTCCTCCATGCTACACCCATATGCTACCCCAGATGTTGCGCCTGTTTCATTTTAGAGACTATTATGCCTGCTTCATCTTCGCTTCCAGAACATCTATGCCTACACAATAATAATTCCTGCAAATAGAGACATTTGAAAAGTTCTGTAATAGTGAAATGATGGCTTTTTAAATTTGCATAAGTCATATCCATTCATGGCTCATGTTTTCCTTAATATACATTCTATATTAGCATCAAACCAATGCAATAAAAACTCATTAATCCAAACCCCACTCATTTGAAACTCACTCCCCACTGATGACTCCCAGTTTTTGCTTCTGTTTCTTTCTTCTCATCTAGGATACCTTTTTCATTCAACTCAGATTTGTGTCTACCAGCTCCTTCCAAACCGA
Organism: Callospermophilus lateralis; assembly: GCF_048772815.1. Classification (NCBI taxonomy): domain Eukaryota; kingdom Metazoa; phylum Chordata; class Mammalia; order Rodentia; family Sciuridae; genus Callospermophilus; species Callospermophilus lateralis. The sequence continues at coordinate 60,196,431 of NC_135310.1, read as the reverse complement.
TTTCAAGATTACCTATTCCAAAAGCCGTCTTTGATTAAATCCACCTGATTCTGATCTCTCCAGGATGCTGCACCCTATCAGAACTTAAAAACTCTGTCCCTTGCTTTTGCAGTTACAATTGTGATGCTTTTATTGGCTTCATGTCATTTTCTGGGTGTTTTCTCCCCAGCTAGAAGGTGAGCTCCTGGGGAGAGGAGCACACGTTGGAATCCTATATATCCCACTCTCAGAACCTACCTCTGAACTGCCCTTGAAGTAGGGACCCAGGACATGCGCAGGGAGGAAGGGAGGTGCTCAGGGTAAAAGCAGATAGTGCAAAATGCAATCTGTTCCCTTGATAATCATTTCAAGCATTAATCTTACCAATAACAGAAGTGTGCCACGGGAGCTAACAATATCTACAATGTCATCTTGAAAGAGGATGAGAAATGATGAATCCACATATGCAGCAGGCAACAGCTAAATTATTTAAACAGAAAGAACTATGTGTAGGGATTTCAGCACTGAATCTCAGTTGTGATCCCTGACAGAAAACTTGCTACACATCTTGATGAATTGTCATAACCCAAGTTACTGAGAGAATGAGATGCAGAATATTTCATTCCTCAATACGAAGAAATGTGTTCACTTTCTGGGGCTGAAATTTGAAAGGAGTTAACTTTTTTATAAATGATCTGTTTGGCAATTTTTTTTATTATATACAATTTATAACCTTTTCCCCCCTAAATGAATTGTTTAAAATGTGAGAATATGGAATTTGAATTCTGAGAAGATATTTGACATTAAAAAAAAAATTTTTTTGGTCAATTTGGAAGACTGTGATAATAACATTATGTTTATATTTCAGTAAAAGCTCTTATCTTCTACATGTATTTAAATACATATAGATGGAATTATACCTATAATTTACTTCAAAATAATTAAAAGTGCTATATATACATTAGTTTAACATCAGAATACCTTGTAATTAGATGCTGTTTTGCTTCTTTTGTAGATGAGGAAACAAGCTTAGAAAGGTTAAGTTTCTCATTCAAGGTCACACAACTAGTAACTGGCAAAGTCAGGATCCAAACTGAAAACTATTTGATACCAAATACCATATTCACCACTGAGATATATTATACAAACATAACCACAAAATAAAATATTTCTCTGATGCACTAAGAAATGTTTCATTAAGCAGTCCAAAATTATGATCTGAAGCCATGGCCTTTTGATTAAAGGAGAGTAAAGATAATGAAATGTACTTAGGAAGACAAAATATTTAGCAATGACACCAATCATCTATGACTGATAAGATACTACCAAGGGGAAAGAATTATACATATAACATTTATTATTATTTTTGCCAACTTATTTGAAAGATTTCTGGCTTAGGCTCATAATTCCAATATTTCCTAGTGAATACAGATTTATTGTTTAGAAAATGATTGAAAAGTCATTCCAATTAGGCGAATATTTATTTAATAACTTTTGAATTTCCAAGCCCTATGTAAGAAACTACAAAGTCTAAAGCATCTGTTAGGCATTGCCTTTCTCTTGCTCTGTGACCTCTGAAGAGCTTAGAATTTAATTGCAGAGAAAAAGTATTAAAGTGACCATAAAGAAAATATAATAACTGCTGTGAAAGAAGAACACAGTGCCACTGGTGCCCAAAAGATAAAAATTACATTGATCTGGGAGATGAGATGATATCTGAGATTAATAAGATTTTTAACATTGTATTAGTGAGGATATAAACTGAGCTGAAACAACAATGATGTCAAAATACAGACGCTTGAATGCAATCATTTACTTCTCATTCCTTTAGGAGTCTGCAGATTAAAGACCAGGGCTAAGCAGGGAAGTCCATTAACCATAGCTCGGGAACTCCATGGTTGCTCCAGACTTTATCATTTTTCAGCCAGTTGGAGGGAGGAAAGACAAGTTCACAGCAAACAACACTCTTTAAGTAGTGAGCTTAAAGACGCCATATTCATAGCATTCAGTCGTTCAATCATATGGGTGTCCCTGGCTGGAAGAATGTCTGGGAAAAATGTCCCTATCTGTGCAACCATATGCCCAGCAAAAAATACAGAAATTTCCAGAAAGAAATTTTCCAAAAGGAAGAAGTAGGGAATTGACTCAGACTTGTACTCTGTAACCCATCTGGCCACGCCACTCAGCCCCTGCCTGAGGGAAGGGCAAAGCCCTTTCCAACACTGCAACCAGTTCAGAATCCAGGATATTGGGTGATGTGCTATCCTTCTCCTAACATCTACATGAGCATTCTCAATCTCTAGTCCTATATACCAAATGACAAGTTATCTGCTTCCCAATACCTAAGAAGCAATAAAGAGCAGGAATGTGATAGCCCCAACAGTCATCTATACACAAAGGGGAAGAATGTAGAAATCATCAATCATGGCACCTGTCGAATCCTGAATAGGAACTACAAACAACTCTCCATGACAGCAGTAAATTAAGTTCCTTGATTAGTCCTTCCAACTCTCCCTTTACTCTCCTGAAGCAAAACATTTTGCCACTGATTAAGATACTTGGTGTTGCCCTCAGGGACAAGGATTGCCAAACATTTATAGAACTATAAAATTGAAAAAAAAAATCTTAAATTCTAGAACATAAGAAGCCATAGATATATTAATCAATTTATTTATTTTTATTACTTTCATGTAGTCTGAGAGCCACTGTTAGCCAACTCCTGCTCTAAAGTTATTTGAGTTATTTTTTTTTCTTTTATATTTTTTCCAAGGCCCACCTTTGAATTAGATGCTGGAGCACATGCTCTGCTTGGGAGATGCAGAGTTCTAACCTTATTTCCTGCTGACACAGTTTAAGAAAAACACAAGTTGTATTAGATATTGAAACACTGCATAATTTCCATATCCATCATTGGTGAAGTTAGCAATAAAATTCACCACCATCCCCCCACACACACACAAATTTACTTGCTTTCTGCTTTCTTTTGATCATGGGCTTTAAGCCTGCCCTTCTCTCTGTATCTCTTGCTTCTATTTATCCCATCCCCCTAAACTAGATTGGAAGTTATTTTAGTTTTCAAGGACTCTGTCATAATTGTTGGTGCAAACCCATTCTTATAATTCTCAGAACAGTATTGTGTGGATCATCTTTCCATTACAATAACAAAATACTTGAGATAATAAACTTATAAAGAGAGACAGTTTGAGCTCACAGTTTTGGAGATTTTAGTTCAGGATTTGTTTGGCCTCCTTGTTTTTGAGCCTCTCTCTCTTTTACTCTGCTTCCTAGTCACCAGGAGGTGAGCACTTTTGCTCTATTATGCCCTTCTACCATGATTTTCTGTCTCAGCACAGGCCCAAGCAAGGAGGTCAGCTGTTAATGTATTGAACCCTCTGAAACATGAGCCAAAATAAATCTTTCCTCCTTTAAGCTGTTTTTCTCAGGTTATTGTCACAATGATGAAAAGCAGAGTAATGTGGCAGGGGATGGGGAGGGAAGATTCCCATTCATCTCGTGGACAGAGGCAAAAGATGAAGGGATAAAAAACCAGTGTCTCACAATCCCCATTGAGGGCATGCCCCCAATGACCTAAAATTTGCCTAATGGGTCCCACCTCTTAGAGGTTTCCACTACCTTCCATAGGGCCAAACTGGGGATTAAGCCTTTAACACAGAGACCTTTGGGAGAAACTTAAGATCCAAAGCATAGAAAGTATTTATCTGTCTTTCCAGCCTTGTGATTTGTTGGTCAGTTAGGCTCACAAGGCAGGGAAGATACTTAGGGATATAAATAGGAGTCAAGGCTCAAAATTAAGAGGGAAACTGGAGACCATCTATCATGTCTGCTTTTGCAATTGACATGCCAAATGTTTTGCTGCAGTTTCATAAGTAATTGTCATCATGTATGAAGAATGTGCTATTACTGGAATGCAGAAGTTAATAATCAGTACTCATTACTAGTACTTATTCCAGTGACAAATAGAGAGTACAAGTTTCTTGTGCAAAACATAAAATCACGAGAGCTATGCCTTCATGGATGAATATGACAGCTGGGAAGAGGCTGAACAGAAAGTTTCAAAAAAGAAGAAAGAAAGAAGAAAAAGGAGAGGGATGCATAGAAGAGGTTGAAAAAGAGCACAGAACAGAGCTCGAAAATCAAGTCAATGAGTTAGGAACTTACTTTGGGTAACCAAAAACAATATAGCACTAAGAGAAACAAAACCACTCTTGGGGATGTGGCTGAGTAATATAGCACTTGCCTAGCACACATGAGGTCCTGGGGTTGATCCCCCACTCTAACAAAAAAAAAAAAAGAAAGAAAGAAAATGAAAGAAAGAAAGGAACAGAGTCATCAGATACAGGCTATTTTCTGGAGAAGAAAGACATTCTCTTTTGGTAATTATAAGGTTAAATTGCAATTTAGCAACCCAGAAACAGCTATTGAGCAGACAGCTTTAAATAAAATTCTAAAACCAGTGAAGTAGGCCAAGGTCAGCAGTAGAGATGATGTTTTCTTTTTGGAAAGTGAAAAAAAATTTTCTGAAAGAATTCTATGTTGAAATAATAATAACTGCCTCAAAATTAAAATATTTGTATGCCCTTAATTTTTTTCTGAAAGAAAAATGATTAAAAGACAATGACCCAGAAAAAAAATGTTTATTTTGGGTTAAAAAAAATACCAGAGTATATACACAAAATAGGATACCATTTGGCAATAAAAAGGAATGAATTATTATATACATAGCAACTTGGATGAATCATGAAACAAGTATGCTGATGGAAAGAATGCAAACAAACAAAAAGGCTACATACATATGATTCTATTTATATAAAATTTTACAAAGGCACACTGAACTTGTCTATATTGACAGAAGATCCCTGGGTGCCTAGGACAGGGGAGAGTGGATTACAAAGGGCACAAGAGAACTTCTCGGGGTGACGGAGCAGTCTGTGTCTTGATTGCAGTTGTAGACATCCAGGTATACACATTTGTTGACATGCAGAACTGTACAATGAAAAGACTTAGAGTTCATGATAAAAAGAAGATAGGGGTAACTGAAAGTTGTAGAAATCTGGAAGAATAGAATTCATAATCACAGAGAGCTATATCTCAGTGCATAAGAACTTAGCAAAAAAAAGTTTCAACAAGCACTAACACCTGGTAGAAAGATAGTTTATCATAAATTTATGAGGTTAAGAAAATTTTTAATGGATTTATTTAGATCACCATTTCAAAAAGTACATGAAGGCTAAGTTAAGTATCTTACAGCAGCTAGTATCTTTAGGAATGAACCTCTCTGCAACAAATAATAATATTATTATGACTCATTTAAATAACAGTGAAGAAATAGAAGAGAAAAATCTTATACCACCAGTATAGCCTTGACTTGATTTACGTGGGTAACATGTTCCTGGGTTTCAACAAAAATTGTATTTGGTAGGTGATAAGGACTTATGTAGGAAAAGATCTAGTAATATTTCATGTCATCTTTAGGCAAATTTATATAGCTCCATTAAAAACTGTCAAGGTTAAAAATCAGAATGTATAATGAAAATGCTAAAATGAAGAATGGCTTATTGGCAAGAGCATTATGACATTATGTTCTGTAAGAAAGGCATAAATGTGGGGCAAATATTCAAAGAATCTAGATTTTTAGGATAATTACTGATGACCCCACACACAAGTCATTTTGTAACCCAAACTGGACTATGAATTATTTATCTTTCAAGTTGAGTTGAAGTTAATGTTGAAATCCTCTTCTAAATATCATTGAAAGAATCCAAGACAGAAATATTCTGTAACAAAATGTATGGAAAAGTGCTTCCTTGTGTGTGTGTGTGTGGTGGGGGGGGGGGACCCACAGGCAAGCATTGCAGTCCTCCTCCTTATCTTTGGCCAGAGACCCTCTTGCTAATTAAAAAAAAAAATTAAAAAGGATTTCAAGCCCTCTACTAAGTGAGAAGGAAGAGGGAATGAAGAGAGGTGAATGGCACTGTGTGCTGGAACTCTGATTTTTTCACATCTGTTCTCTCATTCAATCTCTATGTCTTATTTCATAACTTAAAATGGTAGAATTATTATCTTCCTTTTGTTTTTTGTTGTTGTTGTTGTTGTTGCTTTTATTTTTTTATTAATTTTTATTGTTGGTTGTTCAAAACATTACATAGTTCTTGATATATCATATTTCACACTTTGATTCAAGTGGGTTATGAACTCCCATTTTTACACTGTATACAGATTGCAGAATCACATCAGTTACACATCCATTGATTTACATATTGCCATACTAGTGTCTGTTGTATTCTGCTGCCTTTCCTTTTTATTTTTGTTTATTTTTTTTCATCTTTCATACGTTTGATTCAAGTGAGTTATGCACTTCCATTTTTACCCCAAATACAAATTGCAGAATCACATCAGTTACACATTCACAATGTTTACATAATGCCATATTAGTGACTGTTGTTTTCTGCTGCCTTTCCTATCCCCTACTATCCCCCCTCCCCTCCCCTCCCATCTTCCCTCTTTACCTCATCTGTTGTTGTTCAGTTCTCTCCCTTCCCCCCCCTTTCCCCTCACAACCTCATATATGTGATTTCGTATAACGAGGAGGGTTTCCTTCCGTTTCCATGCAATTTCCCTTCTCTCTCCCTTTCCCTCCCATCACTCATCTCAGTTTAATGTTAATCTTTATTATCTTCCTTTTGAATACATAGAAACTAAGGCTCAGTGAAGTTAAGACTTCCCATATCACCCTGCTGCCAACATGCACATCCAATCCATCCTTTCTTTCCAAGGTTCTCTCTGCTCTGCCACACCACATTCCATTGTGATCTTAATAATTCTCAGCCTTCCATAAACGTACATGAAGTTAGTAACCCTAATCCTAATCCTGGAAATAAAGGATTGCATTTGAGTCACACATAGTTCATCAGTAACACATGGTGTACACACATAATGGCAGCCCTGAGCAGAATGGGCTGGTGGAACACATCCTAGGAGCTTGTGGGAGGAGTGCCCAGCTCCAGGCAGAGAGCTGATGGAAGGCAGCAGACTTAGGAAGGATTAGTTCCCCCTGTGGACTGCAGGGAAAAGGGATTGACAACTACAGGAAACAGGTTGGGCCCATGTTATGGGAGAGAACACCGCTGAGATGGTTGAGGAAAGGAGGCCAGAACACAATGGAAACAATGTCAGTACCAAGTCACTGCCATTCCACTCCTGGAATCTTCTACCCTCTAATATGTCTCATCCCAATGCTTTTATTTTAAGAATTCTCATCAAGATTCAGCATTGAAAACTCTTATAGCACAAAGTTTCTTAGTGGATGACAAATTGTGGTGTCTTATGGAATAGTATCTGAACTCAATAACTCAGGAGAAATTGGTGATTTAATACTCAACTTTTAGATTTCAGAAAAATTATAGGAAGCTTACAACTTCATCAAAATGTAAAATAAAATTTATATTTTATAACAGAAGAATTTATAACTCTTAGATGTACCAAAGAAATTCATTTAAACACAAACTTTAAAGAACTGGTCTCAAGGAGTTGAGTTGTAGTTGTATTACAAAGTACCTGGTATGCTTTGTTTCTAAAAAGCGTATTTATCAAAATTCTTTCAGATGTGTGAGATAGAAGGATATTACCTTTTCTACAACATTAATTAATAAAATCTCTGAATTGTCTTTATTCCTTTGGTAAATAAGTTCTTAATTGTTTCCTAACTTACGATTCTTTAATTTTTAATGAGTTTCAATGTAGTTTTCATTTGTATATTGATCATGGAATTCCATCTTTGCTAAAAATTTTACTCCCTGTCTTCTAGCAATTCTAATTTTGGAATATTAATACATTTCTTATCAGTTTTTATTACCTGTTTGTACTTAAATTATATAAAACCTTTCTCACCTCATTTATTAATATTTTGTTATGCAGTTTTTTATTTTACTATTGAAACTTTTTTGTAGGACCTAGGGAAGTGGGGTGCCAATAAGGAAAGACAAAGTTGATATTTGTGTATTCAAGTCCAATTCATTTAATATTTCCCAGAAGTTTCTCTTGGGCTCCTCCCAGCCTACATTCTCTCCAAAGCCACTATTCTGACCTCAGTCACCATAGTTCATTTTGCCATTATAAGAAATATTGTATTAAAATAATTGACCTCTGTATTCACTAGTTACACATCCTCAATTCAACTAAATTTGGGTTGAAAATATTTAGTTTAAAAAAATTATTTGTACTGAATACGTATAGTCATGTTTTTCTTATCATTGTCCCCTATGCAATACAGTACAGCAACTATTTACATAGCATTTATATTGCATCAATACACATAATCTAAAGAATACTTAAATTATATCAGAAGATATATGTAGCTTATTTGCAAACACTATCTCAGTTTTCATAAGGGACTTGATGGATATGGAGAACTAACTGTACAGTATCTCATTTCAAAAGTAATCAGATGAAGATTAATGAAATCTTTCCATGTCTTATATTATTCTAAAACTATTAGAATAGGTTAAAAGATACAATAATAAAAGTGTACATGCCACTAATAGGTGGAAAGCATTGAACTGCAAAGGGTTCTTTGCTATATCAAGATGAATACTTATAAATCTGATTATTTTGAAGCACTTATTTGTGAACAAGATATAGTATCAGAACCATGTGTTATAACACAAATCTAATCTTAGTAGCTGCTGTTTGTCCTATGACTCTTTCTCTAATCGAATTGAAATTTTCCTCAGCCCACCTATAGATGTATGTTATTTTTCTTTTTTCAGATAGAAAAAAAATTACAAAGCAAATAATTGATTAAACCAAAGTTAAAATAAATTTGATTTTCTTTTTCCAAATAAAGGTATTATAACAAATCCAAAAAACACTGGTTTTCCACAGTGGTACATTACTCCAAGGAATCCAGAAATAGTTAAGAACTCAGGTTTTCTGACCAATTACCAGGAATCTACAACTACAGGAAACAGGATGGGCCCATGTTATGGGAGACAGCACCGCTGAGATAGCTGAGGAAAGGAGGCCAGAACACAATGGAAACAGTGTCAGTACCAGGTCACTGCCATTCCACTCCTGGAATCTTCTACCCTCTAATATGTCTCATCCCAGTGCTTTTATTTTAAGAATTCTCATCGAAATTCAGCATTGAAAACTCAAATGAATACATAGCTAAATCTCCAGTTGGGAAAAGTATGTTCATTGTTTGTTTTTGCTTACCACTGTGGGGCCAATTTTCTTTGATAATGCATTTAAAGAAGTAGAAGATACACATGTTGAAAGTGAGTATTAGATCCTAATACTTCACTTACTTCCCTTTATTTTATTTTTCTCCAAAACAAGCAAGTGCTCTAGAAGCCCAAATCCAATGCAAAAAGTGAGAGAATGTAAAGGCAAATAAGCTAGTACATTCACCAGAGGCTGACATTGGCAGGATATTAGGGCTCTGGGTACTCACCTGAGCCTGAGAATACACAGAGTAGGGAATCAAAGGTAGCCAAGCAGAAAAAGGACACCTAATCATAAGGAGTTTAGTTGTGAAAAGTACCTGTTACTCTTACTTTTATTTTACTGGTTATTTCTGGAAAAAAAAATTATCTTAATTTTTTCAAATGTGTGAAATAAAGTTACATTGCCTTTTTAACATGAAAAGATAGAAAATCCTTGTCCCAAAAGAGGTTTGATGACAGGGTCAGCAGTCAAAATCACAGCTGGGTACCTGCTTTCTAATCCAGGCCAGGCTGGGCAGAAGCATGGCATTCTTCCTCTAAAGGCAGAGGTAGGGGCAGACCCAAGCCCTCAAGTGTCAGACATTCTACAGCCACACCTGGAACAAAAAGAGATGATCACTGCAAGAAACACAAACAATCATGAAGCTCTTCAAAAAAAAAAATTGTTTACTGATTTATAAACTTGTAAAAGTGAAAGTCAGGGAAAGTATGAAAAAAAGAACCACAGGGAGAATGAGACATTATCCTCAAGAAGGCAATGATTCACTATTTGATAGCTACTATATGATTGACCAAAGGACAACTATGTGGCTTTGCCTTTATATTATCGTCACAAAATTGTTTTTATATCTTTTGTAATTTTAGTCATTCCACAGTAGCTTCATCATACCAATATCCTATTCTAGCTAGTTGATACCTTGTGGAAAATACTCTGTGACAGGCCACAGGGATTCAGGGAAGGATCTTTTCTCCTCCCCAGCAAGAAGACAGGGTTTCTTCAGCCTCTAAAATGTGTCTAGAAGAGGATGTCATCATCAATGCAGGAAGGGAGAAATTTTGAATTCTCCTAGAGCACAATCAAGACTCCAGCCTTATATAATGTTAGGTTGAGAGAATTAATTTTTTGGAACAAGAATATATATATATATGAAAGAATTTTTTTTTATGGGAAGCCTCATTGCCTTGTGGAATGAATTCATCCCAACACCTTTACTCCAAAGAGACTGCAGAGAATAATGGGAAATGCATGGAATTTAGAGTTTCTTCTTTCCCCACCTTGGAAGTACATAAATTAACGTCTCTAATGCTTGATTTCCTCATTTGTAGAATGCAGGTACATATTTCTGTCCCAAACTTCAGCATTAGACTTAATGAAGATGCTTTTACTGAAAAGGATTAAATGGCATTATTATTTCTAAGTAGCATACCCCTTCTTCATGCTGTCTCTGCTGAGTCATTCAATTTTCCTCTGAAGCTCTTGTCTGGCTTCTGGATCTCCACTCAATCATGGCAAACTTTTATTTCTACACTCTCCCTGTGGAGCTCAGGAATTTATTCTGTTCCTGGTTTTCCCCTAACTCCATACTAGCAGAGCACATAACTTTGTCCCTGCTGCATCTCCTCAGCTCTGAGATTTGTAATATCACTAAAGCTTAGTTACAGGTTACATTTCCCTAAAACAGGCCTCTAAAATATGGTGTACTGACCAGTAAACTCCTTAACACCCAGCCTGCAAATTGCACCTTATTTTATCATTCCCATAAGTTCTCTCCTATTTTTGAATTTACTCAGAATGAAAACTCTGCAACTTCTAAGAAAATTATTTTTTTTCTTGAGTTTGACATTGTGGAGAGGGTGAGGGTACTGGGGATTAAAGCCAGGGATGCACTACTACTAAGCTATGCCCCTACCCTTTTTTATTTTTATTTTGAGATAGGGTCTTATCAAGTTGCTGAGGCAGGGTTGGAAATTGTGCCTCCCAAATCCCTGGGATTACAGGAATTCACCATTGTACCTGGCTTTTTACTTGAATTTGAGAAAAAAAATATATAAACAAAGGCACTGAGGCTAAGTTGCAAAATAATCCTCCTCAACATCATTGTCATATCCACATCGTACAAAACACCTAACTAATCAGAAGTAATAAATCAACTGAAAGGCAAAATCAAAAAGTCAGCTATTAAATCCACATGAGGGTGGAATTTAGAAATCACCAGCTCCATTTTTCTCAATTGGAAGACAAGGAAACAGGCTCCCAGTTGGATAGAAGACTGAGTGTCCTGAACTATACACATTTTAACTCTGTGCTATGATAGAGGCGTAGAAACCTCCCTCTGTGCATGAAGGTTCTTCTACCTGCAAGTATCAAATGAAATCAGGATAAATATTTAATTACTTTAAAGCCATCACACCTATTCTTGACAAATGATGAACAATAACTGGGGAGAAGAAGAAACTACTTCTGCATGCTGTTTAACAGGTCACAAAATGTATCATAACTTGATTTCTTTTGAGCTTCACAACCTCAGTTGAGAGACAAGAGCAGAGCAGGCATTATCTCCATTTTCAAATAAGGAGCCAGGAGCTGCAAGATTTTCTCAGGGCTAGCCAGTAAATGGAGGACTCAGGCTTCAAATCCATATCTGACTGTAAATTTTATGCTCTTAATTTCATTTTTAATAAGTTTTTAAATTTATCACCCAATATTTTGTAATAGGGTGGTGATTAAAACACAGGTTTTAAAGGCAAAACACCAAAATCTGATTGGAACCTCTATCACTTTATTAGTTGTATGGTCTCACAGAATCAAGCAACCGCTGCTCTGTACCTTAGTTGACTTATCTACAAATGTGGCTAATAATTCAGATCCTTCATAGAGAATATCAAAATCAAATACCATAATATGCCTAAAATCCTTAGGTCAGTGCTTAATAAATAGCCATAAATCATAGCTCTTGTTATCTTTTCTATATAAAAATGATAGTGTAAGCTTTCATCATAACAAAACTTTTTATCCTAAATGCTTCTCTTTACATGGGTAAAATATGTATAAACTCAAGCCAGGTTTTCCATGTAGGTCGTTAACAAGTTTATATGTTCAGGAATCTAAACATCTACCACCTTACCGCTCAAAACACAAACTGAGAATTAGCAGCACCAGCTGCACTTGAGAGCTTATTAGAAATGCACACACTGGAGCCCCCTTCTAGACCTGATGTACCAGGATGAATATTTAATTTCCTCTTGACAAGAATCCCAGGGGATCAGAATACACATGAAAATCTGAGAAGAAATGGTCTGCAGGATGGTGTTGGAGATCTGAGTGGTGGTATCGTGCACAGACACAAATACCAGCAGATCCAGCGTAGAAGGGTGCATTTCATTCAGTCTCTAAAATCATTTGTTTCAAGTTTGGGAAATCCTCCATAACTAGGGTACTTACTGTGGTATTTGTTTTTATTAACTTTTCACTGATTTATTATTTTCCCTCAACCCCACCACTCTACCCTAACCCTGAGGAAGACATTCACACACACTTAATAGATCAACACACTCTAGAAACCTGTGCTAGTAGGAGTTAAATAAAGACACTGCATGTTCTATAAGTTTTCATTTCATATCTATCTCCCTCCATATCTCACCTCAACCCAAAAGGGCAGCAGCTGCTCAAAGTAAATGGGAAGGTTTCTAAAATTAAATCAGAAAAAAATTATATTTATTACTGAGGTTGGAAGGGAAGGTGACATTTTTAAAGGTTAAATGAGGTAAATTAATTGAAAACAGAACAAGTAATAATCAATCCTCCTTACTGAGAGTAAGCAAGCACTATTTTTCAGTTATTTGATTTTTTTAAAAATCTTTTTATACCTCTAAGAAGATCCCATTATTCCTCTTCAGTCCCATCAGTGCCATGGCTGTTTGGCTCTATGGCCTAGAAGAACTATAATGGAACAGACTGAAACAGCATAAAGAGGAAGTAACCCAGACCAGCCGCCCCACGTCAGCCAAAGGGACTTCAATATTGAAGACTTTGAACTAAGCAAAAAGCTTTCTAAAGCAAGGAAAGGTCATTTATCACCAACAATGAGAGTGTAGTTATAAAAAAGGGATTTGAAGATTTACAGAGTAGAATCATTCTTGGATTTCACACTTGGGCTTTGAGGCATAACTGTGTTTGATATCTAGCTCCTCCATTTTGTAGGTGTATGGCTGTGAGTGGGCTCCATTTCTGAAACTCTTGCCTATGGAAACAGAACTCTAATACCACACCAGATTTATATTAAGGTAGATTGAATTAGATGTAAGTAAAATACGGTATTCTGTGTTAGCCTTTAGAAAACTAATCACTACTAGTTTCCTTTACTCTATGACACCATGTCTAGATGCAAATATTTTATTATTCCTAAACATGTGGGAAGAGACTTCAGGGAATTAATAACATCTGATTTATAGAGTTGAGCCATCAGTCCATACAGTTTCCTCACCCAATTCCCTCTGGAGGGAAAAAATGGTACTGTGCCACTGGTGATGTCACACTTGCTCAGAAACCCAATGGTTCATCTGACCAAATTATGCAAACTGCTTTTTATATTTAGAAATATTTAGAAATTTTGCTGCAATAATTAGATACCTTAAAATGCAGTCTTATTGGAAGGTGTTAAAAAAAAGTTTTGCTTCTACCATATAAAATAATACTTTCCCTCTAGTTGAATCTCTACCAGTAGCCATGTTGTGTCAGAGACAGTGTGCATATATGCCCTTGTAATTGGGGTATTTGTATTCAATATTTTTAAGCTGTTAATTTCCTATGTGAGTTTTTAAAATGGTCAGATATTATTCTTTTATTCCTGTCCTAAAAACAGTCAAATTCCCATTGAGTAGTAGAAACAAGTATGTTTGTCATTTTGTCTCAAACACCCCCACACACATACTGACACACATAAACTCCTGGAACAATTACATAACTATCTATTTACAAAAAGAAAACAGAACCTGGAGGAGGTCCAAGCTGCTCCATGGAGTTTGAGACCCAGACAAAGACCCTCTCATGGAGGTGGGTAAAAAGAGGCATCTAACAAGAATTTCATTCCATACTCTCAGAACAGCCTAGAGAATCGGAAGTTGGGGTGGAATTAAAACAGAAAGAAAGTAAAAAGCCATTGCAGCCCCAGTGGATGCCATGCAGATCTACCAAAGGAAAATCAAGGGGGGGGACTAAGAAAACTCACATTTCAGGTAGCACCATGGCGTATCTTGAAACGGAGAAATCAGTGATCAAGAACACTGTGGAACTGATCCAGTGGGTTAGCTACACTATATTCTCATGTGGGAAACACACTGCTTGTCTCCTAGTACACCAAAGAACGCCAAGACAGCCGCCATCATTTCCCACTGCACTATGGAGGCCGGCAGGTATGAATTCAAACCCAGGTGCCCAAACCTGGGTAATTCCAGCTGGGTGAGAAAAACCTGATCTGGCCGAGGCCCACCACTGGAACCATAGTATGACTAGAAAACCAGGTGAAATTCAGGCATGGAGAGTGTTGTACTCAGGGGAATTTGGGACTTCAGAACTGAGAGATTCCAGGTGCCACTCACCCTTTGAGTCTGGGGGTTCATAGGACCAGCTGGGGAAGACCAGGTATGGCAGAAGAGAAGTGAGTGTGCATTTTAGGACTGAGCCCAGGAGACTGAGAAATGTAGGATCCATGGGTGAGGGAGGAAGCAAAGGATTGGCTCCTTTGTCAGGAGTGAAACCCAGGGGAGACTGATGGAGTACAGACTCCTAGAGCACATGGGAAGCAACTGGGTTCTAGAGGTGTGATGATTCAAATGCTTCAGACACACCATCATTCATCAAAGTATGGTGGGAGGGGGTGTCAAGCTAAACTCAAACCCCACTTCTGGGAACTCTTCTCACAAAACTCTACAGCGACCCCTTGCTGTGAGTGAAACAGATAACACCATCCAACCTGGCCTAGAAAATAAAAAGAACAAACCAAACCAAACCAAAGCAGAAGATAGGAAATAATTTAAATTAGAGCCTAAATCAACAAAATTGAAACAAAATTTTTTTTCAAAAAATCAACGGAACAAAAATTGGTTCTTTGAAAAAATAAATAAAATTAATAAACAGCCACACTAACCAAGAGAAAGAGGGGGAAAAACTCAAATTTTTAAAATACATGATGAAAAAGGAAATATCACCCCAGACACCAATGAAATACAGATGATAATCAGAAACTATTTTGAAAACTTATACTCCAATAAACTAGAAAATCTTGAAGATATCGACAAATTTGTAGAGATATATGACCTACCAAATTGAACAAGGAGGACATAGAAAATTAAACAGATTTTACACTACATCTACTCAACATAGTCCTTGAAACTCTAGCCAGAGTAATCAGAAAGATGAAACAAATTAAAGGGATACAAATAGGAAAAGAAGTGCCTCAAACTATCTCTTTTCATCAACGACATGATTCTATATTTAGAAAACCCAAAAAACTCCACCAGACAACTTCTAGAACTCAGCAAAGTAGCAGAATATAAAATTAGCACCCATGAATCAATTGCATTCCTACATTCCTATACACCAATGATGAATCAGCTGAAAGAGAAATTAGGCAAACTACCCCATTCACAAGGGCCTCAAAAAAAAAAAAAAAAAAAAACTTGAGAATCAATCTAATAAAAAAAGGTGAAAGACCTCTACAATAAAACCTACAGGACATGGAAAAAAAAAAGAAAGAAAGAAATTGAAGAAGACCTTAGAAGATAGAAAGATATCCCAAATTCTTGGATAAGCAGAGTAAATATTGTCAATATAGCCATAGTACCTAAAGCACTATATAGATTTAATGCAATTCCTATTAAAATTCCAATGACTTTCTTCACAGAAATAGAAAAAGCTGTCATAAAATTTATTTGGAAAAATAAGAAGCCCAGAATAGCCAAAGCAATCCTTAGGGAGAAAAATGAAACAGGAGGCATCAGAATACCTGACCTTAAATTATACTACAGAGCTATAGTAACAAAAATAGCATGATATTGGCACAAAAACAGACATGAAGACCAATGGAACAGAATAGAAGACACAGAGAAAAACCCACATAAATACAGCTACCTCATACTAGACAAAGGCAGCATAAACATACTTTGGAGAAAAGATAGCCTCTTCAACAAATGATGCTGGGAACTGGAAATCTGTATGTAGCAGAATTAAATTTAACTCCTATCTCTCACCCTGCACAAAACCCAAAGTGAATCAAAGACCTAGGCATTAGACCAGAAATCCTAGATCTACTAGATGAAAATATAGGCCAGCACTCCATCGTGTCAGTTTAGGAACTCACTTTCTCAACAAGACCCCTAAAGCACAAGAAATAAAATCAAGAATCAATAAATGAAATGGTATAAAACTAAAAAAGCTTCTTCACAGCAAAGGAAATAATCAAGAGCATGAAGAAAGAGCCTGCAGAATAGGAGAAAATCTTTACCACTTGCACCTCAGATAGAGCATTAATCTCCAGGACATATAAAGAACTCAAAAAATTTAACACCAAAAAAAAAAAAAAAACTCCCAAACAATCCAATTAATAAATGTGCAAAGGAACTAAACAATCACTTCACAGAAGAAGAAATATGAATGGTCAATAAATATTGAAAAAATGTTCAACATTAGACAAATGCAAATTAAAACTACACTGAGATTTCATCTCACTCTAGTCAGAATGGCAATTGTCAAGAATACAAGTAACAATAAATGTTGGTGAGGATGTTGGTAAAAGGGTATACTCATATGTTGCTGGTGGGAAATGAAAATTGGTGCAATCACTCTGGAAAGCATTATGGAGATCCCTCAGAAAACTTGGAATGGAACCACCATTTGACCAGGTTATCCCACTCCTCAGTGTATGCCCAAAGGACTTAAAATCAGCATGCTATAATGAGATGGCCACATCAATGTTTACAGCAATTCAATTCACAATGGCTAACCTATGGAACAAATCTAGGTGCCCTTCAACATGGGACTCGATAAAGAAAATGTGGTATATATACACAATGAAATATTACTGAGCCATAAAAAAGAATGACTTTTACGGTAAATGAATGAATCTGAAGATTATTATGCTAAATGAAATAAGCCAATCCCCCAAAACCAAGGGTTGAATATTCTCTCTAATATGTGGGTGCTAACACACAACAAGTGAGGGAGGATACAGTAGAAGTTCAAAGAGAAATGAAGGGAATGCAAGAAGGATAAGAATAAGAAAGACAGTGGAATAAATCTGAAAATCCTATGTACATATATGAACACACCACAGTGAATCTCTACAACATGCACAACCACAAGATTGGGATCCTAATTAGAATAAAATGTATTCCATGTTTGTATAAATATGTTAAAATATACTCTACTATTATGTATAACTAAAAAGATAAAATGAAAAATAAAGTAAAATAAACATTCATAGGCATTTCAGTAAGACAAGCAATAACTCCTAGTCATATAGATTGAGATTTTTTTGTGTAACATTCTAAAAAAGGTAGAGCTTGCAGATGAACACAGATCAATGATTTCCAAGATTTGTGGAAGAAGCAAAGAATTGGTACAGATGTGTGGCACAGAGACATTTTGGAATGTGAGGAAACAGTTCCTTATTTTTATTGTAGTAATAAACAGATGACTTCATACATTTTTCAAGAGTCATAGAACTGTCCACCACAAAGAATAAATTTTAGCAAATGTAATTTGTTAATTTTAAAATATATATATATAATCAATGAAGAAGAAAACAGAAAATTGTTATTCTTAGAAATGCTATAAATATATGACTAAAATACCCAAAAGAATCTTCAGAAGAATTATCAAAAATACGGAAGTTTTAAAAATTATATCCAAATAGAAAAATTGATTCCATTTTCCTGCACCAAAAGATGTTCCTGCTAGAAAATACAAATTTAAAAACAGACCTTTATAGAGAAAATTAGTCTAAGAAAAGGCATAACTGGGCTGGGATTGTAGCTCAGTGGTAGAGTGCTTGCCTAGCATGTGTGAGGCACTGAGTTCACCACATAAAAATCAATAAATAAAACAAAGGTATTGCATCCATCTACAACTAAAGAATTTTTTTTTAAAAAAAAGGCATTAAATATGGAAATATAAATAAATGGAGAAGCCATGTCAGTGACCAGCATGATGGTGAGTTTTATGATCTAGTCTGCAATACTGTTATTTAATAAAACATAACAATATAAGTGCTGCTATGAAGAAATTTTGAAAGTCCATAATAAATTGACTTTAAGTAAGGGAGATTCATTATCTTACATGATTTGGTGGGCCTGATAAAATCAGTACAAAAGCCTTTGGAACAAAACTGAGACTTTTCTAAAAAAGAAATTCCATATGTAGAATGTCTTCAGCCTGTCTCAAGAGAACCAGCTGCCCTTCCTGATAACCTCCCTGTGATTTGGTCTTGCCTCTCCAGCCCCATAACCCTGTAAGCCAATTCTTTGCAATAAATTTCTTAGTAAATATCTTCTGGTGGTTGTTTTTCTGATTGGATACTGACTGATACAAAGAGGGCTAAACTTTATAAAGCATAAACTTTCTCCAAAATCATTTTTGGATTGAGTTAAATTTTACTTAAATTCCAATTGTTATTTCAAGTAACTTGAGAAACTGATCCTGAAAATTTTAAGGAATAACAAAAGCTGAAAAAATACAAAGATATTATTGAGAAAATTAGCACAAAATAGGAGTCTTACCCTACTGGATTCCAACACTTATTTGAGGCCAATTATGATAATTTAAAGCAGAGGATTTCAAAAGAAATTTTGACCTAGTGGATCAGAATAAAAAGCTCGGAAACAGACTCTTAGGTGTAGGGAAATATGATTTATGGCAGAAGTGGCATTGCCGAGCACAGTGAGAAAGAACGAACTACTCTACCAAGTAATACCAAAGAATCTCAGGTTACGGTGTGAAAATGGCAAGCAGCTTAAAATATATACAAGACTTACAATTTTTATAAACTCAAAACAATAAAACTAAATTCCTTGTTTGGAGATCTATATAATTGTTTTGTCAACAGCCCAGTTGTGTCAGAGCAGTGGGGTAAGTTACAGAGAGGCCAGGTATCCATAAGGTTAATTGAGGAAAGCTTACAAAATATTACATACTGCTCCAAGACTTCAGTGGTACAGGCTGACAGCACCTCCATCCCTCATGGTGCTTTTGGTGCTTTGCCAAGTAGTGCCTCTTCTCCTTCATGCTGTTTTGTCCAGTGGCAGCCAGCTAGAAAAGTGACACATATCTCTTTCCCTCAATTGCCACCCATCTCCACTCCAATTGTGCACTCATCTCCACTCAAAGAGGACTTTTATGTCTTATGTGGCATAAGCAGTGACATCATCAAAATTAGCTTGCTTAGTTAGCTTGTGTGACCAGTATGTCAAGTAATAACTGTCTCAGCATACATACAAGAAATTAGCTTCTACAGATAACACTAATTTGCCCTAGTTCCCAGTGTGCATAAGAGAGAGCCAGTGTCCTGCAAGATAGTATGTATCTGAGCTGTTCTCATTGTTCCCTTAATTTGGAGAGCTTTGGGGAAACAGAGAGACATTCAGAGACATGGTGTTTTACTGTCCCCTTTGCTTTACGGATGATACAACCTATGTTGCAAAACATTTTTTTAAAAGCAAAGAAATTACATATACATAAACTCAGGACAGTATTTACCTCTAGGTAAGGGAATCTGCATAGGGAAAGAACAAAAGATATATCCAATGGTACCGATGATGCCCTTGCTCAAGAGTTGGGTGGTGATGTTGGAGTTATCCAAAGTATTTAGCAAACTAATAGGACATAAATCCCAAGTCAAATAGAACAGAAACAGCCAGAAACAACTGGAGCAGACAGTAAAGTATGCATCCACTCATGACCAGCCCCAATGCATGTGTTCATAGTTATTTATTATTGTGCTTTTCTAATAATGTAAAAAAAATGCTACATATTTTTGTAGCTCTTAAATATTACATACTGAAAATTGTAAGTAGGCATATAAATTAAAAAATTCACAGGGGAATATTTCAAAAATCATTTAAATGCAACTCTATTGTGGATTCTAAATGCATCAAGAAATTCAAGAAAACAGTTCCTTTTTTTTTTTTTTAATCCACTGCCAGAAATTGTTTGTCACAATAGAGTTGCAAAGTTCCCATGGATGTGAAATACAATTCCCCCCCCCAAAAAAAATTAGAAATAATCTCCTACGTGATTCTATACTATAAACCTCCCTTTTCATAGCTATATCCTTAGCACCTTGAGCAGTAACTTATTTATCGTAGGTCCTCAATAGATATTTTCAAATTAATAAGCAAATAGAAGAACATGTGAAAGAATTATCTGTAGCAGCTCTTCACAAATAAAAATATTAGGCTTAGTCAGGGCAGCCACAAGTTCAGTAAGAGCTGCCTTGAGAATAAATCTCTATTTTAATTTCCCTGTGGCTCTTCAGTGCCTCTCTCATATGGGTCAGACATCTTGAATTCCTTTACAGAATAGATCAAAGATAATGCATCATATGCAAAGTCACCGTGCCTGTTGTTCATTGGGTTTCAAAAGAGCCAGACTCTCTAGACCTGCCTCTGCTTTCTAGATTTTTCAAGAGCATCATAATTTCACAATGTTGCTTAAATAAATAAAATCAGTTTGGTTCTTTGAACTCCAAAATGCATTTTACCAAACCCATAATGTCCCGTGTAAATGTTCACATTTATGTAAAGCACACTCCCCTTTCCCAACTGCACCCACATACCACAGTTAGACCTGATGCATACTCACAAAAGAAGTTCAAATGCATGGTATTATATGATAATCTAAAGACAAAATTTTAAGTCCAGACACACCACTGTCATTCAAAGAGATTAAAAGCCATCCTTAAGGATGCTGGTGACTACCTAAGTCAATGAAGAGGGCAAAGATCACAGAGGCTGTAGAACATTCATAGAGAAGGAATCTTCATAGCTTCCAATGGCAAAAGAAATGCCAAAGGCAGGACACAAAGTGGTTGCAGGAAATACAAGAAAGAAAATATGGACATTGAGAAGAGGCACTTCAGAGTGTAAAAAAAGGAATGAAAGAAAAAAATTCTCAAAAATGAATGATTAGAAAAATGTTCTAAAATTAATTCAGACACATATACTAACAGTGCATACATTGTCTTATATCTTACATCTCAAAATCTTTTGCATGTGTATTTTTATGTATTTATGTATTTATATCTTTCTACTCTTAGTTTACAGATAGGAAACTTGAGGTAATGGAAATTTACAATGTTTTCCAGAAAACTAAAGAAAATATCATAGTAAAACTCAAATACTTGGCCTGAAAAGTTATCTATTCTATATCACTCTCTCTCTAAAGAAACCAAAATGTGAATAAAAATAATACCCCAAAAAATCAATTCAAAAATAAAATATTGTCATTTCACCAGTAATTTTTACATGACCCAACTCATCCATTTCATGGGATTTATTACAGAATCAAATGGTGACTACTATTGTATCTATAAAGAATATAATCAACAAAGTGATTTTTATCAACTGAAGTACATTTAATTAAAAAATAGCAATTCTTCAATTGTTCAGTAGTAAAGATTTTAAACTACTTAGCATAATTAAAAATTCCCTTAAAGTATAAAATATTTTTAAATAATTTCTGAAATCAATTTTTGACCATCTTTTTATAATTTTACCTTTTATTTTCTACCCTTTTCATGCAATATACATATCAATGCCCTAAAGTGACCTATAATACTAATTAAGGATATGAAGAGTGTTGTAAAAAGAACAATTTTCTCCCCTGTATATATACAACTAAAGTTGTCTATTAACCATTTTAAATGAAAGAAAGTGTTTTTTTTATTTCCTCTTTCTTTCTTCCTTCTTTTTTCTTTAATTCAACTGAGGAAAAATATTCTACCAATGAAGAAGAAACAAGGAAGGTCATTCTTGTCACATAACAGATGGGCAGACTCAAGAGGGAATGTATCTTAGAATAGCATTTGACATTATTAACATAAATTTTTAAAAACTGAATCCACTCAAAAACTTAAAAAGGTAGTCCATTGTATCTCTTGGTCTTAATTTGAATTACAAAAAATAACATTAAATTATAAGTACACACATTGATAAGTGACATTTAATTTTGCATTTTCTCTTATACACATTATCACAAGAAAAAATTGATTCTGTTTCAGGTGGAAGTAGATGTGAAAATGGGGATACTGGAGCAAAAGAGGTCACTCAGCCCTCCTGTTCATAATGTTTTCCCTGTGCATTTATGAACGATTTGAAACTCCCCCTTTTTCAGTATGGGATGGGAGAGCTGATTAATCATTTTCTAAAACATTAATGGACAGGCAAGCACATTGCCAGCTAGTGAAAAATGGCAGCTGCAGCAGAATGTAAAGCACCTTTGACATGATTATGGAACACAGCCAGGGCCGGAGCCATGCAAGAAAGAACATACCTTCAGTGACTTTGTCAATCAGTAGGGTTAAAAAGTCAATGTGTATCAATAAAAAAAAATCTAAAACTCGTTTTTCTTTGCTCTGATGACAACCTCCAGAATGCTTGATTAAGAGTTTTACTAACAACAGAAGGAACTTTCACCCTGAATAATCTCAGTGGATTAAGTTCATAAACACCCTCAGTCAGCAAGCAATTGCTTGCAAATTTCATCACTTTTCTTAGAAATTACCCAAGGAGTCTTTAAAAACAGAGTCAAAGTTGTCTTTTCACTTCATTGAAGAAATCCCAGCAGTTTCTAACCATATGAATACCAGCCTAGACCCGGGAGATCTGACTTTTAGTCCCTACCCTAGGACTAACAAGGTGGATCACCTTCATCAGTTAAATTAATTTCTCTAAATTTCATATGTAAAATAAGAAATTAACACATATTTAAGATCATCTTGAATTCTAATATATTAAGGCCAGCATTTTTTTTTTCATTTAAAAATTCAGCACTGGTAACATATTGGTTGACTGCACAATACATTAATTCCCAAAGAAACAAATACGAAACATCAGAATTAAGAGCTGTGTTTATATCAGGTTGCAATCAACACAAACATTGTACCATGCTCTTGTCCCCTTGCCACACACATTCTTTTTCCACTTTGCATCTCTCTCCAAAAAGCTCTATTCTCAACTGTCTTTCCAAATCTTCTTCATCTTGAAATCCCATATAAGCCAGTCTCCAAGAAGCTGTCTCCAACAAATCACTCTAACATACCTTTCTCTTAAAGCCTATTGCTTTTATAATAAATAACACATGCTTTTTTATGTTTAATTATTTAATGCTTGCTATATTGGTCTTCCTTGACAAGATTGCAAACTCCTTCTAGGACAGGAACAGCTGAGAATTTTTTTGGACCCCGCACAATGCCTGGCAAAGTACCAGTACATTAGACTTTCATAAATGTTCTATGAACTCATGAGTAAGTTTGGTTTGTGGATAAGAGAAAAAATTACCATGCATTTACCACATAAAACCTTTATATCACCTTACAATTTCAGTTCACTTGACCTTTTTCCAACCTTAAGCCTCTTTGAAATTCTCTTTTTAACTTACTTCTTTATCTACATAACTTTAAAAGCACAAGAAACAAGATGGAGCACAATATCCTAAGAATTTTCTGACTAATGTAGAAAAGATATTTTTCTGGCTTATTCCTTTTACATCTGCTCTTAACATAACCTAGCAACTTAACAGCATTTTTTCTCTCACAAAAGTACCACAATGATGAATGTAATTTATGCTTACATTCACAAATCTGTTTAATTATTTGACTTAATAATCAGGAAAATCTAAAAAGAGTCAGATACATACATCTTAACATTTATTTGTGATAAGCTGTGCCTTTTTTGTTTGTTTTCATACTGTTCATTCCTATCCAGGCATCTGCATTCTTTTTTTTTTTTTTAATTTATCCATGTGTTTACTACTTTTGCTTATTTTTAAAGCAAATGCAATTCAAAGTTGGTAGGGACATATATCCAATGATCAACATCAATTATCAAAATGTTATTTCCTTCTTTATTAGTAAATCTTGACTTATAAATAATCTATTAGCATATTATGATTCACTTTGTAAATGGTGATTGGTGTGGTTAAAATGTCTGCAACTGGCTTCTAGAAAACTTCTGTATGAAGGTACTCAAATTTCAACTATACTTATGAGCACAGATTTTTTTCAAGTCAAATTTCTTCTATACAAAACAAAATCTCATTCTCATCAATTTTTTATTTTGGACTATCCTCTGAAATGAGGGGACAAACAATAATATCTTTTTTTTCATTTTTAGCAATTACATAGGAAATTGAAAGTTATTTTCAGAAAGGACATGGACTCAGTAAAAGTTGCTTTGCATTACTACAATGGGATCTCCATTTAAAGCTGTACCCCACTTCTACATTGTTTGTACATTCCCTTTTCCCTTTCTATTCTCAGATTAGTCAGTTGTAGTTCATGTAATATTCATAATTTACATTCACAAGAAACTCCACTCACACACTCTGTAATGTGATACACAATTACATTTTTCTTGCTGGAAAGTTAATGTCACTGGGTGCAATGGCACATGCCTATAATCCCAGCGACTTGGGAGGCTCAGGCAGGACAATCACAAGTTTGAGGCCAACCTCAGCAACTTAGTGAGACCCTGCCTCAAAATAAAAAACAAAAAAGGGCTGGGGAAGTCTCAGTGGTATAGTGCCCTGAGTTCAATCCCTAGTACAAAAAGAGAGAGAGAGAGAAAGAAAGAAAGAGAGAGAGAGAGAGAGAGAGACCACATAAAAGAAGAAAAGTTGCATATAATTTCTCTGCTTCCAACAGAAGACATCATTTCACTTAATGATTAAAGAGATTCCTTCTTTCTTAGTAGCTAAAACCATATTGTAAAATATGTCCTTTTCTATACAATGACAAAAGTATAATCGTGGGGAAGCAAAATCATTTGCCAAAAAACACTTATGAAGTAATCTGCACGTTTCTTCATTTAGTGGTTAACCATTTTAACAAATGTGCTATGAAATGTAAGCTAATTATTCCAAAGACATTTCCTAATGTTTTGAAGGATTTAAAAATGTTGTTTGTAGAGTTATCTTTCTGCTAGTCCCTTAATTTGTGATTTCACAGACTAAGACTTTCACTGACAATGCCTTCAAAAGGGTAAATTAAAAGACTCTTAGAAGTGTTTAGAAACACACACACACATATACACACACACATACACACATACACACACATAATATGCAAGTGCAACTCTGTGACTGCCTGATATTCTTATTATAGGCTCAAATATGAACCAAATTCAGCATTTATTCAGAAGACACTAGAAAGACTATGACAAGTTAATTTATATATACTGCTTGAGTGGCCTAGAGGAGTCTTCACGTATATTTCCTCTGTGAAAATTTTCATGTGTTCTACCTGCATTAAAATTACAAAATCATATTGGACGAATTTTACAAAATATACATTTTTAAGGAAAAAAAATGCATACATAATAGGAAAAATAAGCAGAAACATAATTTCCTTCCTCTGTGCCTTTTAAAGAACCTTGAACAAGACTATCAGTATGTGCTTCACAATGAAACTCAACAGGCAGCCACTGAGCCTCTTCTCCATAGGTATGAAATGAGAAATGCAGAGAGCTATCGAACATTGCATTTTCTCAGTGGAACAGCACACACACACTTAGCACAAGGGGTTCTGCCACTGAGACACTCTGGGCAAATTCAGAATGTTCAACAGCTTCAACTTCCCACCCCACAGACATAGAGTCACTCATGCTGCTGCGCTCAGCTTGGTGTGTTCCATAAAACAAGGGAAACCACTTTTAAAACCCAGCAAAACTATAATGATTGGAGCTGAGTTGCTTCATTCTCAGACAGGCAAAAAAAACAAACACAATCATAAACCATCAGTTTGAGATGTTTCTATACATACTGTTGGTTCTTTGCCCCTGAGTCTCCAAAACAGACCAAGAAACACACACACACACACACACACACACACAACTTATCCAAACAATATTAGTTGTAAATAATGTGTGTCTTCACATTGCTGTTTTACAACATTGAATATTTTTGTTGGCAATTATATAAAACATTCCCTTTATTCCAGGTTACTGCTTATCTGTTTATTTTAGCAACAGTAAATTCAGGCCCATCATAGTACACTCAGCATTTTGGCTCTGACCATTTATGAACGAAAATGCAAATCTGGTAACTTAGGGCTTGACATTCAGGATACATACAGCTGTGCCTCATGACAGTCATCACACTTCTGGCATGATCTTATATTTGCTCTGACCTCAGACTCTAAACAACAGGAGGGAAAACCTCAAGAAGCAGAAAAAAGAAGTACAACACAAGACAACTTGGAAATCATTTTGCTCCATCTTCACCGTGGGAGTTAATTGTAAAGAAACATTTTTCTAAAGGGTGCCATCAGTAGGTTTGTAACTATACCAACAAATTACACAGTAGAGTATTTTGCAAGCATTGTTTAGAAATAACTGTTCAGCATAGCAACTATAATCACTGGCGTATTATCTGACACTACTGCTGCAACTAGGTAGAAGCGTTTTCAAAAATGTTTCCTGTGGAAACCCAGACATTCCACTACTAGAGAAAAAAAATTCTAAAAGGAAGATAAAAGTCAAAATCCATTGTCACCTCAAATTTAATCTGTATTATTAATATATCTCCACCTTGTCTGGCCAAAAACTGTCTTCTATGGCAAGTGGACTTTTTGCTCTGTTATTCCCATCATCCCTTATATATATATATATATATATATACATATATATATGATTTTGGGTTTGGCTATTTTGTGTGTGCTTATTTATATTGTTATTTTTTTCCTCCTTTATTAGCAATCTTGCCATATATATATCAATATATATATATATATATATATATATATATATATATATATATATATATATATTATACACACACACACACACACACACACACACACACACTATAGCCAAATCCAAAAATCATATAATTTATATAATTTCTGTAGTCACTTTTCTAAAACCATTTGAATAATTTTCCAAACAGGGAGGTCTTGTTTGTGTTTACATTCATATGTGTGAAAGTATGGACAAAATTCCTATGGCCTATCTGATTAGAACATGTTGTTTATAGGCCTGGATAACAAGATAAAGATCACAGATATGAACTCAATGTAGGCCACTGAGTTCAGAGCTGTTTCCTTATCACATGCTCAGGCTCCAACCCAGCTAGTTGTATAAAAAATACTAGCCATTGGTTATAAAACACAATGTAGCCTGGCATTGTGGTGCACATATGTGATCCCAGCCTCTTCGGAGGCTGATGCAGAAGGATTTCGAGTTCAAAGCCAGCCTCAGCAACTTAGCAAGGTCCTAAGCAACTCAGTGAGATCCTGACTCAAAATAAAATATAAAAAGGGTTGGGGGGATATTACTCAGATTTAAAGAAGAATGAAATTATGGCATTTGCCAGTAAAGGGATGGAGCTGTAGAATATCAGGCAAAGAGAAATAAGCCAATCACAAAAAAACAAAGGCTGAATCTTTTCTTTAATATGTGGATGCTAATTCACAATAAGGCGGGGTGGGGGGTGGTACTAGAGAAGAATAGTGTTACCTTAGATTAGGTAGAGGGAAATGAAGGGAGGGGAGAAGAGGGGATGTGAGGATAGGAAGGATAGCAGAATGAAACAGACAGTATTACTTTATGTATATATGTGACTGCATGACCAATCTTATTCTACAACATATACACTCAGAAAAATGAGAAATTATATCCTATCTATGTATAATATATCAAAGTGCATTCTACTGTCATGTATAACTAATTAAAACAAATAAATTTTTTAATTGGAAAAAAAGGGGGTTGGGATTTGGCTAAATGCTTGCGCCCCCCCCCTCCGGGTTCAATCCCTGGTACCAAAATTATTTAATTAAAATAAAAAGCAATGCTCACTATAATATTTCATAATACCTGCAATTTTAGATAATATTAAGAAGTTTAAACATTTTGTCTTTAGCACTATAGCAAAATCAATCATAAATAATTGAAGTGCCCATCACAGGAATCTCTCAAGGCTTAACCTAAACTGTTTGGAATATTTTTGCCTTGGTAAACCAGATCACCTCTACAGTACAACACCAGTTTAGGATCTAAGGTTTCAGTGATCTACTATTTGACATGTTTGTTTACATAATGATCAAATGTTCATTTTAAAAGAGGCCAGTGTGATCAGGAAAAGCATAACATATTTCAAGGATATTTTGTGGGAATCAAGGAGAAGTGTATAGAAAAACATCTAGAGAACAAATCATTGGTTTATGTAACTTTATTTA
This sequence comes from Callospermophilus lateralis, assembly GCF_048772815.1. Lineage (NCBI taxonomy): Eukaryota > Metazoa > Chordata > Mammalia > Rodentia > Sciuridae > Callospermophilus > Callospermophilus lateralis. The sequence continues at coordinate 60,167,765 of NC_135310.1, read as the reverse complement.
CTTTTAAAATCAGACACATCTTCACTCCACTCTCACTGAGTTGTTCTCTCCAATCTGTTTGGTCTCCCTTTTCTCTTTGTATCTCAAGAGTCAGAACTACAAGCTTCAGAAGTCAGTTCAGATGGTTATCTGCAATTTCATTTTGTAGTATGTTTGAGGTCAAATCCATTACAGCATATGTTCAGACCGACTTTGCACACTTAACTCCACTGGGCTTTCAGTGACATGCTCAGCACTCACCTGAGAACCTGTTATCCATAGACAGAAGAGATATTAAAAATGATACACACAAAAAACAAGAAGGAAGAAAACCTGATTCAAGCTTCAGAGTTCATTTATGGCTGACTAACCTACAGCTTTTAAAATGATCTAATAAAGACAATCTCATCTATGTTTTAATGATTAAAATCATTTTACCACTAAATGATAGCATTGCATTCCCTCATCACCTGGGCTCCAGTCAGAGATGCATAAAGTGTTGCCTCCACAGACTTCCTGGGGAAGACAGCAACATAATCTTGTTATTGCACAATTTGCCACTCACTAAGGGAATGTGTGGCAGGAGACAAAGTTCAATAAGCACCGGCAACTGATTCAGAAATAAAAAATACTGAGTGATTTTCTTTTCCCTCAGGGAATACAATACACTGTATTTTGCAACTGTGGCCCTCAGATTCCATCAATTTGAACTCTCTGGCAGAATTTTTTATATTTAAAATACAACCTGATATGACTTTCTGTACTGACAATTGATTAAGACAAGGGCCTGGGAAATTATCATATTCACACAGATGGAGTTTGTTTGCCTTTCTTTTCATTTGTCATTTGTTGTTTCTTGGAAAATATTTTATTGCCTATGTATATAGGCCACAAAGACAGATAATATTTAAACCCTTGTCATCACAGGTATACTGCAGGAGCAGTTCTAGATGATATTCTGTACTTTTACTATTAAAAAGTTCACCCATGAAAATAATAAGAATGAAAGCACTCATCCAGCATATCTTTGGTGCTGGATGTATTTCTGCTAACACATTTTCAGTGCTTAGGAACCAAGCTTTTTCCTTGGGAGATAGACACAGCCTTCAACTGGCTGGAAAATATCTGCATGGCCTCAAAAGTATCAGGACCATTGGTCCAGCCACTCTCTCCCCTTCCTCTCTGCAACCTCTCTCTCTCTCTCTCTCTCTCTCTCTCTCTCACACACACACACACACACACACACATGCACGTGCGCGCATGCGCGCGCGCGCTAACAGAGACCAGATAAGTGCTATATCCTCTCACCAGCTCTACTGACCCAGAGTTAAGAAGAGATAAGAAGAGCAGAGATCTAATTGATGTATTTAATGCAGGCTTTCTCTGCTAGATCCTAAGCAAAGAATTTTTAAATATCCAACTTTTAACTTCAGAGATGTAAAATTCTAAAATGCACAAAACAATCATCCACCTGTTCTTCCAAGAATTCCTTCTAGTTGTTACTCACTTTGTTAATCACTGCTTTCATTGGCTCAAGGTCAGAATTTTAATCTCTTGACATTTTATACTTTCTGTTCTACACTACATCCCAAAATATTTCATCTTAATCTTGTTTATTCCTGTCTATTTATTTCTTTCTATTTCTTCCTTTCACACAGCTCTAGTACAGGCCCTTATCACCTAATGGTTGACTTCTGAGGCCTTTTAAGGTTGTTACCACTTGGTAGATGTTTAGTTAAGAACTCTGATAACTTGAGACATTACCCTATTTGCAAGCTAACCTGTTAGTTCGTCACAGAATCAGAGAGGCTGAAAGAAGACATAAATCTAACTCACTGGATTATTGTAAGAATTAAATTAAATAATATACATAAGAAATATTAGCCCATCTCCTGACCCAGGGCATGAGTAAACCAATTTAGGCTTAATTATTGCATAATTAAGTATTCAAAGCCTGTGCCTTTCTAGCCAGTCAGAGCTGAACATCTAAACCTACTTCACATTTCATTGCCATCTGCATCCTACAGGCACCTTCACTAAGAATATGTTGCTCATTTCCCATTAGAGTATGTACATTGGCATCTCTGCAACCTTGCCAATCTTCCCTGTGTCCAAAACACTTCCTTACCTTATTCCCAACCACTTTTTCATAGCCAAATGAAACTCTGCCAATTCTTCAAAATGTCCCTAAGTCACTTCAGGGTGCAGAGAACTTCCCTCCTGGCAGCTTACTTCATTTGCATATAAACGCCTCAATAAATGCCAGGTTCCCTTCCCTTTATTATATTTACACGATGATGGATTTAATTTCTCCCAGCTGATCTCTCACTTGACTTCTTTTTAATATTTCCACATGGCTTTCTTACTTCCCAAGTAACAGTCAATTATGTACACAAAATAAATTATGCGGTAATATAGTACCATGATACAATTGCCAGCAAGAACACTTCTTTTTCCCCAAAGTGATTAAGAAAACCTTTATTTACTTATTTATTTTAATTGACCAACCAAGTTTTATACCTTTGATCCTCTGAACAATCCCTCTGAATTTTTTTAATCCTGAAAATAACTGTTCCATGTGGAAACAGGATCTGTGCTTATACCTTTAGCTAACTCCCTGAGCAATACCAAAGTTAACTAGAAACTGGAAGTTAATACACTCTTTCTGGGCAAGTGATCTAAGTTGAAGTGAATTGAGAATTCAGTGCAGGTGTCTAGCTGTCACCAGAAATGGCCATCATCCCTGATGCTCTGGGTTACAAAACCTTAGTAAAGGGAACAGGATGTATTAAGCTGTTATTTGAAATGGCATGAGTCTCTCCTACGGGCAATCCCATAAAGAATACCATTCAGATCTCAGGGTAAGTTCCCTGGAGAAACTTGTGTCTCAGCTCTGGAGCAGCTTGCTTGCCTCACTGACCATTTCCAAAACAGCCAAGTATAATTCCAAGCCTGGAGTCAGGATGGGCAGCACGGCTGCAGGAAGGATTTAGGGGTGGCTGGTGCATGACAACAGAACACTCTGTGCTGACTCTTGACTGACAACTCAGAGCAAAACCCAATTTTAATCTAAGCCTATTTCTCCAAACTGCTTTTTAAAAGCTTTTTAAAATACATACTATCAACAGATTAACTACATAATTTAGAATACTGACACTTTTAGGAAGGCAATGGAAACATCTCTCCAAAAAAGAGCATTGTCTAATACAGTTCTCTGGGGTGATATAAATGTTCTATATCAGACCTTTCCAGAATGACAACCACTAGCTACACATGACCATCACATACTTGACATATGGCTGCCACACCCCAGAAATAAATCCTTTCATTTTATTTAATTTTAGTTAATATAAGTGGCCATAGGTGAGTAGTTTCTCCTGTATTTGGATGGCAAAGCTCTAGAACCTACCATACAGCTGCCCTTACTGTCACATGAGAATTGTGCCATCTCACCCTCATATTGATCCTGAAAGCTAGGTATTGTCATGCTTATTTTTATAGATGAAGAAACAGAAACTGAGCTATTTGTAATTACTAGCACAATATTACATAAAAATGGCAGCACCAAAATTCAATCAGATTGACTACAGAGTTCAAGTGTGTAATTCTTTTTTCATTTACACCACTTTACCTTTCCAGAATCAAGTTCAAATTCCTTAACATGCCACAGAGACACTGTACAACTTAATTCTGATCTATGCCTTTAGATTTACCTCTATCACAGTACTCCCTCCATTTCAAAAATATTTTGTTTTCCAAACCCTGATGCATTTTCTAACTCCTTACTTTTCATGGTAGCCATAGGCTAAAAGACCCTCCTCTACTGTCCATCTCCCACCCTGTTTGGTTATCTCGTGTATTATATTCTGAATATCTGCTTTGCTGTCCATTTCCTTGCCTAGAAAGTAATCTGAAAGAAGATTATTCCTCTTGTGTTATCAAGATAAAATAGAGTACATAGTAGATACTCCAAAATGGTTAGTGACAACAAAAAAGAAAACGGAAGATATCAGAGAATTAATTTATCACATAATCACAGAGCCTTATAACACTTGGTCCTACTCTGGCAAGAATAATTGTTCAAACTATGAGTATATTAAGGACAATGTCTCTTCCCAGGTATATTTAAAATTCTGCTGTAACACTTTGCAAGGAGAAAATATATGTGTGAACAAGATTGCCAGTGAAGACTATATGGCTCACTCCCAGGCTAAAACAAAGCAAGACCATAGAGCTGCTGAGAACCAGCTACACTGGAGTAGCTGACACTTTATACCAAGTCCAAGGTGACTGGATGATGCACAAGTTGCCTACATTGGGGGACATCAACATACCTTCCCAACCCTTAGACTAGAATGTTTTAAACCTCTGGGGAAGAGTACTCAATCTCTGGCAGGTACTCGATTGAGGTACAAGATTGTTTCAATCATCCATGAGGGTATGAGACCAGTACTGCTGCTTCTCAGAATAGATATTCACCTTGACAGGACCAGTCAACTGGGTGTTCCTCTCAGAGAAGACCCAAGACAACTTCTGTAAGTAATCTCAGGTGGTTTAATTTGCAAATACATTACTGTCCTGGAAAACAGGAAACCTTTTTCAAACCTCTCCTCTCTCACTCCACATCTACGTGACAAGACACTCTTGAGTTGTCACCATGATGCAAAAGCCATGTCTCTACCAGAAAGCAAGTGCTTCAGCAACTTGAATACTCCCTTTGTTGTATTTAAGGTGTTCATGAAGAGCTTGCATCCCATCCAAAAGCCTACAACAGCCCCTGATTAATGGTTGTATATCCTAGCTGGACATCAGGATCACCTGGAAATTTTTTAAAATATAGGCACCCCATCCTATGAAGATTCAATTTACTTTTTTCTGGCTTTATGATAGGGTAAAAGCAATATGAATTCAGTAGGAACCATACTTTGAATTTTGAATTTGGGCCCTTTTCCAGCCATGTCTCTGCAGTTGTCACTAAGCTACAATGTTTGTTATTTTCAGGGTATTAAATGCATGGTTGGCATTAAATTGTACTAAATGCATTGTTGGCATAAATCATCAATTTATGATGGTTTATCAGGGCATAATCCCATCATAAGTGGGAGAGCATCTGTACACTCACATCTGAGTCCCACCCCCAGAACTTCTGGTTCAACTGCTTGTGTGATGAAGCCACAGCATATTATAAAATTCTCCAGTAATTCCAGTGACCTCCTCTCAAGATTGAGATCCACAGGTCTACCTCATGAAGCCAGCAACTTTACCACCAGAGGTTTCCTAGAGAGAAGGGTGGAGGCTATGTTGTCTTTGCAGCCAATGCTGCAAAACAGAGTGGTGAGGAACAGCACCAAAGAGAAAGAACAGTGACTTTATCAGAAAAGCATTTGTATAGCTGAAGAATATAAATGCATTCTTCTACCAACTCATTTGTCCCAGAATTTATCTGTAGTTTGAGTCATATTCATTTTATAACATTGTGCGATTCCTGCTACTATGATTTGGTTGTTGTTATAATTCAATTCAACAAACAATAATGGAGCATTTATAATGTGCATGCATTCTCTGGGCCAGAAACAGAGAAGAATGAGATTGGAAAATAACATTAGAACCTGAGAGTCTAGCAAGGGAAAAAGACACAAACCGTTTAACATGATGTGTTACTTGGCTGAAATAGATATAAGTACAAATGTGCTAGGGGAGTTCCAAGTCCAAAGGAGGGAGTGAATTAAATTAATTCTGTCACTCAGAGTAAAAGTCAAAGGCCTTACAATGGTCCACCAAGCCCTTGATCAGGCGTTCCATTACCCCTCTGACCTCATCTCTTGCTATTCCCCTGTCATTTATCCCAATCCAAGTGTCCTGGCTGTTTCTGCAACACTTCAGCTTGCCACCAATGTGGGGTCTTTCTCAAGCAGTTTCCACATCTTGCCTGCTCTTCTTCTACCACCTCATAGCAACTCCCATGCTGACTTCAAGACTTTTCCCAAATGCTTTAAGAGGGCTTACCCTGATGACCCTATTTAAAAGTAAGACCTATCAGCACCCAACACAACATCCACCTCTAGCACTCTGATTCCATTTACTCCTTTTTTTTTTAATTTTTATACTAGGGATTGAGTCCAGATGTGATTTACCACTGAACTATATTCTAATTCTTTTTTTATTTTATTATTTTGAGACAAGGTCTCATCAAGTCACCCAGACCAGCTTCAAACTTACAATCCTACTGCCCCAGCCTCCCAAATTGCTGGGATTACAGGCATGTCCAACCCCATTTACTCTGCCTCATTCTTTTCATCCATGGGTCACATTCTAGCATACTATTCAATTTACTTATGCTTGTTATTAATCGTCTGCCTGCCTGTACTAAAATCTAAACTCCCCAGCTGCATGGATTATTTTGCCCACCTTGAATCTCAAGTAACTGAGACACAGCCCAGCAGGTGCTAGGCCCTCAAAAACCATGTTAAATTAATAAATGAGGAATTTAGAAAAACTTTGATTTAATAATAATAGTCTCCCTTATTCTTTTAATAGAATCTCATTTGCTTTTCTGCAGTCAATGTGCTTATGAGCTGGGACAGTTGATTACAGCCCACTGGACCACACTGAAAGGACAGCCTTTTCCTCCCAGCTTCTATGTTAGCACTGTCAATCATCCCCACTCAATCAGTCAGTCAACAAATGTTGATTCAGCAACTGCTTTATGCTACATGCAGGGCACTATGAACATTCAAAATTCTGATCTCAAGGGACTTAAAGTCTGGAAAATAGATGACTCTGATGCACAATTTAGTGCAATGAGGGGCAGGATATGCTGCACCCTGAGAGGAGAACCTAGAACAGTGTGACTTTGGAGTCCTCAGATGGTGCTTTAAGTATGACATCCAGGACAGAATGTCCAGCCATTCTAGCTATGGGCAGTAAAAACCCAGGATGACACTAATTAATTCACTTACCAAAGATGAGGTTTCTAATTTTGGCCCCTAATAACCTGTTTCCCTTTCTGAGATGCCTGCCAAGGGAGTTGAGAGATGTCATTAAGCTTTCTAAGCACACTTGAACTGACTTTTCTGATAACCTTTACCTACCAAATCAGGCATGAAGACCACTGAGCAATGGTTAAAACACTTTTTGTTTTCCCTCTTTTCTCACCCTGGCTTTAAGATTCATGGCTATTTGTTCTAAGCCACATGCAGGACTGTATGTTTCAGGAGAGGTCTGCAGAGTATTACTCAAAAATAGCTTAGCACTCAGGATACTCTTTTAAAACCCATGTACATCCCTACTGTAAATGTAAAATAGCTCAGATCAAAATGCATCCTAGGTTCCACATGGAGGTGAGTGAATGATTTGTTCCTAGGAATAGAAGCCCTCAGACAAGCAATGTTAATGGGTCTCACCACAGAGCAGTTGGTGATGATAACAGAGTTAATTTTAAAGAAGGGGAAATTAAATAGTGGTTGCAATAGTCCTAGCCACTCTTAATTATTGTGATGGCAAATTATGAACAATTTCCTGTCACTTTCCCTTCTAAAGCAATTATTGATGTTTGCCTTATGGCTGAACTGGGCTGAAAACTCTCTAAGCAGGAGGCTGTCTGATTCAATGCTTTGTGGGCTCATATTCAGAAAGCCATTTGGCCTGCAAAGTTGCTGGATTATCTGTAAACACAGTGAAAGGAGACAGTGATTGCATGAAGCAGAGGGAATGCACCTGAATGCCAATAAGGCAAATGTCATGACGGGAACACAAAGCCAGCATTCCATGTGACCTTTTAGATAGAAACCAATTTACTTTGGTACCATCTCAAACAGAAAATTATGGTGTAATTCCTCATGTCAATACATAATTTATTTTGTAATAAATAACTACCCGCATATTTATGGAGCACCTCTCCCCTCCTGTTTATGATGCTCTCAGGCTCTCTCCCTCCGACACATGCTGCCAAATCACAGCAAAAGCTTTCTGTCTTTAAGGCTGTTCTCTTCTCTAGGCTTGGTGGTGACTGAGGAAAACATTATAGGATTAAAAGCCTTTTTCTATCTCTGCAAAGAAACCTAAGTTATTTATTTTCTTATTTCCAAATTACCTATCAGGCTGAAGGATTCATGAGACCAAGTATAAAAAAAAAAAAAATCAACAAAGTGCAGCATTAAGCCCTCGCCGCAATTCCTAATAAAGGCAAGCCTCGGCATTTAGAGCGGCATTAAAGTCAGGCAGTGAATCAACAGAGGAGGAGAATTCTGCCTTGCCTGGTGCTGCCACCCCCTTAAATGCATCTGCCTCTTAGTGGGGGGCTGGGGGAAAAGGGCTTCCCAAAGTCACCTCACTCTCTGTCTTTAGGATGCAAATAGGGCGAGTGTTGAGCAGCTCTGCCCTTTGCCCTCTGGGTCAGCACTCTGACTCTCCCCCAAGCTGGCATTGACAGGAGACTCTTCCCAGCTGACAGCTGGTCACTGACCCAGCTGAAAGCAGTTGGGGGTCTTTGAGGAGCCTTGAGCCACAGGTGACCTCATCACCCACAGAGCCATCACAGCAAGCAGTTAGTGTTCTCAGTCCACGTCCACGGCCTCTGTCAAGGACAAGAGCAGCCTGAGCTGGCACAGAAGCATGGTGGAGACAGCACAGGGTGGGAAGAAAGCAGGCCTGCTGGGCACCCCAGCACTCTGCACTCACTGATGGTCAGAAGCACATTCTTGAACAACCAAAGGGATTTGGGACCCTGGTGGCTAAGGTCCAGCATCTTTAACATATTGCAGAAAACTGAAAATGAGGAGAGCTCACAGGAGGGAGAATAAAGAACAGTGTATACACTGCTTAAAAACAGACTGTATTTATATTTTTTTTTTGGCTTTGAAATATCTGTTTTGAAACCATTCTGGCATTAATAATTATAAACATTTTTTTTTATAATGTGATCCCCATACCTGGCTAACTTCTGGAGTTTAATAACACAAAGAAATGGCAAAGCTAATATGAGACACCACAATCCTGTCTTTGGAAATTAGCCACCATGCCACCCAAATACATACACACACGCACACACCAAACCAAACACATTTCTTTGGCTTTACAGATAAAACAGTATCCCACAAAGTGGAGAAAATAAGGGCTCCAATTCAAATACAACATATTGGGAAGCAGAAATCAATACCCAGAGAAGGTTTTACATAGCACTCACATTATTTTTAATGAGTTGCCATATAGAACTACCACAACAGAACAGAGTCCAGGATTCTCTGAGAGCTAATTGGCATCATTCCTCCAGCATGCCAACAGAGTGGTTCTGTTGTATTTAGAAAACATATGCAGGACCTAGATCAATGAATCAATAAGACCATATTGGCCATCTAGTGGGTGCCTTGCGAAAGACCTCTGAAAGTTTAGGGGAAATAATTTCTGAGAATATGGACATCCCCATGTCAGAATTTCCTGGTCCAAATAGACAAAGAAAACAAGTTCCTGAAATAATCTTCAAGTTTCAATTTTCCTGAGGTAAATAGCCTGAGTCTTTGTGATTGTTTTGTCAAATGCAAAACAATCATATCCATAAAATTAAAACTTTACAAAGATACTGTCAAATTGTATCGGCAAAAATGCATCTATACATTTTTTTCTTGTAGCATTTTATAAAGAATAAAATCTTGAGTGAACAGGGTTTAACAATGTAGTGTTACTCAGTTAGATCTCCGTGCGCTCTCTATGCTTTGTTCCCTGTTGAAGTAGCCCTAAACAGAGGCAAGGAAAATACACTTTCATATGATAGCATTTGCAAAACTTCCACTTAATTTCAAAGAAATTAAGTAAATTTAGCATTAGAGAATAATAAGCTAAAATCAAATCTTAGATATCAAGAGTTTCAGATTACTTTCACACAATTTATCAGAGGGGAGGCTACAGACTTTCTTAAAGTCTTTCAGTATTTCAAAGTTTATTTTTAGAAAAATTGTGGCTAATCATCATCATTGAAGATAGAATTGATAAAAGTGGCTTATGGTAATGCACAAGAAATATGGATAATTATTTATTTATATGGCTTCAAAGATGATCTGGTACAATTTTGGAACATATATAAATGAAGACACTGAAGTCCAGAAAGGCCAGGACTAACTAAAACAGTTTGGAACAATGAACATTCATTATTTCACAGTGTCAGTGGGCTGGGAATAGGGGCACAATTTTATGGTGTACCACTGGCTCAAGGTCCTCGTGAGGTTTCACTCAAGCTTAACTAACTATAAGCCAGGGCTTCAATCTCATTTGAAGGCTCAGAGGAATAGATACAGGTGGAGGAAAGAAAAGAAATCCATTTCCAAATTCATACATGTAGTTGTTAACTAGCCTTCATTCTTCACCACGTAGACCTCTCCCCATGCTACCCCACAAATTAGCAACTGGGTTCCCCAGAGAAAGCCCTCCAACAGGGAGCAAAGGGGTTCCCAAGATGGGAGTCACAGTCTTCATAACCTCAAGTGTAATGACATTCCTCCATATTTTCTGTATTCTCTTCATTAAAAGCAAGTCCCTGGGTTCACACTCAAAGGCAGGGAATTACACAAAGGCACAAAGAGGCAGAAGTGAGGGCCACAGGGTACCATCTTAGAGGCCATCACCCATAACCATGATCAGACTCATGTCTCATTTCAAAACTGGTGCTTTTTCCACTCCCTTCTACTGAATTGTAATGGATAATTTCCTGGCCTTACAGATTTGTAAACATTATACAGGGCATTTTTTAGAAGACTGTAGGATTTTTATCTATTTGGGTAGGTTTGATTTGAATACCTCTGGTAGATAAGATAGAGAAGTATACACATAGTGTTATGTGGCATATACTGGAGCTTAAATGTCTAAACAGCTGCCTGGTTAACTAGATGAGGCAACTCATTTTGTTTTCTAAGCCTAGTTCCCTTACCACAAAAAAAAAAAAAAGGTAAAGAAATTGAATCCTAGTATGTTTTCAATTCTGCTACAGCTTTAAAACAAACACCCTTATATCTGATCATCTTCAGGATTAAACCTAGACATAAATGAATTCAGTAACTCTTTCCTTGGTTTGACATAAAGCCAAAAAAAGTTCTGTACCAAAATATTTCTTTCTCTGGCTTGAATTCCTACATTAGATGAAATTTTCTGTTATTAAAAGCCTCTGCTAAAATGCAAATGTGGTATCTGGAATAACAAATTAAACTATCATCCTAAATTAATATTTAACTGAATTTGTTTCTCTTGTTAACTAACATATCAGCTGGTAAGGATCCAGGAAACAGGGCAAAGAAACAAGTGTTAATGAGAATGGATTTTTCTGAAAGGGTTTCAAGGTTTGGAAGGACAGACTCAGATGGAGCTCAGTACTAGGTTGTGAGGGGGTGGTCAGAATCCTCAACAGTAAAATACAAGGGCACATGAAAGGATTAAAACAAATGTAGAGAAAATAAAACCACTTATGTAGACAGACTTTTTTTTTTAAACCAAGGGTGCTTTCCCACTGAGCTATTGAGCAATGTCCCCAATCCTTTTCATTTTTATTTTGAGATGGATCTGGCTAAGTTGCTGAGGCTGGCCTCAAACTTGCAATCCTCCTGCCTCAGCTTCTCAAGTTACTGGTATGTAGACAGACTTGCAAAAAGACACACATCATCACCTTAGGTCCTCTAAGTCTTTATTTTATATACATGTCCATAGTCATGACTTCTCATTACCAAGAATGTTCCTTTCTTTCTGTCTTATGGCCTCCTCTTGGTTGTTGTCTTTACCTCTCCAGCCAAAGGCATCATTTCATTCCCCCTGCTGCTTACTCTCAATTTATATAATCCCTCCTGGCTGTACTTTCCTCCTTCATTTTAGATCTTAAGATCGATTCACGAAATTATTCCTTGCCTTTCCTTACATTTCCCTCAAATTCCTACCTCTTTGCCATCACACTTACCTAAAGAAAAATAATTTTTTTAAAAAATCTGAATGAACCCAACTGTCTTTCCATCTTGTCCATGCCTATACCTGGGTTTCTAAATAAGCTAGACAAACAACTGGATGTCCTGGCTTTACTATAAATTCATATCCACTAAAATGAACCCCCAGTGCTGCCAATCAAGCCAGCTCAGTGTGTCCCTGGACACTCCAGAACCCCTGCTAGGCTGAGACGCTTCCATTAGGCAAGTCTCTGCCTAGGACTCACCCACCATTCACAACTTCTTTCCACCTTCAATTTTCAGTCTGGATATCACAATCTGAGAGGGTTTCCCTGACCTTTTCTATCTATTGCCTCCATCTCTTCATTCACTTCAATCTCTCCCAGCAGCTATTCCCCTCATTGTTCTTAATCACAATTAGTATTGTATTACTTAACTTGCTATTTACTCAATGTTTGTCTTCCAGACTAGACTGTGAGTTCCACGGAGATCTGGACTCATTAACCATTGGCAGCCTGCATAGTGGCTAGGACATAGCAGGTGTTCAGTAAAAATCTGTGGAACAAATGAATGAGCAAATTTTCTCACGAGTGGTCCTATGTACACATCTTCAAAACTCTTAAAGCTTTTCTTTTTATTTGCTTCTTTATCCAGTCATAATTCTTTTAAACAGAGATTTCTAATGGAAACGCTGGCACAGACTTTGCTTCAGCAGCATAAATGGCATCAGTAGCTGACATGACCCCTGCTGTTGCCATTGGCGACGATTAAATTAGCTATATAAAACCTGACACAAGAGCTGCAACATCCATTCAGTAAAATAACCATTCAGTCTCTCAGCAAACATAATACTGACCTGTGACTGTGCTTTTAGTACATGAGCAAGTGCTGAGCATTGTCTTGCCCAAGACAAGGCATTAACACAGCTCCTGACTCCTGTTTCCATTGTTACTTAAAAGGGTTGCCTAATTAATTGATTTTATTGACTCTCCACCAAGGCACATTTGTTCCTTGGTAAACTAGTGAAAAAACTAAGGAGCTGAAGAGCTACTTTCATACAATACAAGAAAGGAGTTGTAGAGGTCCTGTTTGATGCTACATATTATTGTAAATAAAAGTGTAGTTGACATGGTTATTGACTACTTAATGCCAAGTGTTAGACATGAGCACATTTGTGATCTCTGTGCTCAGAGAAAGACATTTTACCTGAACCAGCAGAATATCCTTACTCCTTATATCTGGCTATATTCTCACTCTCTCCTACCACAGTGACAGGATGTACTTAGTAAATGCAAAGAGCCAGTATAATAAGTGCACTTCAGAATGTAGATCAGTCAGCAGAATACAGCAACTAGGACTGGCATAATCCTCCACAATGACCATGATTCCTTACCTCATCTGAAGAGCACAAAAGCCCTTTCGCATGCATTATTATACTTATTTTTGGCAAACAAGGAAATCTGCATCTCAGGGATATGAGGACTATCAGACCATTCAGGCTGCTACACAAAATACCTTAGACCGCATGACTTGCAAACAACAGAATCTTATTTCACACCTTTCTGGGATTTGGGAAGTACAAGAACAAGATGCCAGTGGTCTGCATGTCTAGTGAGGACCTGCTTCCTGGTTCACAGATAGGCATCTTCTTGCAGAGTTCTCACATGGCATAAGGGGAAAGGGCTCTTTCTAGGGCTCCCCCTACCCTAACCCTAACCCTATTGTGAGAGCTCTACCCTCATGACCTATTTACCTTCCAAATTTCTTATCTTTAAATAACATGATTTTAGGGACTGTTTCAAAATATAAATTTAGGGGATTCACAAGGCATGCAGATCATAGCAGTGTCCCACTTGACTTTACAGAGGTAGGAACCCCAAGTCAAAATCCTCTGAGTTCAAAATCTACAACCCAAAATTCCTAGACCCAAGGCCACCTCTCAGCCAGGTGTAGACTGAGCCAATAAAGACATGTCACTTTCAAAACAACAACAAAATCTCTCATATAGTTAAGTAAGCTAGGCAAGAAAATAAACAACTTAAAAACAATAGACATACAAAAAAATAAAGATAAAGATAAAAAGATAGACATGAGAGGAATTGTTAGGAATTGTGACCAACTTGATGTGGAATAAGTGGGAAGTGGTTTCTGATCCTGTAAATGGATGAACTTCAATATCACTCCCCAGTACAGAAAGAAGGAAGAGAAATATTTAGGCAGGTGGGGGACTAGAGAGGGAAGATAAAGGGACACATTAAGTTTGGAACCACTGATCACAGGATTCCTATGGAAGGAGTACATGCAGACTTAAATACAAAAATCTAGTTCAGAAAAAAAAAAGAAGAAGAAGAAGTCTTCAAGAAGGAAACTCTATCAAGGAATGAAGTGAGACTTGTACTGAAAAGTTTTCCTTGGAGTTTGCAGCTAGGAGATCTCTGGTTACCTTGAAGTAAATAATTTCACAAGCTTACAGTTGCTATCTAGACTGTGGCCATAAAGAAAGTAGGTACCTTAAGAACAAAACACATTTCTCAAAAATTTGGGCTATACAGAGAATATATATTAAATGTGTAATATCTGAAGAGAAATGTAGAATAGTAGGGATTTTTAAAAATCGTATTCCAAAACAACTGAAGACTTCCAGTAAAGCTGTAAAAATAGTACACAGTATTCCCCCTACTCTCCACATAGATTTTCCAAATGTTAACATCTTCTCATATTTGCTTTATTATATGTGTAGTAAGTTTCCTGAACCATTTGAGAGTAACTTGCAGGCATGATACCCCTTCGACACAAAATATTCTAAATATTTCAATATGCGTTTCCTTAAAAAAAACATAAGAAAGAAAAATTCTCTTACTTAACCACATTTATTGAAATCAGGACATTAACAGTGACACTGTATTTATTGCCAAAGCTAAAGACCTCATACAAATTGATCTCAATTGTCTTACTAATAAGCTTTTAAGAAAAAAAAATTAATTCTGATTCAGACTCCCAACTCAGAAATGCATAAAGGTTTTAGTTAAATGTCATGCCTCCTCGTTCTCCTTTAATCTAGAAGTCTCTTCTTTCTCTTTCACAACTTTGATTCTTTTGAAGACTGGAGATCATTTCTTTTTATAAACTTTACCCTACTTTAGATTTATATGAGGTTTTCTCATTATTACATTCAGGTTCTGCATTTTGAGCAGAAAAAAACGCAGCAGTGAGGTGTGTCTTTTTCCCTGGGTCCTAGTAGCAAGCGCAGACACCCATCTGTCCCACCAGTGGCCATGTTAGCTGTGATCATTCAGTTAAGGTGGAATCCGCCCATTTTCCTTTCTGTAATGTTGCTAATTTTCCCTTTTTGTCTTGCAGAAAAAATTCCTTGGGACTACATAAATATACTATTATTCCTAAGAACATTATCCCAGTGATTTTTTCATCCACAGATGATCTTTACCTGAAACAATTATTAAGGTAGCTACCAAATTCTGATTTTTCTAATTTAATTTCGCCTTCTACTTGTTGATCTAAGAAAGGGCTTTTTCTTCTCAATTTATTTATTTATTTCATGCATCTACTTAGACCAGTTTGAACTCATGAATTCCTATTCTATTCTACAGGTCACTCTCATAATTTGATTTTCCAATTGACCCAGTCTTGGCCAGTGAGAGCCATGAGAAATAAATGTTTTATAAGAAATTCAGTAGGAAAGAATTGATGAAAGAGATGAGAAAGAATACCACTCAAGAACAGAGATACTTAAGAGTGTGTCTTTGTCCATGTTGTGCTGCTATAACAGAGTCCCACCAACGGGGTAAGTTTTAAAGAATAGATATTTATTTGGGTCACAATGCTGGAGACTGGGAAGTTCAAAGTCAAAGGACTGCATTTGGCCAAGATTTTCTTTCTGTGTGATAACATGGCAAAAGACATTATGAGAACAAGAGAGAAGGCGGGGTAAAGTTACTTTTAGAACAAGCCCAGGCTTTCCAAAACTCCCTCACTCCCCAAACAGGAATAGTAACCCATTCCTGATGATGGGACACAACCTAACTACTTCTGAAAGGCCTCTTCTCCCAATGCTGCTTCAGTTGGGATTGACTTTCCAATACATGAACTTGTGGGGGCACACTCAACCATAACAGAGCAAAAGGGAATGGTGGGCAGAGCACAGGTAGAAGAACACTTTCAGGCAGGGGAAGAGAACTCTCAACCATTGAACTAAAGCAAAAGAAGGGAAATGGTTGGGGCAAGACAGCACTTGGGAGGTCAAGAAGCATGTAATGGCCTCTGTATTCTTTGGAGGGTGGGAGATGAAATGGTTTGCTAGAATGAAGAAGTTGTGGGAAGCCAGGAATCCAAACAAGAGCAGTGACAGGTGGTGTGGAACAGCAGCTGGCTGCTGGTGACAAATAAGGGAATCGCTGCTCCTTGTAGGGGTGTCTTTCCTGTCCCCGGCCTGTACAGTTAGCTGGATCTATTAGATCTGTTTCCTGCACCTCAGACTCTCACCCTGATATTGTTCAATAGCGAGTCATAACAATTACACTGAAATACTGTTGAAATGGTTTAGGTGAGTGGAATAGAAATATGGAAAAGGTAGGAGATTAATTTTTTAAATAGTGCAATTATGGCAACATCATGCAAGCTGCTTGAGTTAGTAAGGAAATAAAAACAAACAAACAAACAAAAAGAAGCTGATAACAAAGAAAAATTGAAGGGTCAATGCCCTGAAATTTCAATGAGGTTTGAGAAGAGACGGAAGTGGGATGAGCTCCGTGGTGAAAGAGGAGGTTCAAAGAAGGGGACACAGGAGTGAAGATGAAGGTGTAGCATTTCTTGACAATGACAATGTCTTCTCAATCAGTATATGGGCATCAAGTCTCTCACCTTTGGTCCATAAGAGGAGAATGAGACACCATGCTGACCCAGAGCTATCAATCCAGAACACAGCCAACTTCCAGAAGAGAGAGCAAAAACTGCCTAAAGCATCAGTGACAATAGATAAAAATGCATGCACCAAATACTAAAAGCACAGATTCTTGTAGATGTGTTAGGTATGAGAGGCTGAGCGCGCCAGACACCTACACACTGCACTTGGAAATGCAATTCTATTTCTCCCTTCCCTTCTCCACTCTACAGGAAGATGAAGCCCTGGCCTTACCTCTGAGAAGATCTTCAGGAGAACAGTAGAACCCAACATGGATGCTAAGAACTAGTTCCTCTCCTTCTACCTGACCTGCCTTCTAAAGAGAGCAATGGTTCCCCAGAGGCTATTGTATCCACTCAACACATTGCCCCACTTCCCCTCTCCGTCTCCAATTCCCACATAGGAAAAAGAGAGGAAAATATTGCAAAGCAGATGTAAGAACACAAAAAAGTACCTCAACGTGGTGTGAGCTGGTGGGAAGGCAATGATAACTTATTGTGCAGGAATGCCGGAAATCTCACTAAAGCAAGAATATTGTAACCTGTCTCCATTCTGTTGGTCCTAAGCTATCTAGAAATGGTTGAACTGTGCTGAGTTTATACAGAACAGCAAATCTTACAAACATGTACTATATCTCAAAAGATTCAATAGTAAGGAGTAAAACAGAAAATATGCTTTAAAGGAGATAAAATTCAGTTATTTGTAACAGTCACTTCTGGGAAACACTGTGAATCTCCATGAGACCAAGTACACAGATCCACAGAGAGATGGGGTTCAAGATAATATTTATTGGACATTTTCCATCATATGGGCACTGAGCTAGGTTCTAATAGTTTCATTTCTTGTCATTCTTGCAATAGCACCATGAGACTGGTACTATAGTTTTCCCAGTTTAAGGGCTGAAAAACTGAAGCTTTACAGGGATTAATTTACTAGAAAATAGCACTTAGGATTCCATCCCAAGCTCCCTAATTCTAGAAGTCATTTCCTTAATAACTATATAACTGACAAGCTTCCTGTCTTTTAGTATCCGTCACTGGTAACTTCCAAGATAAATAAGAAATGTACATTTTCTCTATTAAAGTGTTTTCACCCCAAATGTGTTGGTATATACAGACTCACTGTAAATATTTTACTGAGGAATAACTGTATATGCAGAATGATCCCCCCAAAAATAAGAATCTAATAAATTTTAAGTTGTAAACATTTTATTTTACAATTCTTCAAGAAATCTATATAATGTTGGACAATATAATCACTGATGATATAAAAGAAGTATTAGATCAATAGGCCTTTTTCCTCGACAGGAAAAGATTAAGGTCTTCGTGTATACATTCAATTTTTTATCTAAGCCAAATATGCGAATCAAAAAATGATACAGGAAGGATCTCCACAAGCTCTTTTGGTAAACAGCCTACCCAGGCATTTATAAAAAATGGAATGGAATGAAAAGCATAATTCACCATAATTTAGTTTTTATATTTTGACATATAATTAAAAGATAAGAAACCATGAATTATTTGATTCAAAGAGACAGCTACTGCTCACTTTTAATGCCATCTTCATGTGCTATTTACCAGACTAGCACAGACATCTTTTTCTCCTTCACAACACTAGAGATCCCTGTAAAATGCAAAGCCACAAGAACTCTGTGCAGGAACCAGGTATCATTCAGTATCATTCCCCAAAGTTCTTCTAGTTCGTCCCATTTTTATATTGCAACATTTCTAAAAACCTAGTCTTGGCTTTTGCAACTATCAGTCTAAATTTGCCAGACTGTAGCATAGAGTTGTTTTCAGCTATGGAGAAGCATCAGTGAAGCAAGAAAACTCATTTCGCGTGTGTGCCAAGTGTCACAGAGTACCAGATGGGTTACTGGATTATTAGGAGAACGAGAAAAGAGAATGGGTGTCACACTACCAGATCCAAAAGCCCTTTTGATAGGATAAAAAAGCTCAGCTACAACAAAGATGCTAGAAACAGTCCTCAACTCAGGAATGCCAGTAATTCACAACCAAATCAACTGAGGAGGCCTGCTTAAGTAAACCAAAAAGAAAAAACAAATAGGTGATTGCTTTGGTCAAAATTGGTTGTTTTGGTATCAAATTAATACCAAAGTATCAGTGTTGCCCAGGATTTTTCATTTGATTTGCATTTATAAAGCATCTCAGAGGCATGGGGGAGGGGTACATGTGTGTATGCAATTCATATTTTAATAGATGATCATGATACTATTTAAGGCTAATTTTCTAAGCCTCAGATTTAATCTTAGCATTTTTAAGGAAATCATAATGACCGATGAAATCTCAAGACCATAAAGCTATTTGCTGGTTTGTGGATAGGAGACTGTCTTAGAGCAACACCTAGTGGTTCCTTTGATTTTTCAGATAAACATTCCAAGATCAGGAAAGAGCAGTTAAAAAAAAAAATGCTCATTTTCAAGAAATTTAAATGTCAATATTAAGGATAATGAATGATTTTTGCTTTCTCATGTTTGTTTTATGTTCAATTTAGCTTCTCTTTGCTTCAAGTTTCACCCCTAACTTCTGTTAATCTGGCAATTCTGTTACAGTGTTAAAAAGAATCCATTTCATTGCAATAGCCAGAAAAGGTGTGGCTATTCTGCACAAAGAACATTACTCTATAACCAAAAATGACTCCATTAAAAAAGTCATTGGTAAAGAGAAGCTAACTATACATTTTAAATAACATACATAATTGCTACAGAGAGGTGTGATAAAATACTTTTAAATCAACAAATATCACAACATTAATTTGAGTCAAAATGTTGCTCTATGAAAGAGAATCTTCAAAAATTATCAGGCTTGGATTATGTACATTGCCGGAGGATTTAGATATAAGCGTCACAATTCTGTGAAAATCTATTACTCCTTTGAATTTGGTGGCGAGTTTAAAATTCTTTTTTTGTCAGGTGTTATATTGAAATCCCTTCACCTCTTCCAATAACATAATCATAAGTGGGGAAATTCTACTCTCGTCATTTACAGTGTCTGCAGAGGTCTGCGAGATCACAATCTTCAAATGATTCAAGAAATGTTGACATTTATACCATTCCCCGGTCATGTTATAATCATTGTCACCAGCGTGAATTTGTGAGGTTTTTATTTTATGTTCTTGTCAAAATCTCTGTCGCAAAAATGAGGCTGAAAAAGTTTAATGCTTTATATGCTCGCTGAGAGATGATAATAATCCCAGCTTCTCTGACCTCCTCAGTGTTTCAAAATTTAGTGGCTGGTTGGTTCTCTGCACTCCTTTTGCAGCCTCAGCAGCCTGCAAAGAAGCCAGATCATCAACCAATCAAAAGGCAGAGTATAAAAAAATGGTTCAAAGCATTCCCTTCTGCCAGCCACCAGGTTTAAGTGACATGCCTGATACATCCACAGGCAGAGGGTTGTTGGACACATATTTCAACATTTCCTAATGACACTTTACATATAATAGAAAGCAAACAACAGCAACTCTGTGAAAAATAATGAAATATATAAAGGTATTGATATTCAAATCAGCAGATAATAAGACAAGAGGTTTCTGCATCTCAACAACAAAACGATTTGATTTTAAAAAAATAGATGAATGATCTGAATGGACATTGCTCAAGAGAGCATACACACATGATCAAAAAGCATCTGGAGGAAAAATTCTCAACACTACTGAGTCATCAGGGAGATGTAAATCAAATAATAATGAAAAATTATCTTCTCCCATTTAGAATTGCTATTATCAAAAAATAATAACAACAAATGCTGGTGATGGAACAGAGAAAGGAGAACACATATACTTTTGGTGGGAAGGTATATTAATATGGCCATTATAGAAACAATATGAAGTTTCCAAAAAGAACTAAAAATATAGATACCACGTAATCCAGAATCCCACTCCTGGGTAGATTTCCAAAGGAAACAAAATCAGTATGTCAAAGAGATCTGGGCATACTTATTTTTACAGCAGCTCTATTCATCATAACCAAGAAATAGAAAGGAATCAATACATCCATCAACAGATGAATAAAGAAAATGTCATGTTATCTGATCATTATACATTGTATTCATATGTTAAAATCTCACATTGTTGTCTCAACTCCCAGGTGAAAATAGATAAGTGTACTCTGTTAATCTATCAAAAAGTCAATTAATTCAGCAATTTCAGGAAACATAACAAAAAAATCCAGTTTTTCTACAAATTCTTTCATTCAGTAGATAAATCATTATTTTAGCAACATATAGAAAAAATTGATTTTTTTTCACTTTTGGTTACAGTACAGTCATTCATCCTGCATCTATTTCTCTTTCACTCTCTGTCTAAAGTATATTTGCTCTTCTACCAATATATATTCAAATATAATTAGTGTAACTCTAGTATGAAAGTACTTTGATTATAATACAAATTTACATGGCTAAACCAAGTTAAGTTTCCAGCCTACCTGCCATGGCCTAGAAATAGTATATTTTAGCCTAGCTTTTTATTTTCTGCATACCTTAGCATATGATGAGAAAGTTTTCAAAATAAAGTATAAATACAAAAGCAATGTCAATTTCCTTATTTTACACAAACTACTTAAAATAAACATCAATACTTGGTTATACTATAGGATGAGGCTCTAAATTAGTCCTTATACTCTGGAACAATTTGTATATATGGAGAGAAAGAAGCCTGTTTAAAAGCTCCAAATGAGTTTACCATTCTGCATTTGGAGAAGCCCTAGTAAAATAGCCAAAAGAAACACCAAATGGTCCTAAAAAGCATCTATTGAATTCATACTCTCCAGGCAATGCTTTCTAAAATGTAGAATTTCATCAGTTCTGAATTGAAAAGATTGATCTGCTTGTCATGTTGAATAGACTCTAAAAGTAGTTTAAGCAACAATTGACCCTGAGCACAGTACTAGCAGATTCTTCTGGGCATCGAGCTGAAGACAGCTCCAGATTTCTAAGATAACTGAAATTGTCTCTGTTGTGAAAAACAGTGAAGCAGCTTACAACAGACTGAAATGCTCAAGAGGATTTTCATAATTACGGCTAAAAGAAATGAGATTTACTGGAAGCAGGAGCTATAACAGTATGGCTGTATCTTTCCTCATATTTTCTATGCTAAACAAAAAAATTTTCATCTACTTTTCATAATTCCATTTGCACTTTTTTCTCTGAATATCTGTCCCTAAATTTAAGCTACATTATGAAAGGCCTCTGTGAAACTTATTAGTGATTAGTCTATTGGCACTATTAATTTTTGTCAGATATGTCAAGACGCACCTATCTGAAAACAAAAATAGGTATGTGCTAAAATCTACATGCTTTAACCACTGTTGAAATGCGGGACTGCGATAGATTCTCAGGTTTAACACTAATGAGAATGCAAACGTGCATTCTCTAAAAGAAGGATACGGCCACATGAGCCGTTCAAGAGACACGTGTTGAATACCAAGCACACCATCACTATAGGAAGATGCTGCGCTGAGAATATAAACCACACACCGCTGCCTCCTTTTGTCTTCATTTGGCCTATGACCAGTTTCCTCATTAAGTTCTCTGAGCTCCTTATGAAGACATTGACTTTGCCTCCACTTGAGCTACTTGAGTAAATGAAGGGAAAGAAGGAACCATGAGGCACTTCCGCGACTGCTCCCATGACTCACCTGGTTGACACATAGCACCATCTGGACCACCATTGATCTTGATCTACCTTCCCTGGAAGGGAACAAGCAGGGTTCAGGTCATCCTTGTGGGATTCCATTTTATGTTGTAGGTTCCAGCCGGTTGGTGATCTTCCTTTTCTAACTGCTTACTCTGTGGATCTAAGCTCCCATGTAAAAGACAACAGCCCACAGCCAAAATAAAAACAAATGCATTTCATAAGAGTGTGTATACATATATTCAATAACATATATGTTGTATATATTCTACTTCTGCAATTAAGCCATGATTGACAAAGAATTTGGTTGGTGAGAGAGTACTGGAAAAGTCTTGCCTTGCCCAGAGGATAAATATTTGTTGCTGAATACTTTCATTATATTGAACTTTTGAAATGATTCTGTGTTCAGGATGAATAAGAAAGTTTTTAAGGTCTTCAAAACTGACTTTTACCACATTAACTGAAATCCCAGAAGGGTATTAGAGCCATGATCCAAGAACCAGAGCAGCAAGATGTATGATTTTTAAAAGAAAAAGAGACTTTGGAGAATACCTAAGTAAAAAACATCATAGCTATGAGACAGTGAGTGGTGGGGAGTGAATGGTGGATCCACCTTGGAGGCAGTAGAGATGGTTAGGCAAAGAGTCCAGTCGTGGAAGGCTTATTGTGCTTTATGGAACAATTAGGTTATAAAAATTAGAAGATGAGACAAATGTTGACATCTAGTAAAGAGTTACAGAAAACATACCAGAGAGAAATCAATACTTTCGGCACACAGCTTTGAATGTGAATCATTGTTATTTTTCTTTCAAGCATAGCAGATTTGTTCATTTTTACAAGTATCAGGTAGGAACACGGACGTGATTTCTACCAAAAGGTGATTATTCCAGTATGTTCCAGTGATGTTTCTGATCTTACCAGCAGCAGCTTAAGTTCGTTCTATACCTGTCCTCGTAACAGGAGTTTGTAATTTGACAATGACGCTTCTGGCATTCTCTTTTTAAATCTCAGTTACAATCATTCTTCCTTGTTTTGGAACTTATTTTCAAAAAATAAATTTGCCAACTTTTAATTTTACACAGGATAAACAGAAAAACAATTTTTTCCATGCTCCAGCTCATATACATTCTGTGTAAACAATACATTTGAGAATTTCAATATTCTGATTGAACTGTGCCACAAACTAAATGGAGTTGGGGCATTATTTCAGAGGGGATGCCCTCCTCCTCAAATTTAATTTTCCCTTTTATGTTTGGGCACATCTTCTGGCATCAGAGATATAATTCATTTTAGAATGCATCAGTTCATAGACAGGCAGCTAGCTGTCTTTTCAAAGATCTTTCCATTGCATTCCTTATTAGATATTAAACTATCACAATCTGTTCTGGTCATTCCACTTCAAAATAAGTACTGCAATCCATAGTGCTGCTATTATCTTAATTAAAACAAAAATATGAGGAATTTATTTTTTCTAATGAGGTAATGATCAATCAAGCTTATCTCCTTTTTGACCAATTTATTAGAATTTTATACAAATATAGTTACAGTGAAACTGAATTTATTTTAAATTCCATTCTCTCCATTAGTCAATTTTATTGTAACTATATCTTTCTGACTTTTCTGTACTTCTTTATACCCTTTCTGGAGACATAGATTATCCTAATTCAAGCAAGACCATTGTTCAGACTTGTATTACTTGGTGCAGCCTCTGTGTTATTAAATCACAGCATTTTTTTTTCTAACATAGTATTTATGCTGCGAAAGTTCAGATTGTTCTTTGTACGAAAACGAAATTATTCTTCAATGTCAGCCAACAACAAAAGTAAAAATGAAAAAAAAAATCTATGAAAAGGAGAAAGAAGAGTATTGATATTGTTAAAGATAAAAAGGAAATGTGAGTCATTATCTAGTCATTTGAAGTGAGCTCATTGGTATCCAAATATCATAAAACTATGAAATAAAGAAATAATTAGTCTCCAACATTCTCATGTTTCTTACCACCTACTTTATTTTTAATAATAGGAAAAACATCTAATCCTTTAAAACTCTAAGTTAAAAATTCAACTTTTCATGTTTTAGTACTTATATTGCCTAAGGGTGGAAAAATATGGATCTTCTATTATTTAAAAAATGGACTCTTTTTTGTGAGGATGGGGAGAGCTAAATCTTGCTTCCTAGACATGTGTATATAAATTCTTTCCTAGAAGTGAAAGAGATGGATTTCTGGAAATTTCCCAAGCCTGCTCCATGGAAATGATACAAATGTATCCTTCCCTTCAATATGATAGACAGCACTCTAACTGATTTGGGGTATCACAGCCTTAGAGTTTTTGTAGACCTTTCTGTTAAGATACTAAAAGTACTCTTAAATTAATTAGCATAACTATAAGAAATAAAACCATACAGCATTTAATAATAATATCCTGCACATGAGGCACTGTGGAGACTATAATAAAATAAAAGACATTATACTTGTTTTTCTTTTAACAAGTTCATGCTAAATTCCAGGGAAAAGGACACACACAGTTTTCAACTTTGTCTCTAGTAGTAACTGGGAGCTGTAATTGTTGGAAGAATGAACAAAAAGATAATTACATAAAAGGGTTGAATAGGATATGGAAAATAAGTAGTGAAGAAATTCAACAACTGGAGACAACAAATTGGTTTTAGATAATTAAGAAAGTCTAATTAGCAATGAAGCTTGAACTGAATCTATATGTATGGTAAAACTGAGACTAGTACAGAGAAATAAGGAAGTTGATGTTTTTCTTTTAGAAAGATAGAAACACATAGGGAAAGGCATGATGGCAGTGAGCTCCGAAATTCCAGTGGTATAAAACCATAAAATTTGTTTCCTGCTCATGTAATAGTTCAATGCAGATATTCCTAGTAGGTATATTGGTATATTTCCTCCACATGGTGACTCAGGTATCTAATGTCATTCCACTGTCCCTCAAAGCCTCAGTCTTCTCATCCAGCCACAGGGGGGAAGAAAGAGAGAGAGAAAAAGGGAGAGAGAGAGACTGAAGAAGATACATCCACTTCTCAAGCACCTTGGCCTGGAACAGACATCATTTCTGCTCACACTTCATTAATTAGCACTATACACCTGGCCTCACCTGCATGTAAACAGAAATTAGAGAATGCAGCCCCCAGCTAAGTTATTATTTCTCAGTGACAACTCTAGGCTATGAAGGAACAACATGCATTTTGATGAGCTGTTCTTCATCTGTGCCATACCAAGTCAGCCAAGAAAGTAAAGATGAAATGTTCATCCATACAAATAAACCCAAATAGAGAAATTTAAGATAAATTCCTAAGTATGAACTAAAGTTTGGTGCACAATTATAACGGAGGTAAGAGTGGAAAGAAGGCGAATGAAAGGGAAGCTAAAGACAATGTTGACCATTCAAGTGCATGTCATAGTGCCCAGGAAAATTAGGAAATAATTTTAGAGAGAAGATGAGTTCAGGAACAGGCTCAAATGCCCCATGGGAGTATCTACATGTAGCTCTGTAGCTCATGGTCACACAGGACAAGATGAGGATAAGAAAGGATCAGGAGAAAAGGCCTCATTTCCTGATTTTCACCACTGTGCAATTTTTCATGGACTACTATAGTATCTACAAGAGGCAAATGAACTATTCCGTGACATGGCAAATCCATTCTTTTTGCCCGTCTACACAATCGATACCAATCGCCACAGCCAAATTGATCTGGCTGCAACTCAAATCAATTCTTAGAAGGCTGAAAGGAATGGATTGGCCGTGCCATAGGCCAGCCATTTCACATCCGTAGACATGCCCTATTCTGCCTCAAAAGTTATTAGGCCAGAGGAAGGAAAAAACCAAGGTCACCACCCCCATTCTTTTTTTTCAGTCTCTCATATCATATCTGTATTTTGTTAGTTTCCACATCTGCTTAAGCAATTTTGATGTGAAAATTAAGAATCAAATTATTTCGATTTTTAATAAGTCTGACCAATAAAACTTGAGCATCTGCTATATGCTCTATCTTGGGTAAGAAAAGTTTATTACCTGGAAGAAACTCTGATAGGCATAGAAGCACATCAACACAATTGCTCTGCAGCTCTCCTGAAATCCCTCTCAGTCCTTTTAGAAGAAAGCAATGCATTGAGTGTGTCCTTTATGCTAAATCCTGCTCTAGTGTAGTTATGCCCTTTGCATCTCAGATTAGTCTGGTATTAGTTGCAGAGCTCCCTTTTAAAAGAACTTAATTATTTACCCAAAGTGATACACCTAATAAGTGACAGTTATGGCAATTAAGCATTAGTGTGACCCAAAGCAAGATCTAATTGGGACCATTAAATCAGCCATGTAGAGTCAATTCCTGAAGCCAGATAACCAAAAGCCTCACACGAGAGCTCTGTACCCCTTTATTTCTGACATAGAGAATCAATTCAAGAGTTAAGAACAACAAACATCCTCCCCGGACAAGTTAACATATTGAAGTGGAATTGAATGATTATTTTGAACTCAGAGTATAGTGAAGGGCAATTAAGTAAAATCCAGTTTACACCTGGTTTGTCCATTCTGTCTTGAATTTTCCAAACGTAGTAAGGTATTCTTCATGAGGCAGACAAACATACAGCCATCTGCTGAAGAAAGCGACTCTGCTGGCGGTCCTTGTCAGCTGGCAGCCCACAGGGCATCTCTCTGTCTCCTGGGTGGACAAGCTGAATTCAGAAAGCACAACGGAGCCCAGCAGGTTGTGTCCCAGATGTCTGGACACAACATTTAGTATCTCCAAGATTACCACGAGTAGGTGTGCTATGTTCATAAAACCCAATTACTTGAGGCAAGTTTGGCCAGCCAGTTGGGAATCTGATTGCTCTTCCAAATTGGTTAGATAAAGGGTTCCAAACCAAAGTCAGTGTAGACAGAAATTAAGGGGATTTAAAGAGAGAGGAGGTGTGACTCAGTGCCAATGGTCAACAAAGTTTATTTTTGTGTTTGTTGTTTTCTTTTTTTTTTTAATCTAGTGTCATGGCAAAGCCAGGGAGGATTTAAAAATCTGGCCATGGAGCAAAAACATTATTTTACCTTGCAAGCTGAAATATCCACAGGCTATGAAAGATCAAGGAAAATAAAAAGAATATTGTTATTGCAAGAGTATCACAGAGAAGCACCATTTTGAAATCACCCCTGAAACAAATAATAGAATTAGCTTAATCGGTGTCTCTAGCAGTGTCTTTGCTGTGCTCCCTCCTCACACACGCTCCAGGTCAAGTAGCAGATCATTTCTTTCCTAAAACCTAGAATGTGTGCCCTTTCTTTGTAATACATTTCCTAACACCATAAAATAAACTGCACTATGGAGTGTTTTAATTTCCTATCGTCTTTGGAAAATCATGCTAATAAGACATTTAGTGAAAAGAGTAGTTGCCCAGTAAGTGGCAATAATCTTTTATGAGTGCCGCTGTGAACACTATGAACAAATATGTTGACCTTGAAAGTTCCAGTCTTCCCATGAGTGCAAGAACAATGACACAAATATTCATTTAGATGAATGCTTACCAAGCTTGGCCTTATCATTTTGAGCTACCCACATTTCAATTTTCCTAGTTATGCTCAGAAACTATGGTTTGTGATGGAAAGCAAGAGAAGGATACTGTTGCCATGGTAGCAAAAACATTTTTTTTTCCTCCCTCAAAAATAGTATGTCAGAGACCAGTGGAAAAAAAAATAATGCTAACTGCACTTGCAGAGAAAATTAAATTTAAATACAAGTTCTTGCAATTTTATCAAGTGTTGTTTATATATACATATATATATATATATATATATATATATATATATATATATATATATATATATTTTCCCATCTTAATGTGCAAGGATGTCTTACAATGAGCTTACTCGTTAAAGTACAAGTTACTTTTCTCTGTTTTGAGCAGGTTGTCCAACATACAGAATACATCTTTTAAAATTCATGAATGAAAAAGTGAAAATTCACAATAGTATAAAACCGCATTTGAACTGTTTTAAAAATGCTGCCTTAACTTCACAGCTAATTTTAAAACGACAAACAAGCAACTATAACAATAACAACAACAACAAAAAAAAACAATGACTGTTATCCTTTTGAATTGCTTTGCCCGTCATTCAACTGGGACATTACCCTTTTCAGAACTAGCTGAATAACTCAAACTAATGTACCAACCTGTGCTGCTCACATTCTCTAATGCATTCCATTTCGGTGATATTACTTTTGCAGCTACAACATTGGCTTCTTGCAAAATAAAAATCCCTAAAATTTTCCTGCATGCAATGAGCTATTGACATTTTCTAATAAGAGAACGCAGCACTCATGCTGCTGTCTTAATTCTGTGTATTACTTTCCCGCCAAATTCAGTGGTGTCCCGATGTCACAGACAAGCAATCCGTTAGAATTACAGTCACCTCTGCAGCTGTTGTTATAGCTCCTACTCCTGCATTTCCAATCCTCAGCATATTTTCTCTTTTATGTACTAAGATGAATGTCAGTGTCAGGTCTTCAGAGGAGCGGGGGATCTTTTTACTGCATATTCGAAACATGTTCTTACCTCTTGTTTCTATTCCATGACAGAAATTCTAATTCAGAAAATGTTCATTTTTCACACAAATGCCCTTGAGAAAAATCAGCCCAACAGTGTTCTAATGTAATGATCGCTTGTTAATTATCATATGTAAATGTATTTAAGATATCCCTGGTCACATTGTTTACTCCTCCTACTGTGTTCATTTTACCAATGTATTTGAGATTTATTTAGAAACGAAGCAATTCCCAGTCCTTATTCTGAAGCCAGTTTATTCTCTGAGACATATCTCCCAAATAAACATCTTCTACTGAACAAAGAATGAACAAACTGGTTACTGTATTACAGGGACCAATTACATGACTCTTTCCTGGGAGACATAAAAAGCACAGTCATTATAGCTGAGTTTGGCTGTGGGGAAGACTTTCTGTCTGGTCGATGTTCTTCTTCAGAACCAACACAGTGCATCACTGTCTTTTCCTTTGTAATTATAATCAAGTGGGTTTAGAAATCCAAAGAAATCAGAATGGTCTTTGGAAACTAGACTTACTCTGCTATGTCTATGCTAAACCAGGATCCTATAAAATCCAAGAAAAAAAAAAAGCAATATTTTGCTTCTCTGAGGAATAGTCACAGTAAAAGGAGGTGTACTAGCTGGAGCTAGAGGCAAGGAGGTGAAATCAAGGGTGGCAGTTTCATGTAGGGAGCTTTCCCAAGACGATGCTCTCAGAGCTTCCTAGGAGTAGCAGACTATCTCCAAAGATCACTCTATCTTTCTAAAGTCATTTTCTGCTTTCAGCCATTGTTATGATGTATCAATTCATTGTTGAGAATTGTACTTTGGAGTGTGATTTAAAGACTATGTTTCAGCCGGGGCCTAAAAGCAGTCTAGGCTCCAAGCCCATTCCAGTTTTGGCCTTGTCTCCAGATGCCAGCAATAGTTGTGCCAAAAATTATGCAAATGGTTAGAATCAATAGGCCACACTGCTCTTGTGCTGTTAGTCTATCACCAGCATGCACACTGATTATTTTTAATGTCTCACAGAGTCAGCGAATACTGGTTACCAGTTGCTAAGATATCTAAAATAGGAAAAAATATTTTTGCTGGACTTCTAGGAATGAATATAAATTCTCAAGAATGAAAAGTGCCTAGAAAATTAGTCATGTAGAAAATAGTCATACAATGTTTTCTGTACCAAACCAACTGGCCAAATCTCACCACAACCAAGCTATATCTGCTTCTATATTCTGTATTACTATGCAAGTGGCAAATTAATAGTCTTGAAACTTCCCACTTTCTTATCCATAGTAACTTAGAAATTCATGTCATGAGCAAAACAGATAAAAATCAAAGCAAAGGTAAAAAGATTAAAATGTCCAACCGGGTGCCTCTTTCCACAATGCCTCACATACTTTTATCTTATTTTTAGCTTTTGGTGAGTCTGTAAAGAGGATATGGCCACAAGCTAATCAGTCAACATCCAGATAGAGGACAGTCAGTATCTCAACATGTGAAATTGTGGCCACTTATAAACGAGCTTGGAGAATTATTTCTAACTCTAACTTTCCAAGGCTAGATATCTGCAACACGTAGGGACCAACTAGGTAGCATCCAATTACGCTTATCAGGGTAGTCAGGGGTTTACAGCTAAGACCAAGTACATTTTTACAATGAGTCTCCAGACAAACATTCCTCAGATCCTCATAGTTCTCCTTACAGTGGACTGTTATTTATTTCCTATCATACACTCTCACATTGCTTTTATTTTACTCATGGATTCTCACACCTAGAATATTCTCTTTCCCAGATTAATGTGATGTACTCTTATTTATCAAAGTTTAGCTCAGATGTGACCTCCTCTTTATAACATCTCTAGTTTATATTATATACTCTTCTGTTACATATTCAGCAATTTGTTTTATGGTGAAACCTGTTTTTATTTTTCCTATGGACTCTCAACTCTGTGGGCTCAAGGACCTTGTCTTATTCATCTATGTACTCCTCATTGAACCGAGCAGTGTATTTGAACCATTGCCACAAAGATAAACAAAAGGGTCTTTCTAGAAAATAAAATTCATTCTAAAACAAAAAGTGGCTCTAGTAGTTGCCCCATGAGTTTCCTGGATTATCAAACAGAAATAGAAACATAATTACCTTTGTATAATTAATGCCTAACTATAGAAAGTATCATGTTTAAGCAGTAGAGATGTTTTCCCTAAACTCCAAACTCTGAAAGCAATTTATTGTTGAAAAGAATAGTGATATGCTCAATAGAAGTTTTACAAACATGCAGAAGTAGTCTCTATTTACTGTTGCTAAACACCTTTGAGTTTATAAAAATTCAAGACTATATGTCAAATCATAGTCCTTTTTAGGCATATATTCATAGAGTGGAAGTAATGTAGTCCAGGCCCAGGGTTTTCCAGGGGTCTAAACTTTTTTTAAAAGAGGATATTCAGACTGGCTCAGTGTCCTTTTAGCCACTGGCTTCTCTTGGGTCAAGCTGCACATAGATGCTCTAAAAAGAATAAAAGTCTTCACTCTAGAACCTCAGGAAATCTGTCCAGCCTTTGCCTTCAACATTCCATTTCAAATTTCTTCACTTCATCGTGGCTTATCAGGAATCCATCCTATTGCCTCATTACTAGTCCTCATCTCTTTCTCATCTGAAATATTTGCATAGTCTCAACTCCAGCTCCACCACTACCTAGCCCATTCTCAGCCCAGGGCTTGGGAATCTCCTGCTCTGATGCTATCATAGCTGCACCACACCTTGATTCCCGAACCCAGCTTCCAGAACATTCGTATTGATCTAGCATCCATGCTTTCCATGCCTCAAAGGAGACAATTCAGAAGAGACCCCTAGAAGAATAAATGGCAAGCATTTTCATTGTATTTGCCTTTTGAACTTTGAATTCAATATGGCTTTTTGACCACAGAACAATAATTTTTCAAGACAAAGACACCGATTAGTCCCTGAAATTTATATTTTATATATGATTGATATTGAAAATTCCATTTGTTTTTAATAGGAAGCCTTACATAGAAAGCATTAGTTCTGTTATAACAATCAAACTAACTCATTTGTCTTTCTGCCCAAATTGAGATTATACATACTATCCCCCAAATCATACTTCATCAAATCAGATTAGAGATAAATCTGCAGAAAGCTAAAATTTTCTTCAAGATTTCTCAAATCCAAAATTAACAACCAAGTACTTAGTTAAAGTCCTAGAACCAGAGCACAAAGGCAAAAGATTGTTTTGATCCAGAAGCCTCTGGCCATTCTTCTAGAATGCTTGATTTTTTTTTATTGGGTGTTCCCCATAGATATACCACAATTTACAAAATGAGAAATATGTTCTGTTAACTAAATACAGCAACCTGCTGATGCTCTATTTGGTATTGTGTGCATGAATGTCAAAACACCACTCAAAAGATCTTGGGATTGGGCATGGTTGGTTACAGACTGTGCTCTGACCAGTCTACCAACAGCCAGATGTTTCCAAGGCCACTCCTGCAAGATGGTCAAAAGAGACTTGACTTCCTGTTTTCTACGGTAGAATTTCAAGCAGTTGACCATGTCATTTGTACTAGTTCTAACCAAAGTCCTACTCAATTTTTTAATTACTGATCTGTGACTAGGTAAATGCAGAAACTGAGTATAAGCATTTAGAAACTTGTACAGCAAATTGACACTGCCGCAACAGCCAGAATTTGGGGGTTTTTAGTTATTATATTTAAAGGATAGTCTGCTGGGATCACAAATGGTCCCCTTAATATTGACAATTTTAAAAGTACTCACATAAACCATTAAGTTAACTCGATGTCTCTTGGGAATGCCATTGGAGACTGCCAACACTCTCCAGAAAGTAATTCCTATATACCACACAGCATAAAATTATATATGTAATATAGATGATTCATGGATTCCCTAAAATCCATTTAAAGTTCCTCCCTGGTTTAAACAGTGAATTCAGAACCCTTAAACCAAGGTGACAATATCTGGAACTGCTTTGTCAATAGCTTCCTCTATTTCATTATTGTGATAAAGTTTCCAAACATTAGAATCCTAGGACCCAGAGCAAGAATTCTATGGCAGCCCATAGATAATTACTGAGCTCAAAACTAAAGACTGAACCTGCTGAGCAAGTGTCGCCAAGATCTTTTGTGATATTTAATAGTTTCTTCGTGCGAAATAGAACAGTTGACTACCAAATAATAAAATAATTGAGCCATAACCCAGCTATTCCTTATGTGGATTATAAAGTATTGAAATCCAGACCTGCAGTTTATGAGACAAGAGCTAGCATAGAGAAGTGATGGGTCTATAATTCGAGGAAAATCATCAACCTCTGCAAATAGGAAGAAGAGACTAGGGTCCATTGCACTCCATGGTATACAGAACAAATCATTTGTCCGTTTGTCTATTTTTTTATATCCCTGACCTCATTCCAAATGAGAATTTTATGTAGTTCACATAAACACATATAATCTAGTATGATTATTTTAAAAAAATAAGTATATTGTTTAAATCAAAGGGACTGGAAAATAAAGTTGGAAAAGAACATGTGCCCTATGAGAATAGGAGGAAGGGCTACTTTGCCCTCTGCACACCAGCTCCTGTCATTGCAGATGGTGGACACTCAAAGTGAAAGCAAAGATGATATCAGTGCACAGGTGGCACACATGACTGGTGGGGGTCTGCAGCTCCTTGAGCTGCTATGTCATCAAAGCAAAGACATAATCACACTTAACTAAGATGTACTTTGCCTGTATATGGGAACTTGCAGGTACTAGGGAGAGTCAGTGTTTTTCTCCTACATAGGCACTGCATCACGTGGCAGTTCAGTTCCTTATAATTTAGGATAAGACATACAATATCCAATGCAGATAATTACTTCTTTTTTCCCCTCTATGTTCACTGAAGCATAATGACCAATGAGAGTTATATATATTCCTACAAGGTCCCTCAGGGGAAGCTGAAATACACACTATCAAAGCACCATTAGGTAAACCAGATTCCAAAGGGACAAAAGTCATATCCTTTGAATATTTAGCTTACTGCAGACATAAAGTCTAGACACACAGTTAAATCTTTACACATTAAGGCTCACCACTTATTTTTGGAAATAAAAATTTTGGAACACAGCCACACCCATTTGCTTATATATTGTCTGTGGCTACTTTTAAGAGTGGAGCAGAATTAAGTAGTTGACACAAGGACCATTTGTCTCACAGAGCCTTAAATATTTACTATCTGGACTGTAACAAAAAAGTAAAAGTTTGGCCACCTCTATCATGAGTTCTCTAAAACTGATACTGGAAAACAGAGAGTTTAAAGTCATATTTTCAGAAAGTATCTGCAGAAGAGATATATTGTCAGTTTAGGGAAGAACTGTATGGAACGATGGCAGCTGTGTGGAAAGGCAGTGTTGGTAACCTCTTCTTCATTCAGTTATGGAACGTTTATCCTTTTACTTTGTGTCCAACTCTTGAATAAACTTGTAACTTAAAACACATTATGCAGGTGGTTAAATTTCTCAATTATATATTTCTTTCTCATACTATGGAACCCCAGTGACCAATGGACTCAAAGATGTAAAATACAAGACTTTGCAGAGAAATGGAATCCAACAGTCAAAGAAGAATATAAACAGTTCTGACAGGAAGAACTTGAGGTGATTAATTAGATGTGTCACCAGAGCTCTGTGATTTACCAAACATTGGTTGAACTTCACAGATTGAAGGTAAATACAAACAAAGCCTTAAATTGTTGATATTTTTATAACAGTCCACATTAGTTAAGGTAACACATAAATCCAAATATCTCAGTGGCTCAACACAAGAGGTTATTTCTCACCCACAAAATAGACCCATACATTTTACTCTGTACTGATTTAGAGGCCAGAACCTTTCTACAAACACAGGGATACATGCATGCAAGTTTGCAGGAATGGAAATGATCTGTGTTACTTCCTCATAGGACCACACCTAACTGCAAATGAGTCTGTGCATACTTAGTGAAGCTATTCCATTTCCTTTATCAAATATGAAACTGAATTTATATTCCATCTGCTAATATGAGAGGTGTAAGCAATTTTCCAGGAAACTAATCAAAAAGCATCTCTAGAAAGAATACTAATATTAGAATATGCAGGGAGGAAATAATCCTCTGTTGACTCTAGACATTTCACCCAAAAAGGCTGCCTACTATATACCAGCCCCATCTTCCAATTGGGCAACTCAGAATATACCATCAGCTACCTTCTTTTATATTTTTCACATGGCATTACACTTAGCTGCAGAATGTATTACTTTTAGCAAATGCTAGCAGTACTGGTAGATCTGCCATTAGTGAATCAAAGTGAAAAACTATGATCCCCAACAAATAAACCCTTGGGTCACTGCAACTATCTCTTTGAAGCTGTCCAAGACTCACAGACCCTGCCAGCTTAATAGAGATGCTCTTTGCTCTGGCTCTTGGGCTCTTTGTAATTAATCGAAGTTTAATGCCTCAACAAGGTCCTAAGCAGATTACCACAGCCTTATCTTCTAGCGTCAGGATATCTGTTTACTTCAGCTGAACAAAATGCTTATACTTCACTGATGGATCTGGGCCAGGCTTGCTGTAGGCTCAGTGATGCATTAAGAAATAGGATGGGAAAGTATATCATTTGGCACAGTAAGGGTTGCCTTAGATGGTAGTAGGTAGATCCAAGCATGCTAAGTGAGACCTCCACCAGACTACCTGCATTGACACAGTTAGTATGTAGCCTTGACCTTCTCTATCTAATCTGGAAGATTTCTCTTTCAATGAGGACTCCATTGGCCAACAAATTATGCGCTCGCCTTTAAAAGGAAAGGGGGAAGCATCAGGGAGTTGCGTCTACTTGTTCATCTGCATCCTTACCTCAAGTATCTTTTGCTTTTTAAATTTTTTGGAAAAATGAAGTGGATATCATTTAAACTGAATCTTCTTTATTATTCTCCCTAAGCTTCCAATTCAATCCAAACCTCTTGCCTAGTTGAACTGAGGTCCTTTATACACTTAGCTTCAACTTCTCTACAGGTTCCTGACCCCTCTCATCACCAATCTACTAGATGTTCCCATGGATATCTCAGAATAACTAATCTTGCCAACTTCTGCCCCATGTTATACCTTACTATAACTTAATTTAATAATGCCACCATTTTTCTAATTACCTGGTCTTAATTATGTTTTATTTCTCCCTGTCCTTGATGCTCTTGCATTCCAACAGATAAAAAGCAGTTCTCATCCTTCCAAGTCAATCAGAGTGCCAAGTTGCAAGAGGCTGAATTAACTTGGGTTAATTTAAGAAGAATTAGTTTATTCAGTGATGTTAGATAATGCACAGAATGCCTGGGAAGGCCCAAAAAATGAGACCAGAGGACACAGAAAAGTGACCAAAACTGTGCTGCAGCACCCATCCTAGCAGGATATAAGAGCCACCATCTCAGGGCCCAGTCACAGCAGCTCACACAGAGACACCAAGGTTACTGACTGCTGCCACAAAAACTGTTACCCATGATGCCTCTGGGAAGTGGATACAGATCACTCTGCCACTACTACTGCACTGCCACCCTCCAGCCAAGGATCTTGTACTACTCTCATTTCTGTGGATCAGTAATGTTCAATTTAATGTCTTGGGTAAGTGGATCTTTTACAATCCATGTCTGAACTACAAGGAGCAGTGGAGACATAAGAAACGGTTCCAGATGTTGTGTGTCTATTAGCCAGCTTCCCATCACTGTGACAAAGTAGCAGAGAAAATCAACTTAAAAGAAAAAAGATTTATTTTGGCCTATGGTTTCAGAGATTCAGTCCATGGTAACTAGGATCTGTTGTTTCTGGGCCTGTAGTGAGTTGGAATGTCATGGCAGGGGACATATGATGGAACAAAGCTGCTCATCTCATGGTGGCCAGGAAGCAAAACCCTTCCCCTGAAACTCATTAAGCTATGAATCTATAAATGGATTAATCTATTCAAGAGGTCTGAGTCTGCATAATCCAATCAGCTCCTAAAGCCCCCACCTCTGAACACTGCTGCATCAAGGATCAAACTTTCAATAAAAGAGATTTATAGGACATTGAAGATCTAAACCATAACAGTACCTGAGGCAGGTACCAGGTAATCAGCACTCATTCTAACTCCCTTTGTCTTCCTGGCCAGATGCAAGCAATGTTTTCTCTTCTGCTTTCTACTTCTTTCCATCTGAAATAGGAGGCTAGATCTCTGTAGGGGAATTTGGTCACCTGTATGTCAGAGTTATGTTCACATAACACTAACTCTATTAACTGAAAGTGAGAATTGTGAAATTATCTCACTGAGGATTTTGGAAGATGCTGACCTTTCTAATGTACTCATGTAACACTTGGTCACATTAGTTACCTGCTAGATGCAGAATGCAGAGCAGGCAGGACCCAAGGTAGTAGTGTTAGAAGAGATAAAGGGAAACTCATAAAGTTGGCTGCTGCCAGATCCTTGTTGTTCTTTTCAGTCATGTCCTAAAAGAGAAGATGAACCAAATTATAGCTACAAAAAATAAATGAAGGAAAAAACTACTTTGTTAAAGAAAGTGCTTTCTGTCTGAAGGCTGCAAATGAGAACCCAACAACAAGGAGTTCAGCATGTTTGCAAAAGCCAGTGCTCCTGCACCTGAATTTAATTGTTATAAGCAATGGCTGGGAAGAGGCAGACCTTAGCAGTAAAGAGGTCTATGGCCTCAAGGCTTTCTCAAGCATTAGAAAAGATGATGTAACAAAGTGAGTAGGAAGCTGGATCCCTTATTGCATTGTTGAAGTACTGTCTTGCTCTGCAGACTTCCCTGACTTCTTATTGAATGAGA
The DNA here is from genome assembly GCF_048772815.1 of Callospermophilus lateralis. NCBI lineage: Eukaryota > Metazoa > Chordata > Mammalia > Rodentia > Sciuridae > Callospermophilus > Callospermophilus lateralis. The sequence continues at coordinate 60,129,894 of NC_135310.1, read as the reverse complement.
TAAATAAGCCTCTATGTGGCTAGCACTGCTCCTATATATAGTTGATAGTACTGTTGAGACAAAGCTAATAGGAATAACACCTGTCCATAAATCATCCTATAAAATATTCCTCCTTGCATATGTTTATTTCATTCTGTCCCAGATGCTTTGTCTGGACTAGATCCTTCTGGATTTCAGCAATAGACTTGCAACTAATCTACTAGTTCCTCTGCCCTCTTCTTCTGCCCATAAACCACACAGTATTTGTTGCTGTAGCAGATCCTCAGCCCCTTAGCTCAATGCCTGACACACAATAGGCAATCAGTACATATTTGTTGTGGGTGGAAGATAAACAAGTGGAAATAGCTTGACCAAGGAGTCAGAAAATTATGCATAAACCTCGGACTTGGCAGGTTTAACTGCATAAACTGCATGAAACAACTCTGACAATATTTCTGGATTTTAGGATTTTAAAATCTGAAAGCATAATCTACTGATAGGAAATAAATGTAAAATGTAATGTAGTATTACAAAGAATACTATTTTTGGTTATCCATGTAAGAAATTGCATAGAACACCAAATTAAGTTGACACATAAAATAACAGTAATTTAGAAAACATTAACAGCTATATAACTCTACTAATAGGTACAATAATCAGAAATGGTAGTGAAAGATATTATAAATATAATCACCATTTAATTTTCAATGCTAGGACATGACTAGAAGATAGTAGTTCAGGAGGCAGAAATGATATTTGCTACTTATTTTGTCATAACATAATATTTACTCTATAATTGCATGGTCAATATTTACTTGGTGATTATATAGCTTTTCACATGGTTGCTTGAACCCAATAAAATAAAGGAAAATCTGTTATCTCAGTTATCTTGATTTTCCCAGGGGGTAGATTAGACAAAGATGAACTTTCTGGGTGATCTGCCTTATTGGCTTATTTAACCCTGAAAATTGCTAATATTCTGAACCCATAAGTAACTTTTGTGGCCTAAGTGCTCCTATGTGAACTCCAAATTTCTAAGTCAATCCCCAAAAGAAAGGGACTGTCCCTTCTTCTGAAACTTTTTCCTATCTTCCTACACTCCCAAAATATAGGTCAGTATTTTGAAAGACAAATAATACTGCTTGCATTTTTAAACTTGTCACATAATATGACTGAAGATAAAGTACAAAGTATTTGAGGCTGCCTCCAAATCCCAAATCCCAAAATTCTGAAAGGACTTATATATCTATGGTTCTCTAAAATTGTCTCATAGATTATGGGGAAAGATGCTTTAAAATCTTGCATGTTTTCATTTTTTTTTTTTGCTTTCATTGTGAAGCAATGAAATTACAAATTTCCTTGTAATTTCACTGGAGGTTTAATAAGAGATGTTGGAAATATCATTGATTTTCAGATACTGAAGGGGTCTACACAGTGAGAAAAACTAGTTGCTTCAGACAAACATCCCAGGATCCAGATTTTTTCCAATTTGAAATGTGTCATCATTAGCAACTTAGGACAGATTTATTGTTTTGTAACGTGGCAAATTTTAGAAGTTATCTGTTCAATTTAAGGCATTTTAAGAATTCTAGAACTAGCTGGGCTTGATGGTACACGCTATCATCCTAGCAACTCAGGAGGCTGAGACAGGAGGATGGTGGGTTTGAATTCAGCCTGAGCAATGTAGCAAGATTCTGTCTCAAAATAAAATTTTAAAAATGAATTATAGAACTTTTTTTTCTTAACTCCAGGTTAATAAAACAGAGAAATCCACTAGAAGAAGGGGAAATCAGACAAGTAAGAAAAAAGAATATGGTAAGGCTTCAATGCATATGAAATAGCTTCCATACTCAGTATTATTGAGTATGAAGGGGAAAAGATAATTAATTGTTTGAATTTAGTTGGGAATATTGTTGCATTTTGCTATACTCAATGTATCTACATATTTTATTATTGCCCTAGTTGTTTCCATAGGTGAGATGGGCAGGGTAGAACAATTAAACATTAGCTGAAAAATATAGCTTTGTGGAATATATGATATCATTTTTATTGTTAAAAAAGAGCAAATAAATAAATATCTACCATTTGTGGCCAATAATACAACTTTCTTCATATAAAAAAGAGCAAATGGGTCTCAGAACTATTTATGTATTTCAATGACACTTACTGATGACATGTTCTTTGAAAAACCTGAAAGTTATTCCTGAACAATCCCATATCACAATAAACAGAGCAGAATTAAAGATACAGCAGCAATGTACCACCTGATACCTGCAGTCTTCAATGTCCTACTCATGCTCCATCTATTTCCAAAAAAGGAAACATGGCCAGATAAGAAAGGCTGTGCATGAGCATGCATACACATGTACATATGTGGAGCTGAGGGAAAGAGGAGAGATAGTGAGAGGACGTGTCATTGTGACTGTGAATTGAGCATAGGAAAACAGTTACATTTCACAGAAAGACTAAAAAGGAAAACACAATGACTTGTAAAACTTTTATTTTATTAGGATCTTTCATGACAAAAGTTTGCTATCACAGGATTTCATAAATTAACATGTAAAATCACCTCTCACAAATTCTGGCACATAATAGATTCAATATTTATTAGTTCACTTATTCACTTGTTCAAAAAATACTTTTATAGCCTCCACTGTGGGCCAGGTACAGCCCTGGTAAATGCGAATTTGAAATCTGAATGTCACCCAGAAGTGTTGTTAGTCAGACCCCGAATGTAGGTTTGCTGGAGACTCAGAGGTTTAGAGTGTTCTTCATGTCCATCTTTGATAAAAGTTAAAGACATAAGGTTAAATCTTGATTCTGTGAAGGCATGTCTACCCAGAGCTGAAGCATTTCAGTCCAGACATGGAAGTTTCTAGAGCTCTGACTTGTCCTAGAGTGAGAGCTAAAAGAGTCGATTCTGGAGAAATACATTTTTAACATGAAGCCACTGAAAATCATTCTCAAGATTAATATCCATGGCCTTTTCTTTATATTCAGCTACTTTGAATTGTTGATTGAAATACCAATTTGTTTTATATAAAAGGCAACAGAAATGAAGGTGTGATTTGAAGCCCTCTTGACCAGAAATATGTTTCTCACCCAGTCATGAGGCACCTGAAACATAAAACTCTACTATGGGAGATTTATAGTGTTGGGATAGAAATCATGTTCTCCAAGTCTCCTTTCTGACACTTCTATTATAGTACTTTTTATACATGGTTTATTTGCCTTTCTTTAATAGATGAGAACATATTTTGCTTCCTTCTCCATAACCCCAGCATCTAGCACAGTGCCAAGCACATAGAAGCCAGTCCATAAATATTTATATACTGGATGAATAAATATGCTGTTCCCTGGGGTGTACCTCCTCACCAAATGGCAGAGATTTGTCCATAGATTCCCAGGACGATATGAATATTATTTAGTCTAACACTTCCTTGTCTCAATGGAGAGTTATGATTGTACCTGCCAACAACACCAAACTGCCTTTAGGAAGGGACTTGAGCTCCATTTGGACATCCAAACAAATTTGTCATTAAAGTCCTACAGGCTGACAATACAAAGCATGAAAAATATTACCTTCTCCTGGAGAAGTTGAGGGTTGGTGTTATCAATCATTTATTTCTACTATAAAACAACCATCACACAACTCACCATGAACTTTCATAGACCCCCTGGAAGTTTATCCACCAAATGTACCCCTGACCACTAAATCAATTCACCTCTGAAATGAAATAATTGTTCAGACTGCCTTGGTCTTAGGCAGGACTAAGAAAGAAAGGGTCAAAGAGTATAGAAAATATCATCTGACTTCTCACTTAAGTGAAGTTAGGACAGCTAATTAAACAGAATTTTTACTCCAGATCCTAAAATCAACTTAAAATAATTTGTTATCCAACTGTATTTAGCAAAAAAAAAAAAAGAAAGAAAGAAAAGAAAAAGAAAGAAAGAAAGATTTGAGCACCTACTAGGTGTTACAGAGGTTTTAAAATTTTCTCTTTATGTTAAATGAGGATTGAGCTATTTACCCCACTACAACATTTTCCTTCCCAAATTTTCCCAAGATAGTTATGTGAGACTTTTGTTAAGTCAATCATCCATGTTCACAACAGAATTTTAGACAGATGCAGTATGATTATCTTTCATTTCTTTATGACTTTACATCTTCTCATTTTCATATACCTTTTTTCAATGAATCTATCTTTAACTCTTCTCCAAAGCTCTAATGTACCAGTTAATATGCTTCTTAATTTTGTTTTCCATGGGATTCTTCATATAGTTCATTTGGTTTTCATGTATTACACATACATTCCTTTCTTCTCCCTCCCTACCCCAGCTCTTATCCATGTATCTCTTTAATGCTTCCCAAACCCCTCCACCTTCTTGGTCCTATTTGGTGTAGTTAACCTCAAGTCCTGCTATACAGCTGTCTCGGGATTTACCTTTGCATATTTCCACACTTTCTCCATTCTTTCCTGGATTTGATGTCTTCTTTCCAGGTCTGCGCTTGCTCAAAGGCACCTTTCTGGAATCCAGGCATGTATGAAAATGTCTTCATTTTACCCCCAATCATAATTGGTAGTTGATTGTATGTAAAATTAAAGACGGGAAATTATTTTTCCTCATTTCTAGAAGCATTCCCCATGACCATGAGTAGTTGAAATGTGAAAGCAACTCTAATCCAGAATACCATTTTTCATTCAAAGCTCCTTGCAACAATTATTCAAAACCATCATCTCAGTTCCTTCACCCTGTGTTTCTCCTTAACTCATTTATTTTAGTCAGCTTTGTGTCACTGTATCCAAAAGACCTGACAAAAACAAATTGAAATAAGAAAAATTTATTTTGGCTCATGGTTTCAGAGGCTCAGTCCATGATTGGCTGACTCCGTTGTTCTGGGCCAAGGTGAGGGAAAACATCATGGCAGAGTGGCATGGCAGAGGAAAGCAGGTGAGGACCTCACAGCCATGAAACAGACAGAGAGCCCCAGGGACAAAATTAAAACCCCAAAAGCACATCCTCAGTGACTGACTTCCTCCAGCTATACCCTACCTGCCTATAGTGACTGCTCAGTTGATCCATTCGAGTAAGTGAACCCACTGATATGGTTAAACGTGTCATAATCTAATCATTTCACCTCTAAACTTCCTTGCATTTCTTGTCTTACCCATGAGCTCTTGGGGGACACCTCATATCTAAACCATAACACCATTCAACTGTGCTTTCTTTGTCACCACTCCAATAAATCAAGCTGTATAATGATCAGAAAGGTCCTTCTAAGGCCAATTCAATAATCTCTCATTTCGATAATATAATAATCTTAATAATCTGACCCCATCTTAATTGATCTCTCAATGACATTGCTGAATACTCCAACCTCCTTAGAGCACTTTTGGATTTCTGTAGCAAAAATATCTCCAGTTCTATTTTCTTATAACCTTTCTATCACTGACATGTGTTTTAAGTGAAATCGGGAGTTTCAGTGCCTAGGACACTGCCTGGCCTATCCTAGGTACTCAATAAATACATTTTAAAGGAAGAGAGTGTTGAAGTAGTTCTCCAAAGCAACAAGTCATTGTGATTTACAGAGTTAAAAATATAACTATGATAAAATTCCAAATTTTACAAGGCTTACCAGAATTTAAAGTTTTACAGAAGATCTGGAGTAAAGTCATCAAAATAAAAATTAAAAAGTCAAATTAAAAATCAATGAAAATAAAGTAAATGGTTCAACTGAACCAAAGTATACAGAAATGACTTTCTGAAGGTCATTTCATTCCATTAATTTGGGTACTAGCTTCAAGTTATTTTTTAAAGTTTATTTTATCTATAAAATACATGCTTTCATTAAACGCATCATTACTTTTATGACCCTTGTAATCAATCTCCTTTTTCCCCTTCTAAACATGAGAAACAAATAAGACAGACACAAACATTTATATTGATGAGCTTTAAAAAAAAATACGTGGGAGATGGCTTAAGGGAAAAGGAATTAAAGATAGCTTTATGATAAAATCTACATTCAAGACAGAACTTAAATGACTAAAGATTCAGAGAGTATTTCACAGCTCAGAAAATACTCAATCCAAAGTAAAATGGACCCAGAACAGAGCTTATATAAAATAAGAACAGATGAGTAATTAAGGCCTACTTTCAGGCCCTGAACTCTTTTCATAAAGAAAACTATGATCATGGAATTTTTCTTTCTCTGAAAATGTAGGGATTTTTTTAAAAGCAATAAAACAGAAATTGCAATTCAAAGGCTAGCTGGTTGCACCTGCTTCTCAGCCTGGTTCTGTTTGACATACACAAGAGTTGAGTCTTTTGTTTTGCTCTGTTTTGCTTTTATTTCATTTTATTTGGTTTTTTAATTTGAGTTTTTGCAAATATTTAAAAATCAGGCAGTTTCTCATAAAAATCCGGAATTCTGACACCTCTTAAGAATTCCTATAGAAGGGCAGGGGGGTGAGGCTCAGTGGGAGAATGCTTGCCTGGCACATGTAAGGCCCAGGGTTCAGTCCTCAGCACCACATAAAAATAAAACTAAAAAAAAAAAAAAACTAAATAGAAAAGAATTCCTACAGAGCTACAATTAGCTCCACCTAAGCCATGGATGCCCCTCAGACAAACACAGTCTCTCAGAGTCACCTATCACTTCCTCTTGGACTCCGTCTTCCCTCAGCTTCTCTAACTTCAGTCTCCTGCTTGACCCACTAAGGGTTTACATTTCACACACTGCAGGAAAATGTCTCATTTACTTTCTGCTAATTTGATAAGCATTATAAATTCAAATCAGAGTTGCTTCTACTTTTGCTTACTACTAAAATGGAATACTGAGGTTAGACACATCATGGTTGGTGTTAACAAGCTCAGGTAGGAAAAGAGGATAAGGGGATCTACCAGTTTTACCTCTTCCTCCCAAACACAATGTCTCCTCTGGCCACCCTGGCATGTGTGCAGGGGACCACTGCCACAGCCCCTGCCTCTGGCAACAGTGTAAGCTCTTACTCTGTACACCAGCATGCATGCCCCAGATGCCCAGGGTCTCAGTAGCTTTGCTATAAAGAAGCACCCTGGTTTCTGCAGGGCACTATCCAGGTAGCTTAAAGAGAAGAGCTATTTTATAAGTAGCATGGATTTCATCTAATTTTCAAATCAAATTTCAAAAATACCAAGTGCTTCTCATGCAAACCACCTTTAATAAAAGGCCACGTGATTTTTCTCATATTCACAAATATTTCCTTTTCTGCTGGGAAACATTCACTGATCCCAATATTCGGTAGGACAAACCCTTGACATTTGAAACAAACCTTCATCAAAGCTGAAGACTAATTCCCATAATAACTCCATTTATTTTTTCATTAATTGGTAGGTAGTTGACTTTAAAAATTGGCTTTAAACCCACATAGAAATTGAATTTTGTAATAGCTTAATGACGTTAATGCATATAATTTACAATCCTCACAAAAGCTTTTGTCTCTTGCTGTCCCATTTTTACCTCCCTTGATTCTGCACTTTTGTAATGATAAGCATTATAAAAATGCCCAGGCAGCTAACGAGATACTTCCTGAATCCATATTTGGGTGTATGAAAGGAAAGATGCTGCCAATTAAAAATGCAGTAGAGCCCACTATTGTTGATTTATGACTGTGGAAGACATAACTTTTTCTCATTTTGGTTATTCAATTTGGATAACAACCCGGTTGCTATGTGAAATAACTCGATTTTCCCATTTGATGTGCAATTCTTCTAACACCATCATTTGGCATACTGACTGATGATTGGATAAATTTGCCCGACTTTTACTATGAATCATTTAAATTACTCTTTTGCATAAAGATCTAAATTTGCTTGGGAGAAGCCATTAGAGAATTATTTTAAACACTGTTTTGTTTTGTTTTTCTTGATATTGTCCCACTTTCTGCACTGGATTTTTTTTCTCTCAAGGTTATTACTATTAGTTGTCTTTCCCCTTTCACTGTACTGGGGTATAATAAAAACACCTTCCCAACTGAAGAGATGGAGGGTGAAGAAAAGGGAGTGGGTAGAAATGGGACTCTCTATCTACTTCCCCAGCAACCAAAGAATATGATCTCTCCTGTATAAAACTGCTTCCCTGCAGGTCTTGTATCAACTAGTCGTCTAGGTTTTGGTTGAATAGGCAAAATCAGGAATTTATGAGAGGTTTTATAAAATTGCAGCTCCAATAACCCCTAAGCCTAGAAATCCGTACTTTATACACTGAAGCAAAGTCCCCAAATCCATTTATAATTTACCAAGGGCATTTTGGGTTACAGTGTTAATACCAGAAGGAGAAGAGAGCATCGCCCATCCTTAGGCAGATTAGAAAATCACAGAGCTGGGTGCTCTACAGATATGCAACTACAGCATAGATCCTCCTCTCTGCAATCCTGTCTTCCAGGAAGTCCTCACAACAGTCACTCATATTTGTGAAACAGAAGCACATGCATCACATGAGATGCTACCAAAACAATCTCATACATCTGGAAAGACCTGAAGAATACCACCAAAGTGTTTTCCTTCTGTTAATTGCCTGTGAGTGGACTGGATGTTACAGGACTAGCCTAGATGGCATCCGCAAGGCACAGGTGGCCATTAAGTACTTATAATGTGATTGGTTCAAACAGAAAAGTGCTGTAAGTATAAAATACACACCATATTTCACAGATTTCATCTGAAACAAAAGAATGAAAAACTATCTCAATGATGTTTATATTGATTACGTGCAGAAATGCAATTTTGGACATATTGGACTTGTTAAAATCTATTATTAAAATTAATTTCACCATTTTTTTTTTACTTCTTTAATGTGGCTTTTTCACAGCACACCTTATATTTCCATTGAACCTTGGTAAATGGAATATGAGAGAATTTTTGCTTGTAGCCTCTAGAATCTGAGCTTGAGACAATATGATATAAAAGAGGGGTGGGGCACAGAGGTGAGCTTGAGATGTCATCCTAAGAGAAAGAAAAGGTGAGGCCCATGGTCCTAGGGCAATCTAGATGTGCCCTCTTAAGAGTAAAGGTCTCGGGGCCCGGGGATATATAGTTCAGTTGGTAGAGTGCTTGCCTCGCATGTACAAGGCCCTGGGTTCAATCCCCAGTACCCTCCCCCCGCACACCCACACACACAAAGAGTAAAAGGTCGCTGAGCAAGGGAACCACACCAGTAGTAGAAGGGGTACTAATAGGAATTAAAGAAGCACTGTGCCAGATTCATCATTTCACCTAGGACTGGGCCTTAGGACATGGGAGTATATGCTAATTTAAACAGTCATCCCTTGGCTTCCAGTGGGGATTGGTTTCAAAATCCATTACAAATAACAAAAGCCAATGATGCTCAAGTCCTTTGCGTAAAATGGCATAGTGTTTGCATATAACCTACCAACATCCTTCTGTATACTTTAAACACATCTTATCATACCTAAATAATACTAAACAATACTAAGATCATAATAGTTGTTACACTATATTGTTTATGGAATAATGTTGTAAATAGTTGTCATATTATATTGTTTATGGAATAGTGATAAGAAGAAAAGTCTATACAAGTTCAGAACAGATAGAAACTTTTTTCAAATATTTTTATCCATGGTTGAGTAATCTAGAAATGCAGAATCAATGGATCAAGAGCACCAACTGTACTCCAACGTGTGGTATAATTGGAATCCACGTGTTTAAGGAAGCTCTACGAGAAAGAGGTTATCAAGCAACAGTATTTCCCCCACTTTCTGCCTACTGTTAATATAATTTTTATATGATTTAAGTTGTGGTATGTTAGTTTATCAAGATAAAGTGTGAAAAAAAAACTAACCAGTGGCTTTAAAAGTCAAAGCTGTTATCTTTCTCAAGTTTACATATTCATCATACCTATATGCAGTTCTGATCCATTCCAACTATATTATTCCCATCTGGGACTTTGATGATCAAGCATCATGACAGAGGGAGAGGAGGCATGCAGAACCACAGACCATAATGTTAAATGTGCTCACAGGTGACACATGGCACTTTTGCTGACAATTTCACTGTCCAAAGCAAATCACATGACCCTAACTAAAACAATAAGGCCAGGATTTATAATCTTTCTTTAAAGATTTCTAAAGGACAGAAAGGGGACTGTTTGACAAGGAGTAACACCACTGTCCACAATACTTAAGCACTGAGAGCCTGTGGAAAGATTGCTGCTCTAAACATCTTGAATGTGCTCTGTAGTAGGAGATATTTTGTTGCCTCCCTAGCATAGCCTCATTCTCTAAGGACTGCCTTCCCCTTCACATCCATATCCTCCATCTTCCTTTTGGATGGCCAGGAATGGGCTCAGAAGAAGAGCTCAAATAGTAGTGTCTTCTTGAATTGAACTGTAAAAATGGGCTGTAGGTGGCCATTTTTAGCCATATGCATGGAAAAAAAATAAGGAGGGTAAAACAAATACAGGAAGAAATGAAGAAACAAGACCATAAGGTGAAAAACAGAATAATGTGTGGCTAGTTACCCTGAGCATAAACAGGTACCAGCTGCCATCTTAGATACCTTAAAGCCTGTCTGTACATTATTTCTGAGAGATACCTCTCACCATACATATTTCATTTGAGTTCCTGTCATATTGGGTAGATTATGGCACTAAAGCATGATGGTTCCGAATAGACACTAGAGCCAGAAGGACTAGGTTAGAAGCACAGCCCTACACACTTACATACAACTTCTAGCAAAATATTTTGTTTGGGCTTCAGTTAACTCCATTATAAAATAGGAAATATCATGCTTAATCTCATTGTGTGTCATGAGATTAAAGGAGTCAATATGTCAATGCAGTAATATATAATTGTCAGCCATTTTTACAATATTATTATTACAGCCAAAAAGTTCTGAATTTCTTTCCCTGAAATGTAGTTTCAACCGCTCTTGGCACCTACTTCACAAAATAGCTCTTCCACAAAAGACACCTCTGAGATCTGCAAATAATTAGGATGTGAGAAACTCTAGCCAGAGCAATCAGACAGATGAAAGAAATTAAAGGGATGCAGATAGGAAAAGAAGAACACAAATTATCACTATTTGCAGCCGATATGATTCTATACCTAGAAGACCCATCTCCAATTTGGCTATCTACACATGATTCAGATTCACTAAATACTTAATCATCCCAAGTGTTCTCAGCATCAATATATCTGAATAAAAGAAAAGGGGAGATGTATACCAACAGATCTGTGCCAAAGTTTTCACAGGTTCAGCTGGCAGCTGAAGGAAGATTTAGGTAAGCATCTAAACTCACAGAAGCATCTTTGCTTATTAGCATTCTTCTAAATTAGCACTCTAGAGATTTGCCAATCATACATAAAAATTCTTTGGTTTTGCTGCATTTTCAGAATGGCCTATAGGTTGAATTTATTCCAGGCATCCTTATGCTCAAAACATATGGAAAAGAGAAAAAGGGGGATATTTTCCAAAGTATTCTTAAATTTTACTTCTAAAGGAAATATTTTCTTGTCAGAATATATTTCAATGTTTTTCTCTTCTTCACTAAAAGAAAAAATAAACTTATGAGATTTTACCCTACTGGTATTGATGGTAAAAGAGTTTGATTTTTATTACTAATTGTGAAGAGTAAAAGCTCAATATTTCTTTCTAGGGTATACAGAGTTAAATATTAAATCTTTGTACTTAGAGAAGTTGGATTCTAAATATAAAAACGAAAGAAGTCAAGAATTAATGTTTGAAATAAGTAGATATTGCTATAGACTATGAGAAATTTCCCCTCAGAACCTTTACTCTTTCAATTTGCCTTTCTCCATACCAAATTAATGTTTTCAGAAATTCTTCATTCAAATGCATTCTACTGGCCCAACATCATATGTATTATAGAAATCAAGTAAGCCCGACTTATTCTCAAGGTTTAGTCCCTTTATTCAAGGGAATTGTTTTGGGAAAAGATGTGTCACAGGTCACTTGAATGCAAGAGAAGCCTTCTGGAATCTGTCTTACCACTCCCAACTGCGTAAGCATCCAATCTGCCTCTGGGTGATGCTAACCCCATAAACACAGATACCCTGACACATAGTCACTGCTCCACTCATGAGGGTGTATGGTTACTTGTATAATCACATTGCTAAAGGATGCCATGAGCATTTATGATTCTGTATTAAATCATGTTTTAAAGTCAAAGAGCTAATGGTAACCACAAGAGTCAATATACACAATCATTTCAAAAAATAATGGAACTTAAGCCATTTAGAGAAGTCAGGGGGAATCCTACCAATAACTATTGAAAACCTTCATTCTATGTAGGATATAAAACCTCTGATTTCTGCTTTTGCCTGTCAAAGAGTTACTGCAACGTTCATGATGGGAAATGCTCACTCCTCCCTCAGGTAATTTGGAACTTACAAGTGAGTGTCATCACCACCTAATCAAGTCTTTAAATGTGTTCATCTGTTTACTGGTTCAACAACTTCTTCAACATTCAAATGTCTTACAATGAAAAGCAGAAATGAAGGCAGAATTTGAATAGTACTTATAACTAGTGTATACTTTAGAGTAAAAGATGTGTTCGTATATGAAACCATCAAAACAAATTTGTACACAGCTGAACCAGCGCATTTCATAGGTCAGTTGTGGGGCAGGTACTTCTCAAGGAATGAGCATCTGCCATGACTGTTCTTCTCTTGTTATGTGCAGATGGAACCAAAGAGTTTCAAATCCATTGAAGAGGCTAAAAATATTGTGGTAATATATTAAGATAGGTAATCCAAATTCTTCCATGTTACTGATGTCATTAATATCCTAGATATATTTTCATAATATCTTTGCCAAAAAGACCTTAAACTTAAGGAAATCCACCAAAGAGAATATATTAGGCAAGAATTTTAAGTACCATCAAATCGGAAGAGAGAACAGAGAATTTAAAAAGAAGAAGAAGGAGGAGGAGGAGGAGGAGGAGGAAGAAGAGGAGGAGGAGAAGGAGAAAAAGAAAACTAATATAGAAGAGCACCAGCAACAGGATAGCCAGGTCAATCTCAGCCATATTTTGAACCTGGCATTACTAAGAACTTGACCATATTTTAATTTAACCTCCTAGAGTGGCAATAGTTAAAATAACTACTAGTGGTCTGCTTGGAAGGGCAAAAATTAAACCCAGCATGATCCCACATCATTTCTAAAAGAAGTTTCCCCTTAAAATGGAAAGAGAGATGTGCTTCAAAAGATTTGATAAGGACACATCCTCTCCCTCTTCTTTCCTCTCCCTGTTCTAGTTCCTCTCCCTCTGTCTTGCCCTTTGCTTCTCTCTCTTTCAGTCAGCAAAGCTTCACAGGGAAAACAGGATGCACATACAGGCACATACATCCTATGTCTATTGGGGGAAAAAAATCTTATTCTCACTTTCCTTTTTTTTCTTGTTGCACACCCTTCATAGTATCACTAACTCGATTTTCAGAAACCTTTCACCCATTTTCGTACACGATGGTCATTGAAGGGAATGTCTGGCTTAATAATTCTCCATCTAAAAAGGATAAAATTCTGGGACATTTTCCCATAGGACTGTTGTTCCTGCCACATTGCTTCTTGATTATTCAATTAACTAGAAGGCAGAAAAGCACCCCATGCAGCACTTAGACTTGCCCTCCTCCTGCATCCAAGTAAGCCTGGATATGCCAAGTTTCTGAGCAATTGATTCAGAACCAATTTGTGGCAAACAAATGCTCTCCCGCTACTTAGAGTGGAAAGATCTCTCCATGCACTTTTGTCTAGACAGTCTCGACTACAGGAATATAATGTGTTTGCTGGCCCTCCGGTGATTTATTAAATGCCAAATCCATACAGCACAGGCCCTAAAGCTTAAGAAATGGAAAAATAGCTTACCCAGTGGACTTGTAATGACTTATTAAGATTATGTTGGCAGCAAGACTTACACAGTATCAATAAATAATAGTGATCTATCAAATAACTTGGTTGAAATGGTAATGTTTAGAAATACCTACTTAAAGTAGGGAAATGTACCCACTGGGGATTAGTGGCATGGAAAATGTTCCCATGCACTGATGTGAGAGAATCTCAGGTCCACTGCAGCAATTCTGCTTACAATATCCATTGCCTTTAAAAATAAAAATAAACCCTCAACTGAAACAGTCTTAAAAAAAGAAAGGGTCAGTCCAAGATCAGCCTAAGAAAAAACAGCCAGAACATTTTCCTCATTTTTATTTCACAAATAAAAAAAAATCAGATGGTTTTGTTATTCCTGTTATTCATATTTTACATTTTCCTTTGATAATCCTATTAAAACTGGACTCCTTTTCAAGAATTCTCTAATCAAATACTAAACACTAGCAGACATTTCAAAGAATGATTATAGAAGGAGGAAAATGAAGATGGAAAGAATTGCTTTACATTAAAAAGAAAAATCTTGTTTGATAAGAAAAGTACTTTTGACAGGTGCTTACTAAATAAAATTTTTCCATATCCTCGTAGTCAAGGTATTATGTTGCCACATATTTATCAATTAAGCTCAGCTATACAGGAATGGGAAAATTCTTAGCGGTTTCTTTGCAAATCATAAGATATACCTTAAGTAGACCTCCTATGATATGTGAAATTGATCATTGCAGTACTTTCAGCAATATAGATTATTCATGAAGGTATTAACTACTACTAGTTTCTAATTTGTACCACTGGGAAAAAGCACTGTTGCTAAGAAAATGATGTTTATTCACTTTCTTTGGAGGATGCCATTCAGAGATAATCTAAAAACCCATTCATTTTTAGGGGGAAAATGTATTCTTTTTGATCAACTTGGTGCAACTAAAGCAATTTTCTCAAAAATAATGTATGATTGGCTTCCCCAAATTGTTCTTTTCACCATTTAAACATTCGTTATACCCAAGAATTGTAATGAGATATTTGACAGCTATAAGATGTATATTATTTCCCAGCAGGTATTCAGATTTTTCTCATGGAAGAAAAAGAGCATGCTGTTGGAGTGTTCCTGATACCATCATCACCCAGGTCCTCCCCTCTGTCACAGTCCTCATTCTGTGCTATATTCCACAGTCAGGAGAACTGGAACCAGCTACTTTTATTGAGGGTGTAATAGGTGGTTGGCTCAAGGCTCTTTGGAAATTATTATTTTATGTACTTTCCTACAAGAATCCATATAAGAGGTGACAGTGAAATTAAATGAGGTTACTGGGGAATCAAAATCCAAAACTGTACTGGATTAAATTCCAGAGTCTATATAGCTTCAGCTCTCCTTTTTTACAACTAAGTTTAACCACAAGTTTAACAAATTTAAAATTGAGATTTTCAAAGCAAGGTAATAGCAACTGAGTAAAACTCCCTCCTGTGTATAAGTATGTATATGTGTGTATGTGTGTGTGTGTATCATATTTTCTTTATCCAGTTGTCCATCGAGGGATACCTAGGATAGTTCCATAACTTGACTATTGTGAATTGTGTGGCTATAAACATTGAGAAGCATATATCATCCATAAAGAAGAATAAAATTTGGCATTTGCTAGTAAATGCATGGAACTCAAAAACATCATGCTGTGTAAAAGAAGCCAGACTTAGAAAGTCAAGGGTTGAATGTTTTCTCTGATCTGCAAAATATAGGCAGAAACAAAGAATTTTTAAAATGGAGGTGATCTCATGAAAAATAGGAGGGAAAACAGTGAAGCAGAGTAAGGGGAATAAGGGGAAGGGAGGACTGCAAGGAAAGGGGAGGAACAGCAGAATGAAATTACCCAAACTCTGTCATGTGCATGTTTCAATATATCACAATGAATTCCACCTTTATGTGTAACCATAATGCAACAATTAAGAATAAATCAATAATAAGTAACAAGGTATTTGGAGTATAGATGGTAAAAACAAATGTTCAGTTGTGTTTTTGATAAAGATCAACAATAAGAAGCAACCATTTAGTTTAATTTTTAGAACTTTAGCTTGTAAATGTAAATTGGATTTAAATTTCAGCCAGTGAAGGGGGAAGGTGACAAAAAAATACAATTGATGTTCCAAAATGTTTTGAATATTTATTAGGAATTATTTCAGTAACATACTTTTAAATAACAATCTCCCAAATAGTGCAAAAAAATCCCAAAGCATAATTTGATCATTATAAAGTCACATCATAAAAATCAATATTCCTGATGGAAACTTGTTATGTATGTTAGCTATCAGTTAACTAAGTTTGGATATATTTTTCTATAGTATTTCTCTAGAGGCTGAGACATCCATCAATATCCCAGAACAACTGATGAACATTGACCTACACCAGAGCACACATACCACTGTTTAAAAAAAAAAAAAAATCAGAACATCTAGGATAACAAGAAGAAGTTTTCAAAATGGCATTTAGCTCGCCAAAAGCAACATTGTCGGAACGTAATGTAATGGTGTCTTCAAAATAATTCCTAGCATATAATCCTATTCTTTGCCAAAAGCATGATCAGACATAAATGCAAAATAAATTCATTTCCCCATGTGCAAGTTCTCAATTCATTTACTACCCAGGCAAGCTTTTCCCTGCAATTTCCTCCAAAATGTGAAGTAAATGAAGACAAGAGGAAGAAGAGGGACACCCAAACAGAAGGTCATTTATGGAAGACCCACAGAAAGGATCCCAGGTCCAGGGTAAGGGAAACCCCCACCTGCTGCCTGGGCAGCACATCTTGGAAGTAAAATCAATTAAACACTGAGTGTGAGTTACACAGGTGGGGAAGTTTGAGGGTAAATTCATGGTAGATACAAATAAAATTAAGCAATTCTAAAACCAAACAATTTTCAACCCAAGGAAACAAAAAAAAATGGTAAGAAAAGGAAATGATATTTCACATGCTTAGCCAGGTGCATGGCCATGCCTATAATCCCAGCGACTCTGGAGGCTGAGGCAGGAGAATCACAAGTTCAAAGACAGCCTCAGAAATTTAGCAGGGCCCTAAGCAACTAGTGAGAACTTGCCTCTAAATAAAATATTTTTAAAAATGCTGGAGGTGTGGTTCAGTAGTTAAGCACCCCTGAGTTTAATCCCTGGTACCAAAAAAATAAAAAAATTGTTGAAAAACACATTCTACCTGCCTCAGTTAGGATCAGCACTTGCATGGTCCTCAGAAGGAAATCTCAAAAAGTGATCAAGAAAAACTCAGATGCAACTAAATGTAAACGATGGGATAAGAAGTGTTCATGTGTGTGAATTGGTGTGAATATACTGTGTATACAACCAGAAATATGAAAAAGTGTGCTCTATATATATAATAAGAATTGTAATGCATTCTGCTTTCATATATAAATTGAAATTTTTTTTTAAAAAAAGGTTTAGGATTCCGAGATTTGGCATACAAAAATACAGAACATCCCATTAAATACTAAATTCAGATACACAATTAATATTTTTTTGTGTGTAGATCTATCCCAAATTCAGTATGGATAGAGGGGAAAACAACAGTTGCATCCTCACCCTCCATAGTAGGAAATCAAAACTAAAAAAATCAAGAATAGTATTATAAGCCCCACAAATACCTAAATACTTGAAATCAGTTTCCTCTGGGAGCAAGAAATTATGAGAATGGAGGAGGTAGAGGTTGTACTTTTTTTTATAGCAAGTATTTTTTTAACAACTTCACTCTTTCTCTACACATAAAATTTGATTATATTACAAACTAAATTGCTTAAGGACTCTGAAGCCAATGTGACAAAATGTCATAGTTTGAAAAAAAAGTTGCATTTATAGGTATTTTTGTATAATTCTGAATTTGGGGGGCTCAGAAAGAATTAGAGCTACCCAAAGAAAGTCCAACAAATATTTAAAGACCATTGCTTTACAAGGTTTCCATATTCCTGTACTATTTGGGATTATGGTGGTGAACGTTATGGAGGAATTTTAAGGTCTTTTTATTCATTCCTTTCTTCAAAAAAATACTTATGAGGCACCCACCATGTTAGGGAAGCAGAAAAAATTATAGAAAATGAATTTGTTAAATCACAAAATGGCAAATATAGAAAGAATAACTCACCAACCAGTTATCAAAACTTCAGTCCATTCAAGACAACTCATCTTGTAACACTCACTCCTCCTGTCCTCCAAGATCTCCCAAACATAAACATTCCCGAGCACAGGAATGGCTCCAGAACTTCTTGAAGATGGTGACCTAATTTCAGGGATCTTTGAGGAGTCCTTCCCAGTCTAACCCAGTCTCTGCAGCCACATTTGAGGAGGAGCTCAGGAAACATGTGTTGAAGGGGTAAGTAAAATTAATCAATAATCATAATCTTCAAATAAACTGTATTTTATGATCTTTGATGCTTTTCTTTATTAGAAAGTAGAAGCAGACCAACTATGAGTCTATTAAATAATCTTTATGTTAGTGCTGTTTAAATAATTTTATTTACTTATTAAATAATTTTATTTACCATTAAAATAAATTTATTGTGTAATTATCACTTAAGTCACTTAGAGGTGATGGCAGGTGAAAGAAGGGAATTCAGGGAGATTTGAGGATAGCTTGAAGCAACGAACAATAGGACTTGATGACAGAATAGGGGAAAGGAAGACGTAAGAATCAAAGAAATTCAGAAAGCACAAAGCCCAGGAGCCTGGAAAACAGGAATGTGGGGAAAGAACCAGCTTTGGAGAAAGGTTAAAACTCAGTTTTTGTGCATACTAATTTATCTACCATATCTATGGCCCAGCAACCATCATGTCAGAGACATCACCAATTTTTTAAAATGTAAATGTGAGAAAGCAGACAGGGACTTCCTATTTCTCTCGTTACCGCAAATATCATCGATTTGATTTCTTGCAAGTCTCTTTTACAAACTCTATTTGACATTCTGGCTCCTTCATCAGCTCATTTATCAGGCTCAGCCATCACATTCAGGGATTGCAGAGCATCCCAGCTGCCCCTAGTAAAACAGGTGAATCCAGGGTAGGCTCTCCTATGCTGGAGTGCCATCTAGTGGTCAGAGGACGTTATTTCAGACTAGACAGCACATCAGAAATAGAAGCAGCAAAAGAACCACTCTGCTTTAGTTTACAATTTCCAGGTACACTATGCAAAATCCAAAATCTCTCATTGTCTAGATATGATTTCGTGAGATCACATACAGTCACAGTGTGACTCAATGAAGTCCAACACTTGCTTTTCAAAGTATTCTCATCAATGAGATGGGTATGGTCTAATGGAAAGAATGGTGAAATCAGTACAGCTCTATTCTATCTTGAAATCTTTCCTATTTGGTAAAGAATCTGTATTTTTAGCTATGATGTCATTTGTATATCTTTATATAACTAAGGCAAAGGCTCACAAATTAACTAACTTGTAAATGTCTCCTAAATACCCCTTTCCTTGGCTGTCTTAAACTCACCCCTTTGATCTGCTTTTCTGCACATAAACCAACTCACTCTTATAGCACATTAAGCTGTCCATCACCCAAAGTCATCTCTTGATCTCAGAACAGCCAGGATATTTTTGTCAAAACTTTACAGCTATTTATGTGCAGGTCTTATCTCCCTTACTGGGCTTTAAGTTTCTTGAGACAGAGTTCACTTCTGATTCATGAGTTAAAAGCTCCAAATAGCTGATTACCAAACAGTGTCCTATCAGGCTCCAGTGAAAGCTATGCGCTTCCTTGACATTAAACATACATTCTTCAGATAAATGTAAAATTTTGCTTATAGCCTCAGGGACTTTCAGGGGCTCCTTGAAACCTATTAATATGCTACTCAGGTGAAGAAATCCTGATCCAAAACGAACTTCTGGAATAAATACCACCTACTCACAAGTTGGAAGCATCCTAAATAGACATGTGGAGATTCAGAATACAGCTTATAAAAGCTGACTTCCTCTTCATTGTTACGGCGGGGGGGGGGGGGGGGCCTTCTTCTCACTGACATTAGTAAAAGGCACCGGCTGAAATTCCTCAAACCTGTGAGAGTGAATAAAATGTGGCAATGCCCCACACAAGGGACCAGGCCACATTTTATTAAAGATTTCTTCCTTTGCCAGGATACTGAGATGGGTCTGCTCCGTCCCAGCCTCACAGTCTATGGGACACTGTTATCCTGATTTTCTGAATTAAGTGTAAAAAGAAAATCTTTCCCCTGTGCTTAGCAACTTAGAATTTTTTCATAGTTAACAACCTCTTCCTCCCCCTCCCCTTGACCCCAATACACATACTTACACATACAATCTAAGTAGGAAAAGTTCCAAAGCACAAACATAGATTATTTACCCTAAATATGGCCATGCCTTGATTTGGATAGTAAAACGGAGATCTTCTGTGTCCAAATTAACCCTCCCCAAAACCCCCTTCTCAATCTAAAAGCATCAATGACTTATTTCTGGCTTTGGGCCCCACTTCCCCTCCTTCAAGAAAAGAACTAAACCAAAAAAACTGTAGCATCCTGACCACAGGCACAAGAACTTTCTGTGGATGGACAGTCTCACCCTGGCAAGGTGAGGAAGGCCCTGCCAGCCCCTCCTGAGTCCACATCAGGACTGCGGTGAACCACAGACCCCTGCTACACACTCAGCATGAAGCTTCCTCCCTTTCTCATGGAAAGAGAAGTATCTTTGCTCCACAGGAAATTTTGATCTTCCTTAGTGATTTTCAATAAGGCTTTTAAAATATAGATATCTGTTTTCACAGCATGGTCCAAATACAAACATTTCATTAGAAGTTAGGCAAATAAAGTTTTGAGAGTTTACAGAAAGAATATAGCTGCAAACTAAGCAGTTGTTGCCTGTGGAGGAAAGAACAGATACTGAGGGAACAAAGTTCAGAGCCCTGGCCTCCATGTCATAGGAGAGATGTTATGACTATGCAAATCCAAGCCAGAGGGACCCCGGTTTTTCTATCTGATGGGGGCTGCATTTTAGAGTGGGTGGATGTTAGCTCTGATACTGTTAGATGGAAGGTTGTCACACAAGCAGGTAAAGACCAGAAGGCCAAGAGGACAGTCAGTGGTCAGCTAATAGGGCTGGAAGGGATAAGACACACATAAGTGGACCAGAGAGGAAACTGAGGCACTCTCAATATCACCTGGTGCAGGGACAATAACAAGTTCATCTCTGGTTGGCATGACGCTAGCACTATCATCTTCAAATAATTTCTAACCAATCTGAGCAGACTTGGGTTCCTGCATGTCACTGAGACTTCTGTTGAGGTTCAACCCCAAAAGTAATGATCAGTGAGAGGCCTCAGAGAAAAAGATGCAAAAAAATACACAAGTTCTTCCAGCCTTAATATAACCACTGGGCCATATACTGAGTCCTCAAGACAAGTTTTCTCAGTCTTGGGACCATTGACACTGTGGGTTCAATCATTCTTTGTTTGGGGGACTATCCAGGACATTGAAGGACCTTAAGCAGCACCCCTGGCCTCTTCCTAGTGAATTTCAACTCCCAGTTACAATGAAAATATCTCCAAACATGGGTCAAAATTGTTTCTGTGGAGAACCACTGCTTTAAAAGCAACTTGAGCAGCCGCCAGATAGATTAAACAATGCTCAGATTTTTCACCCCCATCTTTTTCCCATGCACCTCCCAGAACTTGACGGCACATCCCTTTGCCCTGTCCTCAATTTGTTGTGTGATGGTTCAGGCTTGGCACTTTAAACCATCATGTGCCTCCAGCTCTGCCTTCATTTAGGATGTAATGCACTGGGGACAACCCTAAATCAATCCTTTCTCACCTGAGCTTCAGACCCTCCCTTCCTTTCCCTCAAGACCACATGGCCAAGATGCAGTGTTCCTTCACCAGCACACAGCACTGTCTCCTGAGACCTCAGCCCTGAGATCCCAGTGGCCCCGGGCCCAGACCCCTCCCAAGACAGGGAATCTGGCAAGAACAATTTAAAATACAGATCTCCAGGTATCAAAAGAAGGGATGAAGCTGTTTTCTCCATACTCCTGGGGATCCCAGAAGCTGACCAAATTGCTGTTCCCCTTGCTATACCATCTGCAGAGTGACAGGGCATGAGCCAACTCTTTCTGTTGTCTGCACACATGCTGGAGCAGAGGCCCTTTGGAGAGAACCAAAGGGCTCCTCTCCTCTCTAGACACCCCAAAGTTCAACCTGCCACTTCCTTTCTGCTCAATAGGGCTCTGTCTAGCTCTACATCTGTACTTTCCCTGTTCATGGGTTAGTTTTGCCCACTGTCCTGTCAAAAACTTGTCTGGGCCACGGTGACAAGGCACCTGCTCCTCAAACAAGTTTCAATTGCATAAGTTCCTTTGGTAATACTGGCCTTTTGTGCAAGTTTATTTATTCTAGGAACCCCTTTATTAGACTCATCTAATGTCTCAAGTAAACGTATTCCTCATTACCAAAATTCAGTCACTCGGTTGTTTACTTAACCAGATTCTAGAAGACACTCCCCATTGAAAGGGCTCTCTTGTGTCTTCTTGCAACTCTTCCACTGATAATGCAATACTATGAAAGTTACTTAATTTCTTTTTGCTTCAGCTTCTACATCGATTTAAAAGATAATAGTAATTTAACGTATCGTTCACAGATCCTGAGGTTTTCGTAATGGAAGCATACTGAAATGCAATAAAACTCACCAAAATGCCCAGCAAAGTGTTAAAAACTATCTTCCTTTTCTAGTTGGCTAACAAACAGGACTTTCAATTCAATAACGCTGTGTATGTTTTTACAAATAGGAAATATACAAAATGTGAAACTGGTGGTAGAACTTTAGTAGAACAAAAAAAGTTTCGTAGCAACCAGAGGTTTCCACAGTGAAAGATGGCATATGAGTGAGGAGCTCTCCATGGGTAAAGCTATTTAAGGAGACAGTAGATGACAGATGTCAGGATGGTAGAGCCAAGATTCTGGTAGTGAGTAGAATGTGGAAGTAAGTGATCTCTGAAGTCCTTTGTGGGTCTAGGATTCTCATGTGACTTCTCTTTGGTCATCAATGAATATTCAGTTTGTCACAATAATAGGAGGAACAGTTCTAGATTTACAGCGGAAGGCTTCTTTCTCAAATGGGATCTTTGTATTATTGTTTTAGGATATGTTCTCCAGTGAAAGTGAGAGTCGCTGTAGGAATGGATATTTTTGCTCTCTACCTAGAAGGTTAAGAAAGGCCAGTAGGAAACTTACATGGAGTACATTTTCTCTACTTTCAAATCCTTCCCAAGGATAAGTGTTGGAGCCTTTTTGTTCCGTGACTTCTGTGGCCCAGGAAGTCACTCAGCTGTTTCAGGGTCCTTCTGAGACCCCCAAGGACATCATAATAAAGAGGTGTCCATGATGATGGCTTGGTGAGTGAGGGGCATGGGAGAACATCGATTCTGTTCCAGAATTTTTAATTTTCGAGACTCTTTCCTCAACAAAATGCCTAACACATTCAAAGTCTCCACTTTCAAAGGTATCGTTCCTACACTAAGTCTCCTTTTTCCATCTCTGCTATAAACCTATTTCTCTTCAGGGCAAGGGGAATACCTACAACAGAACAAAGGAAGAATCTTGTACAAGGAAGGACAAAGATGAACATGGCAAGAAACCTTGCTGCATAGAATTACATTATATAAGACAATTCTCCTAATGGCAGAGGACTGTCATTCATGGAACAGTTTGGCACTTTGGGGGCGGTTAAAGACATGTCTTTAAATAATTTTGTGAAAAGACTCAGCAAAGAGAAAGAATAAACTGATGTGGCATCAACCCTGTTAGTAAGATCAGCTTCACTTAACAATGTAGGTCAGGTCAGAGACGTCCAGAAAAGCTGCAGGTGGCTGCCTTCCAAGTGTGAGAAATTATCTGTGCATTTTTTTTTAAAGCATGAACTACCTTTTGAAAATAAAAATGCTGCTTCTATAATTAATAAGATATTTATTCAGTTATAGGCAGCCTTTTACCAGACCTTTAAGTACTGGAATTTTTTCATCTTATTATCAGACTACAGAGGGAATATGGTAAGCTGATAAAATACTCTGTGGAATTTAGTATTCTTTTATCTGTCCTTCCCTGGCCTTCAGTTTACTCAATTTTTTTTTTTTTTTTTTTTTTGTCTCTCAATAGTTTAATTACATGTGAAAAGAATCCAAATGGCACACTTATGTTATACCATATTAGAATTAAATGAGGGGAAAAACTTTTCATTATGTGGCTTTATTGTTATTCATTTGTACATTCATTTGACAATACTGACTCAAGCTGCTGTGTGTTCTCTTAAGCTGCAAGTATTTTATATCCCAGAGCTCCTTCCGAGAAGCTGCGTAATTAAAAGGAAAGAATAGCTCTTTTTTCCTAATACTATATAGAGATAGCATAACTTCAACAGGTTCTATTTTCTCCACCATGAAGCTGTCTTTAATATAAATGATACACTTTTCTTTACGAAAGAACCAATTCTTACCGTTCTAGTACCTAATTAGGCATATGTGTTACAAAAACATCAAAATGAAATGAAAATCATTGGTCAGATAAATCCATTACCATGAACTAAACCATCAGGAATGAAAGTAAACACTAGTCAATGGCTTAAGGAATTATCTCACTTTATTAAAACATGCACACAAACCCGTAAATTCGTGGAAGAGGTTAGCTAAGGAATTTAGCCAAACAATCATTTCCTCACCATCAGCTGAAACCTTACTGGAGTAAAATTGTAAGAGGAAGTAAGTCTTAATAGAAGAACATCAGAGTTACTTTGATACTGGAAATAGTCCATCCCTGTTCTGAAATAGGTTTGCCCTTATGACTCGGCTCCCAAGGTAGGCTTTTCTGGCATAAGTAAATTTAGCTTTATTTCTGGAACAAGTAGTCTTTCTTCATAAGTGTCATACTGAGCTGGGCTGATTTAGCTTTCCGTCTTCTTGATACCAGCCTTAGCAAGTTTTAAAATATATGGCCATTCAAAGCAAGTTGTATCACAACTTTCTCTTTTGTTTTCACTTATCAAAAAGGCGAAAGAGCTATGTGAAGCCCAAGTTCTTTGGGCAAAGTCAAGGTCATTTCATTGGTTACCACAATGTTTCTAATGCTGGTCATTGTGCAAATTCCCAATCAAGAAATTAGGCTAGAACCTGTAGACTGGAAGAATTTCACTGAGATAGAAAATTGATGAACCCCAAAGATCTCCGAGCTGGGAGTCAAGTGAATAAGAACCATACACAACCGAAGTCTCCAAATCACAGTCTTACTTGAAGATTATTTAAATATGCTGTTTTAGCAAGGAGAGTCTAATTTATACTGGCATATCTACTAGTAAAAAGAAGAGGTTAATATTAATATCACTACAAAGCAAATGCTTTCATTCCTTGAGTATTTTAAATCTTCCTTCCTGATCACTGTTATATGTGTCTGCGTCTGAGTTTTCTGTTTGCCTTTGTACATCTGTGTAATGCCAAGTTCTTTTTCACAAGGGCTTTCTTTGGCTGATGTCGTTCATGACATTCTGAGGTGGAGATTTATTCCCTGACCTTATCCTTTGAGAAGGACAACTTGAAATACTCAAGAAATTGTGAGCCTTAGTAGATTACACTATGAGTTATTTCTCTTCCCCAGAAGAAGCATTACCAACCAAAAACAGAGGCCAAAGGAGAGTTTCTCCTGATTGCCAGTATACCAGCAAAAGAGCCATCAGAGTAGGATCCCTTTTAGAACTCAATTTGAAGCTAAGATGGTAGTCATGATACAGAATGAAAGTTCTGGCAATTTCTCATTTATTTTTAAAACCTCGTTATCCAACAGAAGACAGAGAACCTAAAAAAGCATCAGCATTTAAAATTAACAACTAATGCCAAATATTACACTGTATACCTTGTTCGAATTTTTTAAAATATTACAAACAAAGAAAATCCTCCCCCCACCAAAAAAATTCCAAAATATACTCAAACTGGGTTTTTAAGATTTGTATTTAAAATGCTTTGAATTTCTGATTGCATTTTTATTTATATACAACATGAGTTGAAAGAAAGACGTGCTTAGCACTTGGTAATTGTCTAGCACTAGTAGGAATTGTGTTTACCTTGAATTCATTAACTATGGGCTGTTTTGTGATGACTTCTTAACATCAACATAAAAGTTGTACCACTTAATTTTTCTGCTATGTCATCTTTAATAACTATCCAATGGCTAGTTATTAAGCACCTTGTATTAGCCAAGTACTAAATTCTTGGAGGCACTGGGTTCTACAAAGCATGAATCTTAAAACTCTCAGGAAAACATTACCACTGCTTGGGGTTAAAATGGATAATCCAGCTATAAAACCAACCCTGAGTCAGTACGACCCGTCTAGTTCTATTCTCCCCTCTCACTTCCTGCAAGAGCAACTGTGCATTTTCATACCCTGGAAAACAAGGACCACAGAGGAAAAGCACCAACCACTCCTTCAGAAGTGTGTCCCTCAGCACTGCTCCCTGGACTCTGGATGGCCTCACTAGCCTTGACCAAAATGCAGCCGGAACTGCTCCCTAACAAGCTGCCAATACCCAAGTCCATCTCTGTCCCAGCCTGTCTCCTGCGTTTCAGGCCTTCACACATAGAGAGATGCCTCTGCTCTTCTACAGAGTTCACCTACATGGTCTGAAACTGAGCTGACCATTTGACCTACAAACATCACTCTCCTCCAGAAGAAGAGTTTGTCTTCCTCAGTGTGCCACCAGGAGCACAGTTATGGACAGAATAATGAGTCATCCTCCATGCAGTTCCCAGTGTTCTCTCTCTCTCTCTCTCCCTCTCTCTCTCTCTCTCTCTCTCTCACACACACACACACACACACACACACACACACAATTCACTCAATTATCAAGTCCCCAGTTCTGATAAGGGGGACTTTAAACGTAAACAGAGGAGGTAGCATTCTAGATTCATCATTTAAGTGGTAGGAGACCGAAGCCAAAGCTGTTGAGATTCTTGTCTTTCTAGAGAAATCCTGTAATGCTAGTAAACTTAAGAACCATGTCCAGCTCAGAAACATCTGACTGCTGGGGGGATATACTCTTAGAATCAAGGGCATGCTGGTGCATCTCCCCTTTTTCTCTTCATGGGGGTAGTGTAGCATGTCTCCTTGGATTTCTATACTTATTAAACATAGAAATAAACAGAACTCCCTTTTGTCTTAGGACCCTTTGGTTTCCCATTCTTACCAGTTGAATGCAGGCTTTAGGCTACTCATGGAACACCATGATGAGCGCCCAGATTGCTATCAAGATGTTAGCAAAGACCAGATAACTCTAAGGAATTCTAGAGCAGAAAATGCTGGAAGTTCACAAGAATACGAGATATCCAAGGATGAATTTAGAGCACCAATTCCCCCACTTGATGATAAAAACCTAACAATTTATTACAGATATATATTATTCTAATAATTGAAAGAGTGAAGAAAAGAGAAAGGAAACAGTATAATAAAACTTGGATGGATTTTTGTGGTGGTGGTGGTTGTTAGTTCTGAGCATTGAACCCAGTGGCTTTACCACTGAGCCACATCCCCAGTTTTTTTTGATTTTTTGAGACACGGTCACAATAAGTTGCTGAGGGCCTTTCTAAGTTGCTGAAGTTGAACTTGAACTTACCATCCTCCTGTCTCAGCCTCCTTAGTCTCTAGGATTATAGGCATGCACCATTATGCCCTATTTGGATGGTATTTAATCAATTAATAATCCATTTGAGGTGGGATAAAAGACAAAACCTTTCTCCCCAGAGCTGCTATCATAGTAATTAAAAACATGAACCAAACAGGGCTCTGTCCTCTCTTCCTTCCCTAAGATTCCAGAGGATTACATAAGAAGAGAAAATTTTACCTCTAAAATCTTTATCAAGCTTTCTGCGAGTCCCAATTTCCTCTCCACCAGATCATGCACCAGTCTAATTTCTGATTATTTTTCTGTCACCTGCACTTCTTTTTTTTTTTTTTTTTTAATATTTTATTTTTTAGTTTTCGGCGGACACAACATCTTTGTTTGTATGTGGTGTTGAGGATCGAACCCGGGCCGAACGCATGCCAGGCAAGCGTGCTACCGCTTGAGCCACATCCCCAGCCCCATCTGCACTTCTTTTATAATCTCATAACTGGTCTCTCTTCTCTCAAATCAATTGTCCTCATTTTGCATTGATAAATTATAAATATGCATATGTATTTATTTTCTTCTCTATTCTCTCCCATTCCAGTGCTTGTCCTTAAATTCTATGCAAGTCTATCTGTAATCCAAAAACACTACAAGGTTTTAGATAGCGTGTACTGAATCAATGCATGACTTAAAATATTCCACTTGTTGGTCTATAGCCAAAGGACTTAAAATCAGCATACTATAATAACACAGCCACATCAATGTTCATAGCAGCTGAATTCACAATAGATAAACTGTGGAAGCAACCTAGATGCTCTTCAACAGATGAATGGATAAAGAAACTGTGAGATATATATATATATATATATATATATATATATATATAATCTCCACACACATACATACACACACACATGCATACACACACACGCACACACATACACACACAATGGAATATAACTCATATAACTCAGCACTAAAAGAGAATAAAATTATGGCAATTGCAGATAAACGGATGGAGTTGGAGAATATCATACTAAGCAAAGTAAGCCAATCCCCAAAAATCCAAAGACCGAATATTCTCTCTGATAAGTGGAAGCTGATCCATAATGGAGAGGGGAAAGGCATGGGGAAAATGGAGGAACTTTGGGCAAAGGGGAGGGATAGGAGGTAGGGTACGTGGGGGCAGGAAAGATGGTAGAATGAGATGGATATCATTAGCCTAGGTACATGTATGACTGCACATATGGTGTGACACTACATCATGTACAACCATAGAAATGTAAAGTTGTGCTGCAATTATGTATAATGAATCAAAATGCATTCTTCTGTCATATATACCTAACTAAATTAAATAAATTTTTTAAAAAATGCATGAATGACACCATCATCATGGCCTTTCTTAGATTCAAACCCAGCCCTTGGGCAAGATTCTTAACTCTCCTCTGGTTTAGTTATATCTTCTATAAATGAGAATCATAAAACTCTCTATCTCAAAAATCGTTAGGAGTCTTCATAAAGCAATATTAACATATGTCAAGCAATTAAACAGTTCTGCCACAGTGAAAAAAGTAAATAAAGTAAAGCTATTCAAATTCACATTATTATTATTGTTTTTGTTGTTATCATCATCATCATCCCCTTAAAATAGATTCCTCTTACTTAAAGTGACCTTGGAAAGGTACACCAAATCTGGCATGATCAGACTCGTGATTGATTGGTACATCCCACCCTCCTGCCTTATAGAACCACTTTCAATTCTTTCTCTTACCTCAACCCTTGGTATAAACACCCCTCTTCTTTACTGACTGTATAATTCATACTCATTCTTGAAGAATATTTTCATCATTCCCTATTTCATGAAGACTAGCAGTCTCCCACTACCTTTCCTCCTCTGCGAGGTACTTCATGGGATATTCATCTGAGCACTGAGGACCTCTGCCACTACTAGACAGAGTGGAGAGATTTCCCTAATACATAATTAAAAAAATAAATAAGACCCATATGACACCTTGGATATTCTGGACCTTTTGCTGATAGATTGATGTAATAACAATGAAAAAAAAGCAAATAAATATTAGGCACATTTGTGACTCAAGCTTTCAAGCTTCTTCACTGTTGGTTTCTGTCATCTGTGTCCCCCTCTTTTTCCTGTTCAACCCCATCACCAGTGACTACACCAACACCCGTACCTAATCTCTGTTATTGCTAACTTGAGGCATCTTAGCTGTCTCTTTTGCTTAACCTCCAATTCATCCCTTTAAGATATCACCTTCTGCTGAAATGGAATTTCCCTAGACAGTTAGTTCTCTCCTTATTGGGAATTCTCATAACTCATGCCTAGAAAATAATTGTGTCTACTGTGCTATAAAGGAATGATGGAAACTGGCAGCTGAATTAGCAGTGTCAGCCAAAAGTGACTCTGTCTCCATGAAGACATAGCCCAGGGGATTTAGGCCTACTGTGTGTCAAGAAACAGAACAGGAATATTCAAGATTTCAGCAAGTGTCATAATAGCCTAAGCAAAAGATAGAAGCAAACTGAACAAGAGAGACAGTACTTAGGTCAAGAGGGCTAGAGCATCCAAAGATGTAGCTGAAAAGGACCAGCCAGAGACAATCTGCCTCTTTCTTGACCAATTCCTTCACTTGCTCCACAAAACACAAAATAAGTTGGGAAATTGTGTATTATAAATAAGACTCGAGAAAGACACTGTCAAAGTATGTTTCTAAGTCAGATAACACGGGGAGAAACTAACAAGAAATTCTGGGAAAACAGGAAGATCGATTACAAGGTGTCCGACATTGTAATTTTTTTACATTGCAAACTATGTTTATATGCTTAATCAAGAACAATCTCAATGTATATCATTTCAACCTGGTTCTGTCTTCACAGGCTCTTTTTAATCATCTCTGGATTTCTTCATTCCCTTCATAAACTCATTTACAATATAAAAACAATAAGAGCTTAGTGCAGTTAGAAGAATGGAATTTTTCCAACATTTTAATGTTATATAAAATGATTACCCAATATAGTATATATATTGTTGTTAAGTGGTACCAAATTTTCAAATATGAATAAACATAACCCATCTTACCTTTCCTCATCCTTGGTTGTACTTCCATAATGAGACAATAAACTTTTTTCTTTTTTCAATTTTAGAATAAACATTTTTCTCTGGTAAATATTTTTAAACAAGTGAATCAATATAATCTGTCTAGAGGAGGAACAGGAAGAAGTTTCCCATAATAAATTATGATGATTAGCACTACTAGACAAAGTGCTTCAGTTCCTGTAGCAAATTCTTTCCAGCTCCTTTCATTAATCAGACTGCTTACCTGGCTTTATCATTAGTGCCAGGCTTTTCAACTTGGTTCCTGAACCAATTAATACATAATTTAAATCAGAAGCATGTTTAAAATTCTCCCATAGCACCATATAGTAACTGGGATAAAAGAAGCTAAATATGTAAACCTGCATTAATTCCATAAGTTAGTTTGTAAAGGTAATTGATTATATCTGACAACAATAAGTTTTTGAAGCAAAAGCTACCTTTCTCTTCTTTAATATCCCTTTCTGCTAGCAACAGATAGTGTTATCTGAAGAGTTTAATGACAGATACCTATGGGATGAAAAATATCTTACTAAACTCACATGTGCCCTGCTCAAATGATTGTTTTTGAGTTTTTCAATCTATCATGTCAACCTCTCAATATTGATGGCACCAGAAGGAAAACACTTGCAAAGACCATGAAATTTAACAATGATAAGTTAAACTCGTGGAATGTTATTAGCTCCTTCTTCACTTGTTCTGTGAATGGAGAAATGAGTAACAAAGACCCTCACCCACCTCACCCACCAGGCACAGTGGTACACACCTGTAATCCCAGTGGCTCAGGAGGCTGAGGCAGGAGGATTGAAAATTCAAAGCCAGCCTCAGCAAAAGTGAGGCACTAAGTCAATGTCTCTAAATAAAATACAAAATAAAGCTGAGGATGTGGCTCAGTGGTTGAGTGCCCCTGATTCTAATCTCCAGTATCAACAAACAAACAAAAATATCCAGTAGCAATCTACTTTCCAGGAATGCAAGTGAAAACTAAGAGCTTCAATTACAAGGTGTCAGACATTGTCAACTATTGATAATAGTGTGAGATAATCCTTACTCCAGTGCTCATTTCATAACCAAACTGCCACTAAGAGCTAGTTAGATCCCTACTGTCATATTAAAATGGTGGCCCTGGTGGGTTAATACCAGCTCACAGACTTCAGTATATGTAATAATCTTCTCTTGGGATAAAATCTTTACCTAATGCATTTGGCTGAGAAAAATATTATTATAGGCATTTCTTGTTACTCGAGGCCGATTTACACACCTATTCCCAATTTATCCACACATAAATGCAGGTCTTTGTGAATAACCTTGGTGACCATGTGCCTTAGGAAGGTCTAGAACGCTTTGAAGGTCTAAGTGCTGATAATGGGTAGGAGGGCGGGAAAAGTTAGTCTAAACTAGTCATGGTCATCTCAT
Organism: Callospermophilus lateralis; assembly: GCF_048772815.1. Lineage (NCBI taxonomy): Eukaryota > Metazoa > Chordata > Mammalia > Rodentia > Sciuridae > Callospermophilus > Callospermophilus lateralis. The sequence goes on along the minus strand of NC_135310.1, from coordinate 60,097,851 downwards.
TCTCCTTGCTAGATGCTGACTTTAAAATAGTTATATGATAACAACACTAGCAAGAGTGCCCTGAAAGGAATGTGCTGGGGTAATTCTGGGAAACTTTTCCTTAAAGACAAGAACAATTTTTTCTGCCTTTGGGATTTGCAGTGATGCTGGGAGCTGCTGCAGCCATGTTAAAACAAGAGAATAAAGTATGAGGGTAAGATGCCAACACACTGAGGGTGACAGGGCAGAAAGATGGGGAAATCTGGACTCTGGTGACATCATTGAGCTGTCCAATTGTCTGACCTTGAAACTGCTTTATCCCAGAGCTTCCACTTATGTGAGATAATAGACATCATTATTCTTTGAGCCATTCTGTTATAACAGATTTATTTACAATTGAAAGCATCTTGTCTGATAAAACCTCCAAGGTCTTTTGCTCAATATCTTCCAAAGACACCATTTTTTCCTGAGAAAAAGGGCCTTTATCAAATAGAAAGAGAGAATAAAGTACAAATCGAACCAAACAATCAAAATAATCTCACACCCTTAATTTCTGGATAAATATAATAATGCTACTTGTCCTTGTGATGTTATGAGAAGACATTAAAATTCTCTTCTATACATACATAGTAAATATTCATTCATCGAATGCATTCACAGGGCACAGGACAACACGGAAGTGAAGACCTCAGCTGGATTCAAGCAGCTGGAGATCTAGTCCTAGGTCTGACCTTCCCTAGCTATATAAATTGAACCAACAAAACCTTTCTAAGTTTCTGTTCCTTTATCAGTACAGTAAGGATGATGATAGCACTTCACTTCTCTGGGCTGATGTTGGCATGATGAGCTAGCCCATGTACCTGGCCCAGCACTTAGCATGTAATAATGATTCAATAAATATCAGCCACAAAAAGGCATAATTATGTAAATACCAATATTACAAAGAAATAAAACCTTAGTCTTTCAATATATTAAAATATCAACTTGTGAAGAACAGATATATATATACACACACACATATATAGATTTACAGCTAGATAGATATATATGTGTGTGTATATATATATATATATATATATATATTTTTTATATATATTTATACTGACTTTTTTTTCAGATATAATGCAAAGAAAGTCTAGGAGGACTTGTGAAAGAAGTCAAAATATCAGCTTTCCTCTCCAAAGAGCAAGATCAGTGCCGTAGATTGGATCTGGAGTGTCCCCCAAAGGTCCCAGCCCATGAAACTACAAAGAGATGATAGAGCCTTTAGGAAGTGAGGTGTAGCAGGAGGTTTTGGGTCATTGGGGGGTGTGTTCTTTAAGGGCCCATTGGTCTCTAACCCTTCCTATTTCTCTCTGCTTTCCAGCTACCATATGGTAAACAGCTTGCTCCACCATGAACTTGTGACATGAAGTTCTGCCTTGCCACAGACCCAAAAGCATGAGGCCAACCTACCACGGAACTGAAAGCTTCAAAACCATAAGCCAAAATAAATCTTTCTTCTTTTTAAGTTGATTATCTCAGGAATTCTCTTATAGTAACAGAAGGCTGACTAACACAATTAGATTCCGTGAAGCCAGGATTATTCAGGTAACAATTTGCTAGCTTTATTTACAGGCAATGTGCTTCATCAGAAAAATTGTATTGTATCTAAAACCTATTGTATAAAACATAAAATTTAGTACACGAAAAATATAAGGCAAACTTGGCAGCTTTATTTAAACACACAAATCAAAGGGTTGAGTATTAGAACTATTCAGAGGTTCAAATGAACACTTATTTTTTAACTCTAAAGGTACGCTTCAATTGCCTCTCAAAACAAAAGTAAAAGTTATGATGAAGTTGAATCAATTTTTAAAGCAAAGAGAGAAATAAAACAAATATATTTCTAATAATCAATATACTTTCTATCTACTAAACCATAGAGTCAGAGGAAAAAAAGAATGTTTTCAAAAACCTGCACAAGGAATTTTAGATTGTTGGCAATAAATATGTATGTGTAATTATGTAAGAATAATAATCAATCTGATCTAGCTTTTATTAATAAAGATTATTATTGCATTATTTTTTATTTTTTGCCCCCCAAATACCTTAAACTATCCAACAAATATTTACTTAATATCTATCAGATGACAAGCCACTTGACATCCAGGCATTATAGGTGAGCTAAACACCACCCTTCCTTAAGGTCACCACAGTCTGCTTAGGGCGACAGAGATGTACTTACTTATGGTAATAAGATTTAAAGATTTAAGAGTTCAGTATTTGCATTTCACCATTAATTATACCAAAATGATTGCTTAAAGTAATGATGAAAAGTAATACTAATAGATGAACTAGATAATTAGCTCCTAGCAGCTGGTATCTGGGTGTAGGCTTTCCTCAAACCCCTGAAGTCACTTTCACACATTCTTCAATTCTTTCAGGGCCTGGTTTGGTGCTTTCTTAAGAACAAGCACTCAACGTCCCTTGAATGAATTTGGCATGACATTCAAAAGCCCATTTGTTAAATCTTCATCTAGGTAAGATAACAGGAGTGTATCTGGTTTCAACAAAGAACCTACCACCTTAACTCTCCTCTTATTAAATAATAACCTTGTTACATAAACTTGTCCTTGAGTTTCAATTTTTTATTTGTTTCTAATTGGATGACACCATTAACCTCCCAGGCAGGTCATGAAAATTAAATAAAATTACATATACAAATTTTCTGGCAAATATTAGGCACTCACTCAACAGATGTTATTACTTTTTTCCTTTTCTTCACTCCTCTTCCCTCCCCATTCTACATAAGCAAACATGACCAAGATTGTTTTCAGTTCACATATACCAAGGACAATTGATGGTAACTAAGACTTTTGAGCCTGCATTGGTTACCATTAATATTTAACATCAAGCATATTAAGTGTAAGTAGGATAATTTTATACTTTATAGTTACTTTATTAAATTATAGACTACAAACTATTTTATATAGGGCAAAACCATTTTGTTGAAGGAAACTATTGCAAATGCAAATAGGACTAACATTTCTGCTGCTAGAATATAATATCTTTTTATAGGACTTAAGCTGATTTTTCCATAGCCCTGAACCTAAGAATGAATATTAATTACAGAAAATCTTATTAAAGGACTGAAATGCCTCTGTGCCTGAATTCTAAGTTTGAAGTCATTTTACTCTCCTTATAGAAAGTAGGTACAAGCTGAGGATCTAAGAGAAAAGAGTGTCCCCATACCTGGCAAGCTGTATCCTTTGGGGTCCCTTTCAGTTAGTGGTATTCAGACTCAGTGTTGGTTCACAGTATCTGACCCCAAACTCTCAGGAAAAGTTTGGCATAATAACATCAGTGGAGGAAACACAACAGCATTGTTGGCTAGCAGCACTGGGCTTTTCTTTTATTTTTAACCACATATTACTCACATACACACACAAACAAAAAAAAAAAAAAAAGCTTACTAGTGACTCATTGATAGTAGAAAACTGAGGCTTTGAAATTAAGTAATTTCCTCAATGTCACAAAGTCAGGTCTGTCTGATGGCCAAGGTTGTTGTACTAGTCAGGTCTTCAGAGAAACAGAACCAATGGATAGAGAGAGAGATGGAAAGATAAGATAATCTGTGAATTGGCTCACTTGATTATGGAGGCCAAGAAGTCTGCATCTGCCACCTGCAAATTGGAGAACTAAGAAAGCCAGTGTTATGATGCAATCGGAGAAGAAAGTCCTGAAAGAGAGAATTTACCCTTGCTATACCGTTTAATTCTATTTAGGCCCTCGTTAGATTAGACTATTCCCATCTACATGATGAGAGCAAATCTTAATTCAGATTACTAATGCAATTGCTAATCTCTTCCAAAAAAAAAAAAACATTCCTCAAAGACACACTCAGACATAATATTTTACCAGGTATCTGGGCGCACCTTCACCCAGTCAAGTTGACAAATAAAATTAACCATCACAGCCTGGTTTCTAACCTAACATCCTTTTGTCCCTTCGTTTACCTTCTGGTGTTTTCTAAAACAATGATTTAGAAAGAGCTTATCAGCAAACTGCGTATCATCCATGTGCCTGGAGTCAGGAAGCTTATACCTAAACATGGATTGGCTACAACCAGTGCTCAAGTTCACTGACATTTCTTATGGCAAGACTTTCTAGATGGAAAAGCAGGGTGTTGACTATGATCTGGTGACTGCTCCCTACCATCTGAGACTACTTTGAGTAGTTATTCTAGAATATTGCCTCAATATGCGTGACTTCTGCCCTGTTGCAATGTGGCACTTCTCTGTTTGCATGTTTGACTCTACAGCTAGATTGTGGACTCCTTGTGGATAAGGATTTGGGTTACTTTGTTTCACTGGAGCTACCACCATTCAATTAGAATTGGCATGTATGTACCACCCATATGTCTGTGGGTTTCCCAGGGAAATCTTCAAAGTAACTGTTATGTTTTAAATATGAGGTTTCTCCCAAAAGCTCTCACGTGATACAGTGCAAGAATTTTTGACATGAATGATTAGATTATGTGAGGTGTGGCCTAATCAGTGGATTAATCTACTGATAGGGACTATATGGGTGATAAACATAAGCAGACAGGGTATGACTGAAGGAAGTAGGTCACTAGGAGGTACACCTTTGGTGTTTATATTTTTGTCGCTGGTGAGTGGAACTCTCTGCATCCTGGTTGCTGTGTCCTGAGCTGCTTTCCTCTCCACAACCCTTCCACCATGACATTTTGCCTTAGCTGAGGCCCAGAGCTATGGAGTTGGCCAACCGTGGACTGAACCTTTGAAACTTTGAGCTAAAATAAACTTTTCCTTCTCTATGTTGTTCTGGTCAGGTCTTCTGGTCACAGCAACAAAAAAGCTCACAAAAACACCCCCTCTAGGACTTTGTCCTAAAAGCAGGTTATATGTGAGAACAAGTAGATTAAAAAACCTCTTAGAAAGTACCACCATAATGCCCTCAGGAGTCCTTGGCAGGTTGCCCAAGGGAAGTCTTAAAAATTAAGAACTGTTGCCACTGGATGCCACTGACAGTTGCATGGCAGCAGCTCTTAAGAAAGTAAAAACCACCAGGTACACTTGGTGCTACACACACCTTCCTTGACACCTCTCAGGAGAGAGCATCAGGCTTCTTAGGAATAGACTTTTTAAAACCAAAGCCGATAATTTTTCTCTACCAACCAACCAATTTTCTAGTCTTTGTACACTGGTGTGTGTGTGTGTGTGTGTGTGTGTGTGTGTACACAGCACATGACCCACACTCTCTTAGCTGAATCAACTAGCCCCCTACTCTACACACTGATTTACTCTTCCATTGCTTCCCCAGGGGATTCTGGGATTGCTCAGGTCATTTCAGTTCTTACCAACATATTTGGCTTGCCTGTCTTTGACGAGGAGCTCGGCTAGGAACACGGAAATCAAAGATAATAATGCATGGATCTTTTCATTTGGAACACCCAGCCTAGTAGATGAACAGGTCATGTTCACAAAGTATGATAAACATATGAAAAGAGCACGCACAGTAGGCCGAGCCTGGAAGAAAGCTGGCTGTGCCACATGTTGCCTGAGCAGAGTTCGGAAAGACAGGTGAGAGTGAATCACACAAACAAGGCGGAAAGGAGGTTCCAGAAAGAGAAAACAGCATGAGCAAATGCACAAAGTCAGGAAAGGGCATTGTGGTGTAGAAGAGCAAGATGTTTCATGTTAATAGGATGAAAAGTGGGAGATGGTGGGACATGGGATGGGAGAGCAGCAGAAAGACAGAGAGGATTTGTCAGCCTAAGGAGGTTAGGCTCAGTTTCATCCTGTAGCTAAAGATCAGCCATTTGAACACATCTAAGCAAGAGAGGGGCAAAGTCATATCTTCACTTTTTAATTGATCACTCAGGCCACCAGGAGGACATTAGGATGGTTTAGAGTAATCATGGAAATAGATGATAAGCAGAAATTGAGGTTTAACAGAGAGCAAGGTCAATAAATATTTAGGAGGAACTAGTAACTGAATACAGGAAGATAGCAGTGTCGGAATAGGTCATAGCCATGTCATTGACTTTGAACAGAATACTGTGCTGGGTGGGAGTCTGGGAGTGGAGCAGGCTTGGCCAAGAGCAGGGTGGTTGGTCCATAAGCACTATTGTGAATGTGGTATTTTAAAGGTTGTGCAGGCAAAATGTCCAACCAGAAGATTTGTATCTAACTGTTGCATGAGACAGGAGAAAAAGGTTTCAAATTAATCACCATCTGACCAGAAGTTTCAAACTGGGTGACATGGACCAAATCTGAGGACGCCATTTGTTTGTCTTCTTGAATGCTGGCATATGCAATATTCAAAAAACATTTTTCATCCATTTTTATATTGCCAATGTGTAGAATATGAGGTGCTTTACAAAAAAAAAATCAAAATTTGTGACCCTACTAAAGAAACTGGAAGAGTTGGAAACATTGTGCCCACTTTTCCTTGTGGCACCAATCCTGGTGGCAGCTGTCCTCCCACCCCTCCCACCCCCAGACTTTACCTTGATACTTAATCTCTGCTAAGATCAAGATCAGCTGTACTTAATAATCATTAGAGTTAAAAGTAAAATATTACATGTGCTTTTAGTACCATAAAAAGTTAACTTTAATACACTTGTGTTAATTCTCGATTCCCTGAAGCTGTGGATTTTTAATTCCTGTTTTAGACCTTGGTTTAAGAAAAATGAATGCATAGAAATACATTCAATTTTTTTTAAGTGAACTAACACAACTGCCCTGTTCTTTGTGTCTGGGTGTTGATACTCATTTGTTACCAGAAGCTGTTCTTGTAGGTTCATGAGAACTTAAGGGTAGGCAGGCATGGGTTCCTGAAAGTGTGCATAGTTGGAAATTTATAAAACCTGTTGAAATTTTTGTCATGTATCAAACTATTTGGGAGTCAATATAAATGTGCCAATAAGATATTTTGATAAAATCATACATTCAAGCAATTAAACTTCACTCTACAAAATATAACAACAGATAAACAATAACAGAAAACCCCACAACATGAGCTAGCGATTGGTGAAAATGGAAAAATATTTAGAGTTCAAAATATCTGATGCTCAGTGTTTTCTTTCCATTTCACCTTGGAAAAATGGAAGCATGAAGGTGCTTTGAAGAAATTTATTTTCACATTTAACTGGGGGAATTATCTCATAACTCAAGGTCAATTTTATACTGTTTGATTTCATTATCTAATACTTGAGACAAAGAAAAATCTGGATACTTGATGATCTGTTGTTTTAACAAATATCACCCAAGTCAACATGACTAATTTGTGTTCATTTTCATTACTTTCTCTTTATTTTATACCCAAAGGTATATAAATGTTTCCCAAAGAGCTCAAAAGACAGTCCACAGAATGGAAAGGAAAGGTGCACACTGATCTTATGCTCACACACTGTGAAAAATTCCAGTTTCCAATTCTTGAGGTGGCCAAAAGGATCAAACAGTTCTTTAACAACAAGAAAACTTCCTGCCACAGTCAAATCCTAACCTAGCTTTCTCTTCAATAGAGTGGCCCTGGCATGTTTAGACCTTTCCAATTCACATTAATACAGCATAGTGATTTATAGACACTTTTCCATAGTTATCACCTAAGAAAAAATTCATTTGCAAAGTTTTTCAAAGAGAATTTTGAAGTATTTGAGTTACACATTTAATTTTTTTACCCAAAAAAGAAGAAGAATCATATGATAATCTTGCCACCTGCCATATTTAGGATGAAGTTATTGAAAGAAAATGGATTGCAATTTATAAATAAAATGAATATATCCATACATAATCTATATGATATTCCTGGAATCTTCTCCAAGAAAGTCCTAAGACATCACCAGATTGTATCTAGCATTCCTAATCATCTCAGATATGCTGAACAAAATATCTTGTATGCTGTTACACTGAAATGCTAATTAATAGAAAATATTATATTGCACACACACTTAACAGTCAGAGGATAAATCTCATAGAAAAGTCCAGGAAAAAAAAATTGTTTTAAATTTAATTTAGCCTAAATGTTCATTCACCTCAACTGTAAATGCTCTTGTTTTCTCTCTCCTTTCAAATAAGGATCATAAGGTAAAACTACTCTTGACTCCAAGATGGCTTTTTCTAGTCAGACCATTTTTCCTGCTAGTAGCAGGAATGATTTCTGGTTGCTGTGGGACTGCTTCTGCTTTATAGAAAACCACTGACCTACCACAGCTGTTGATGGCTGAGTCTCCTCTCCTGAGATAAATGACTCATCCAAAGGACGATAAGATCTTGATTCAGATGGTTAATGGGAAAGGACCTGTTAGTCAGATTTCTTTTTCTGTAATAGAATACCCCCCAAAAAAAATCAAGTGAAAAGGAGAAAAGGTCTAATTTTGTCTCATGATTTCAGATGCTACAGGGTGTAGTCAGTCAGCATCATCGTTTCTGGGCCTGTGGTAAGGCTGAACAGCATAGTGTGAGCACGTGACAGACAAAGCTGCTTGCCTCATGACAGACAAGAAGCAGAGAGTGAGAGAGAGGGGAAGGAGCCAGGGTTTCAGTATTTCCTTCAAGGTCATGCCCCCAGTAATCTAACTTCCGTCCACTAGGTCCTACCTCCTAAACACTTCGTCTCTTCCAATACCGTCACAGGCTGGGGAACAAGGCTTTGACACATGGCCCTTTTGGGGGTACTTCAGATCCAAACTCTTGCAGGCAACTAACCTAGTTTTTAGCCAGATGCCTTCTTATATCTCCTTCACATTTTATTGTTTTCCATCCTGCCTAATGTTGCTTTTTGTACCCACATGGATTGCCCCTGTGTTCCTCTGCCTTCCAACACTGGTCCAGTCTATACAATATATCCTTCTTTTATAACTCATTGCACATATATATATGATGGGAGACCATTTCAGGGTATGATGAATAGGATGATTAACATCTTATTTGACAACCTAGGAACCTTCTTCACTAACAATTGTATTCTGAAAAAGAACATTTAAATCCTCTCAAAAGGTTCTGAAATGAAAGATAGATTGAACACCCCACCATGGTACCAAGAACTTTGATTTCCACCTACACTGTTAACTTTGGTTAGATTAACCTGTGACTTTTTTAAAAATCACTAATCCCAAATCATTATTAGCTCCAGCAGTTTCATTCTTGCTTTGGTTTCTTGTGCACAGAAGGAAGACATTTTTATGGCATTTGACAGAAATGCTATAAGCCAGGCATACCACAACTGATGGGGTCATGACAATGGGAAGACAACAGCCATGCATTTGTGAATCAACCTCTGATTGTCTAGAGAAGGAAGAATAGTCTAGGAAGGAGAGAATCCTATCACAATATAAAAAATGAATGTTGTACTTCATCTGAAATTTTTAACGAAATATCCTCCTATTCAAACACAGCTCTCTCTACCTTTCCATAAGGAATAATAAAATATAAATCATTTTAATACAGTTACTCATTCCAATAAAGATAAAAGCAACTTCATACATTTTAGAACATTTTGAAATGCCTATTCTGTTGTGACTTTCCTTCTGAAATATACAGGAAGCTGTGATATGAGCAATTTTGCCACTCAGATCCATAATTATAAGGAAGCAAATAATTTAAAATATAAATTGTCACTGCATTAGCCATCACATTTACATATCTGTTCCAACCAGTAATTGCCATAAAAGCCAATCTTATTTTTAAAGGTCAAAATGTAAAATAATTAAGTTGTTGTTTGTACTCTTTTGAATGAGCAGATTTATTTTACTGCAATTTTTTTAAATAAATAAAAAATAAATCCAGTCTGTAACATTCAGCCTTGAATGACAGCTTGTTAACAAGGCAGGAAAGAAACAGGTGAGTGTTTAGCTTAAAGATTTCTGTAACTGAAATGAGTATCATGCCTACCAGATTGGGTGGCCACAAGGAAAAGGACCTGAGAAAATAATCCAAAGCTGCCTGAGTGTGATACAACTTCCCTGGCTTATTTTGGGAAGGAAAAAAAATCCCACTGTATTTTTCTTAACTCAAAAATTAATTCCTTCCTTTAGGGGAAAAAAACTTAATTTATAAACTAGGACAGGCTGTCTTAACTGCAATAACAACGATTCCAACTCACCACAAATTCAACGTAAGCCACTTTGTTCACCTTAAATTCCATGGGTTTCATAACTTCCTTTCTGTCTTTGAAACAGGAGAAAAAGAAACATGATGAAACACATTCCAAGTATTCATTCCCTAACTTGGGACTGAATACTGGCTTGCAGAAGTAGGCACTGGATGAGCCAGGAAGTGGGAAAGTAGTGTACACAGGCAAACTCCTCTTCCTTATCCTCACAGGAGACTGCCCCAAGAAATTCTAGAGAAGAGACAAGACCACATGCTTTCGAAATTCCTTCACCAGCATTTGTTTCTACCACTGAGTGCATACTCAGTTTGTATGAGGGCCACCTAGACAAGTTGAGACTTACATTGATATCAAAGAAATTTTTCAAAAGAAGATCACCCAAAAGAAAGATGCGACTCTTGTTTTTGAGGCCATTACTGTTGTGAATAATTATAGCATAAGAAGTTTCTATCTAGCATTCTGTCTTGATCATTTTCCTCTCTGCATTAAATTATTTAAATGAACATCATCTCCGGCATAATTTTTTAAACTTTGACTCAAAGCGCAATGCGCTTGACAGCTCCTAACCTTCTTATGCCATCTCTGCACAACCAGGACCTCAGATGGCCACCACGTCTCCCTGTTTGCTTATTTTCTTTACTGCGATCATACTTCTACTCTGCAGGAAAATGTCACCTTCCATTGTGCTAGCACAGTAATGACCTTTCCTCGCATTCCAAGTGAAGTTATGATAAATAATGTCAACCTTAATTTTCTAGTATTTTACACTAAATCACAGAGAAATCAACTGTAAAGTGCTTTGCCCCACTTTCCTCTGGTGTGGAAACTTTGTGAGCTGATGCAAACTTTACAAACCCTCTAGAGTTTGCCCCTACAACTTATGGCAATAGAAACTGAGGCACAGAGAACAAATGACTTACTTTAAATCACACCATTGCTGGTAGATGCAGGCATAGACTCTATCCCAGCTGCTAGGGTAGAGATTTTTACTCCTCACCAGTCTTGATTTGTTTTGTTTTACACCACACATAGTTTTTATGTATTTGTTCAAAGTAACCAGTGCTATTGATAAAAAAAAAATCAAAACCCAACAGCTTCCCAAGTACTACTAGCTCAAAATGGACATATCAAACTTGATTTTCACTAGAATGAAGTTATTGTTTCACATTAAGTACCGAAGTTTAATAGTTATTGAATATCATTTTCTGGACAAGAATACCAAGTTAGTTCCTCATATTTGTCTCTTGCCAGCTCCAGGCCTGCTTCATCTGCATCTTTCCATTTCATGAAAATGCTAATTCTTCACTGTTGTCTGTGACACTAGCTGTTCATTAAGGATCAAGACCTGCAGCAAAGCCTCTTGGTTTGACAGCAACATCTCCATTCTTCTTCAATTTGCTATCCTCAGGGTCATTATCAGATAAAGATTTTTCTCTTTGTACCATCTTTTTCTTAACCAGCTTTCTGAGAATTCAGAAAGTCTTTAATTAACTCTAGGAAATATCAATTTTCCTCAGGTGACCAAGGATCATACATGTAAATCCCTTCCACTTCAAGAAATAATCCACCTTCTCATTCACTTCACATCAGTCTAGTACTTTTTCCACCATAAATTCTTTAGGATCTGCTTCTGACCTTTTCTTGGACTCTTCTCATTCTGTTTCTCTCCTACGTTTTTTTGCAATGCATTTTTATTGGAAACTATATTTTATTGCAGGCTTAAAAATTATTATTCAATATCCTGAGATGCTCCAGCATCTGGGGCATCTCCCCACCCTTGTTTACTTGGCTTGCAATATAATTGAATGAAAATGATCTTATAGTTGAAGAAACCCAGAATTCAATCAGCAACTTTAGATCTCAAAACTTTGAGTGTCATAAGTGACACCATTTAAAAAAAAAAAAAAAGTGCACCTGAGAGGAAGCCCAAGGACTGATACCAAACAGACCTATGTTCCAACACAAGAATACTCACATGCCATCTTTTTGCCTCAGGCTCTGCCTGCCCTAAGAAACCTTGCTGGAAAGTGACAGAACCCCATTCAAAGTGATTTAATTGAAAGGAAAATGTATTGGCTTTTGTAATTGAAAAGCCCAAGGGAAACTTCAGGCATGGCTGAATCTAGGATTTAAAACAATGTCATCAGGAATTTCTCTCCATTTCTCCCACCACAGTAGAGCAAAGAAGACTCCAGAGGAAAGGTAAAGGCACAAGTTGGTTATGGAACTTGGGATCCTAGGATTGACACATGGTGAGTTCTCTGGGATTTCTTATTGTATTATATATCCCAGACTTGGAGTTGGAGAAGTCAGAAACTCAAAAATATCAGTGAGTGCAGACAAAAAGAGTCTCCCAGAAAAACCTGTCCTCTAGCCAAAGAACTAGGAAAGGGAATTTGAGAAAGACAGGAAACTTATAGAAAATAATAGCTCCACTTCAGCCAAAGAGCATGAAAAACTGCAATCCCGCCTACAGCCCAGTCAGTGAAGAATGAGCGAGGAGCCTATTCTTTTCCCACAGGCAGGCCCTAATGAAAGTGCCCCATGCTGACATGGGTATGGTGTTAGAGTAGACTGAATAGGCAGTCAGGACTTCATCCCCATTTAGTGGTAATTAGGTCCCTCTCCCATGGTAAATGTCATAAAGTGAGAGTTGACTCCCACCCTCATCTGATGGCAAAGAAGCCACCCTCCAGCAGTAGTGAGGACCACCCGACAGTGTCTTTGGAGGTCAAGTGGAGAGAGGTAATGACATACCCCATCCCCTTCCAGATAGGGTGAGGGCAGTAGTGACCTAGTGTGGAGCCTACACTACCAAGGCCAGCTGGCTTTAATAGAGAACCCTTAGTTATTTCTCCCAACAGAGTACCAATGAAAACTATCAGGGCAGTGAATGAATTATGGACCTTGAGCTGCCCAGTGACAGAAGCAACAATGCCCCTCTTGGTAATTCTCAGTGTGAAAGCATCGATTTGAGACTGCCCAGCTGCTATGGTGACACCCCATTCAAAGGGAAATCATGTGCTAGCCACAGATTTATCAGTTCTTAACCTTGGGTTCAAACACCAGCTGCCTGAGGATAGAGAATAATAGGCACAAGCTGATAATTCTAATTGGGCTGTTTATACCCTCAACTTCAGTTCTATTTATCTTGAAGAAACTTTCTCACAACAAATCCTTTTGATATTTAAACCTATATAATAAATGTGCCAAGCATGCTAGTGATTACTGTTTCCCTACCAAGGTTTCAGTGATCCACCAGCTGGCTTAGTCTCTATTTGTGTGTCTACTTGTCTTTTCTCCATCCCCTCCCCACCAGTCCGGGTACCTAAAATAATGGCCTTTCAAGATATGGCAGAAAATCACGTGGGAAAGCTGCACTCCCATGTCACCTGGCAGTTATGAGGCAGTGACTCCTTCCCCCACTGGCCTGTTATGAGAAGAGCTCTTCTAGAACAATATTTAAATAAGATCCAGAGTAACATGATGTAGGACCAAAAATATCCAGAATACAATAAAAATCATTTATCATACCATGAACCAGAAAACCCACAACTTGAATAAGAAAAGATAAGAGATGCCAACACTAAGATAGCACAGGTGTTGTAATTGGTTGACAAGGATTTAAAAGGCATCATAAAAATGTTTTTATGAGCAATTACAAACATATTTGAAACAAATGAGAAAATGTATTATAAGCAAAGGAATTTCCAAAACAACAGAAAAATGGAATTTATAACAAAGAAGCAAAAGAACAAAACTGGAAGCATTGCACTACCTGATGTGGAAATCTACCACAAAGGTCTAGTAATCAAAACAGCATGGTAATGACATAAAACACATCAACCAATGAAACATAATGGGGAACCCAGAAAAAAAAATCTATACATTTATGGTCAACTAGTTTTCTACAAAGTTTCCAAGAACACACAATGAGGAAGAGATAAGTTTCTTCAATGAATGATGTTGAGACAAGTGGATAACCACATGCAAAAGAATAAAATTAGAACCTTATCAAATACCATTAATAAAAATCAACTCAAAATGAATTTAATACTTAAACATAGATCTGAAACTACAAAACTACTAAAATGAAGCAAGATAAAATTTTCCTGACATTGATTTTGTCAATGATCTTTTTTTCCAAATATTTTTATTAGTTATAGACTTTATTTTATTTGTTTATTTTTTATGTGGTGCTGAGAATTGAACCCAATGCCTCACACATGCTAGGCAAGTGCTCTACAACTAAGCCACAACCCCACCTTGTCAATGATCTGTTGGATGTGACCCCAAAAGCACAGCAAAAAAAATAGACACATGTGACTACACCAAATTAAACTCTTCTGCACATCAAAAGAAACAATCAACAAAGTGAAGACAAAACATACAAAATGGAAGAAAGGAATTACCTGCAATCCATTTTGGTTTAAATCCAGAATAAATAAGAAACTCAAACAACTCAATAGCAAGAAAACAGCCCAATTTAAAGATGGGCAAATGATTTGAATAGAGAGTTCTCCAAAGAAGATGGCCAATCAGTATATTTAAAAAAATATTCATCATGGCTGATCATCAGAGAAATATAAATCAAACCATACTGATATATGATCTCACATCTATTAAAATAGCTACTATCAAAAAGATAAAATGTAAGTGTTGCTGAGGGTGTGAAGAAAAAGGAACCTTGTTAATGGCAATTTAAATTAATACAGCTATTACAGAAAACAGAATGGGGAATCCTCAAAAAAAATTTTTTTAAATTGTTATGTGACCCAGAAACCTTACTATAGGTTATCCAAAAAAATGAAAAAAAAAAAAAAACAAGCATGTTGAAGAAACAGGCACCCTCCCATGTTCATTGCAGAACTGTTCACAACAGCCATGATTTGGAATCAATCTAAATGTCTATGAAGAGATGAATGGATAAAGAAAATATGGTATGGATATACAACAGAATACTGTTCCATGTTTTAAAAGAAGGAGATCCTGTCATTTGTGATAATGTGGAAGAATCTGGAGGACATTTTGTTAAGAGAAATAAGCCAGGTACAAAAACATAAATACCTCATGCTCTCACTTATATATGGAATCCAAAATTGTCAAAGTCAGGAAAGTAGAGAATAGAATGGTGACTTCCAAAAAATTGGGAGTTGGGTCATCTAGAGTAAGGTTGTTCAAAGGATATAAAATTTCAGCTAGAAAAAAAATTTTTCAAGAAATCTACTGTACAAATTGTTATTATAGTTAATAACTATGTATCCTGTATTTGAAAATGGCTAAGAATAGATTTATTGTTTTCTTAAATACAAATTAATGATAAGTATGTGAAGTGATATATGTATATTAGTTTGATTTAGCTATTTCACAATATTGCATATTTCAAATCATCATGTAATACTCTGTAAAATGTAATTTTTTAAATAACCAAATGGAGTTAGAACTGAAAAATATAGTAACCAAAATAAAAATTTAATGCATGGACTCAACAGAATGGAGAGGACAGGAAAAAGAAATAATGAATTTGAATTTGGCACCATAGAAATTACCCACTCTGAA